>NC_143014.1:161931053-162282053 GCF_055824585.1 Amblyomma mixtum | reverse complement strand
TTGACAGCCTGCATGCCGCCACCACTGACCGCCCTCCTCCCAGTGCCAGTTGCAGTGTTACTGGTATTACGTCTTGACGTCGCGATATTGTAGCTTTTGGAAATGAGGGATGCTTTATTTTCGTTCTTCGTTTGTGAACGCTGCGCGCATCGCAAGGCAATGTAAACCCTCGAAGCTCAAGGAGTGAGATGGTTCAGGTCCTCTTTGAGAACTATTAATGCGGAAAATGTGTTAGGTGATACCAGCAGCTACTGACGCCAGTTTAGAGGGGAAAAAGGGAGAATAGGGTATAGGGGGGAAAAGGAGTAGTAATAGGGTATAGGCTAACAGATAGGACGACGCAGCGACAGGGGACCTGTTAACTGGGAGATCGTTATTGCTCTTTGGATGGCTTGCAAACACAGTTTTCGCGCGTATTCGTAGTCCAAAAAGCACTGGAAACTGAGGTCGCTGATTTTCAGGGCGAACAGCGTATCCACCGCGTAACAACGCAACAGCATCGAAAAGACTGTCGCCAGCTTTCGCTAACGAGAACTATGATTCACAGCACCATGGAGCAAGCAGCCCAAGTTTTTACGACCAGACTACGTCAATCGCGTAAGCCGGGAGAGGTCATCGAAGTTTCGAGACCGAACGGCGCGGTCCGTTGTTGCGCTCGGCCGCGTGGCATAGGCGTACGCGTTTGGCAGATCTGTATGGTTTCACGTGTTTGTGTATATGCGCCTCTATATCTAATAAAAAAATTCACGTTTTTCGCAGTGCGGTTCGGCGTTTCGTTCAGCTCCTGCTTTTCGGCCATTATTTTTGTGTTGTCGAAGTCTTTCTGGGAAACTTTTCAACTCGCCAATGCAGGACGACTCAGTGCATCACTCCTGATGAACCACTCCTTCGCCTTTTTTTTTTCGGGGGCCAATTTTCAAGATGAGAGTGAATGTCCGAGCATTGGAATTGGTTGTTGTTGTTGTTGTGTGTTGTGTTTAATGGCGCATAAGCGGTTGACTATCATGCGCCAAGCTCAGGGTACAAGAAATTGTTTTATATAAGAAGTTTTACAAAAGTGAAAATAAACGGTGGTGTAATGGGCCTAAAATGTTATTTCGTGCAACCTAATAAAAATATAAGACAAAATTTTAGAAGTGACTTACGGTACAATCTTCAAAGAAGATCAGGTAACCTAACCTCTGCAACCATCCTTGGCTGCGCAAGGGTGTCGAGGCTTCCAACAAATCTAATAAAGACCTCAGCCTTCTTCTCAGGACGAGAGAGTGGCTGAGGTGTGGTTCAAGAAATCTCTACAATTTGTTTAAAACACCTGCTATGTTTAAAAACTTAAAAACCTGTTAAATGTCAACAAGTGCATGTTCGCCTAAGAGCAATGTTGGATGGAATGGTATGCGTTCATTATAAAAAACTGTAAAATGTTCCTTCCTCAGTCTTTACAGTTTTCTGCATGAGAATAAAATATGGTTTATTGTTAGCTCGTCTTGGCATAATTCACATTGTGGCTTGTCTTCTTTTGTTAGTAGGAAATTATGTGTGAGGTGCGTGTGCCCTATCCGAAGGTGACAGATAACCACTTCTTTGAAACGCTCTTGGTGGGTGCAGGACTGCCACTCACCTAAAACTGGCTTTATTAAGTGTAGCTTATTATTTACCTGATTGTTCCTAGATAACTGCCATTTTTCTCTCAATTTACGCTGTATTAAGTTCACGCAATTCATAAAGGGCATATTTATTATCTTTATTTCCTAGCCACGAGCTTGAGCAGCGCAAAAGTCTGCTCTCTCGTTTCCTTTTATTCCGACATGACTCGGGACCCAGCAGAGTTTAATGTTCTGTCCTCGACCTGTGGCTATTACTATGTTATGTATGATGTCACCAAGTAGTGGAGTGATTGCATTTCTAGAGTGGAGAACAGTAAGTAAACTTAGTGAGTCTGTGTAAATAGTACTGTTTGTGAGCTTCTTGTTTACTATTTGCTGAGTGGCTACACAGACGGCGTAATATTCGGCAGTGAAGATTGATGCATATTGCGGAAGCCTTACTATTTCATTCCGATTCCCTTGTACCACTGCGCTTCCAACGTAAAGATCTGTTTTTGAGCCATCTGTATAGAAAGGTGTGAAAGCACTGTATTTTTCCTCGAGTGCAAGAAATTCTTGTATTATATGCTGCTGTGGAGTTTGTTTTTTACGGAACTTTGTCTGAGTTAAATCGCAGATTGCAGGAAAAAGGTACCATGGAGGATGGATCTCGTCTTGGAGCAATACCAGGTAATGTGTGTAGTGTTTTGGCACATCTCTTCGAAACACAACAGCAGTGGCCTAGTAGTCTGCGGTTTGTTATTAAATAGTGTTCTTGATGGGCACTTTGTGACTGTTTGGTGACAGATGTGTTTAGGTAGTGAACGGATTTTTAAAATATATGAACACGTGAGCATCGTTCTTCTGTCTCTAAGTGATGGTTCGTTAGTTTCTACATAAAGACTGTTTATAGGCGACGTCCTATGCACCAATGGAAAGTCGTAAACCTAAATTATGTACCGGGTCCAGTCGTTTCAGGTACGACGGTCTCGCTGGCCCATATACTATACATCCATAATACAGGGAAGAGCGCACTACAGAGCGATAAATTTGCAAAAGACATGACCTATCGGAACCCCAGTGCTTTCGGGAGAGGACTTTAAGTATATTAAGGGATCGGGAGGCTTTCTTTTTCAATGCATTTATATATGAGGCAGGAAAGTAAGTTTTCTGTCAAATGTTATGCCTAGAAATTTGCGTCCATTTTTTACGGGTAACTTTATTTCGTTCAAGTGTAGGGTGGGATCTACCTGTAAACCTCGTTTGAATGAGAACAAAATGGCCACTGTTTTCTGTGGAGAAAAGCGGAAACAATTTCTGTCCGCCCATGTTGCCAGTTTATTTAATGTTAGCTGTATTTGCTTTTCACATGTTGATATGTTGGAGGATGTGCAAGCTATCTGGAGGTCATCTACATAGACTGAGTACATAACTGACCTTGGGATTTGAGTGTTCATTGGAATTAGATTGTGGGTTAGTTGAATACCCTGCTTACTAAGCACACTGGAGAATTGCTTGATGATCACTTCTGATTACGCGTATGATGAATATTCATATCGCAGTATGTGGACAGAAGAGCTCAGTTTCCATGCAAAACGAGGGGGAGAGAGAAGCAACCGGTCTGTAGCGAGAGAGAGCAACCTTGTCTGCGCCGCGCACCACAAATAAAGCAGGTGGTTCAGCCATTCGAAGACCGGAATACTGGGTTTTTCTTCTCTTTTTTCGTCGTCTTCTTTGGTGTAGATGGGCTTGCGCTGGACCGAAGCGTCAAAAGCACCGACTCATTGAAGACATCAGATAGAGTCCCAGTGGCTACGTACGTATGTACATGAGCGGCATGTACGCGCTCGCACGAGCAGCTGGACGAGTGCGAGAAGTGTTGTCATATTTCTTGGCAGTTCACCGCAGTAATTATTCGTTGCAATAATGTCAGTTACCCCGCTGGAGTCATTTTCACGGTAGGAAACAACGCACAACAACCAACAGCAGAAGCATGCTAAGTTAGTTTCGGTTTCGGTTAGCGATGAGAATTTTACACGTTCTAAAAGAAAATTGTTTACGAAATATATTGCGTAGTCTTAGTCATAAAATATAATAGACGTTATAAATACGAGATTTACTTCAATTATATTTTTAATGTATTGGGTGACATCGTTGCACAGTTTACGTATCCACTTTTTCTTTTTCTGAGCCTTCGGACAGCATTTATGAAGAATTGGGTTTCAGTTTCTTTGTTTTTTTACCTGAGGATATTCCACAATCAGTCAAAACTGCTTAATAAAAAAACGTTTACGTTTGCAGCGATAAAAAAACTTGAAGCGGAACTATGAACTACTACAAAATTTAGCAATAGTGGTGCTTAAGGTAGTAGGTATACTAAGAATGCTTAAACCAAAATCCGCAGGCAGGAACTTGGAAGACGACGTTGAAGTTCATAGTGTCTTTACATTTTAGTAGCACCACGTAGAAAATGAGCTATCATCGTGGCCATCTGGCGCTCTAGCGGATGTCTACGTTTGTACTTATTCCGCACACCTGACTGGGGCACTGAGGTAGCAGAGCAGAGGGCGTATCACTCTCACAGCGCTCATACTCGCAGAGCGTATCCAGCAGATCGCCGTGCGGTTCGCGCAATGCGTTTGCTACGTTCGTTCGTAATCGTGTTTAGCTGGTGCGTTCGAGCTGCAGAGGAGGGTGACCGCGTTATCGTCGGCTCAGTTCCAGTGATTTCGCCCGTGACAGCCCAGCGGTGATGGACAAGCCGAATTAGTCTGTTACGGCGGTGGTGTTCTGATGGAGCGGGCTGTAAGTAAAACGTGCATTTTTTGTGTGTGTGCGTGCCGAATACATTATGGTTGCGAATTCAAAGCCTGAGCTGTGTTGAGCTTGCTGAGTTGGGACATGCGTTACCGTCGAGTCGCAGTTGTAGATATGGGGACTCGCCGCGGGGACGCTGTGGCTGACGTCGGTACCCGAGACATCACTCCGTCCCTGACACGCAATGTGTGGGCGAGCTTCTTAATGCACCCTACGCTCAGTGCTGTTTTATGTTACTCTTTCCTGACTGGATCGATACCCGCGCACGTCCGGAATGATGCGCGAGTTTGTGGATGTGTAAGCGGTGTCGACGAACCTGTCGGTGCAGCTTTCGCTTTGCGTCCTGAGTGGCCTCACCATTGCTTGCGCTTCTGTGGACGGCAGTGCGTCTTCCACCTGTCATGTGGCCTTAGGATTTCGTATGCGTGTGCGGCAAATCCCAGACCATGGTGAAAGCGCGCATCTGCCGTCCCCATGACGATTGCGAGCGTCGCAATACGAGGCCGTTTCTGCTGTCAGTTTGACAGATCACACTGAGAACATCAGGCGACAGTTTGTGAATACCTGAGCAATTTTTAAGTTGTTTACGCGCACATGTTTATTCATAGTGCGGCGGTCTTCGCAGAGGTTAGTTAAGAATTTCGTGTGCTTGTAGGTAAATAGCTATGTGCATTTGTTGAAAGCGTACGTAAGATCTCATTTTCCATTGACCGCGTTTGAAATCTTTTTTTTTTTTTTTCATGTTTTTGCGGGAGTTTGATGCCTGCCTCTGTAATAGGGTATGATAGCGTATCGGCATCAGTCAGAGCAGAAGCAGTCGGAGGTGCTCCTTCTCTTTTGTGTTCTTATCTGGACGGAAGTCTGTTGCAACACATCTGCAACCGATGTGGACGTGCACATATGGAGCTGTTATTTTGCTCTCATTATTGAAGTGAACTAAATTGAGCAAATAAGACTTTGGTACATAGTTAACTATGTCACCATAGTCATACATTTGCCATGCCAGTGCCGGGGCTCGCAAGTAGGAATTTTAGTGCTTGCATAAGAAACATTATAGTGCAGCTAACACACATGCTGTCTTTCGGAATGAAGTGCAAACACTGCCTATGACAGATATGTGTAATACTGTGAGTGTTGTTCTGTCTATTATTAATGTGCACTTCTCTATTACCTTGTTCACTGCATTGAACAGCGAAATGGAATTTATGGTGGGTGTTTTTGCACATAAGGACAAAGTGCTTTTATAACTGTGACTGTTTTGTTCAGGACTGTCATCTACAAAAGCACTTTGTCCTTTTTATTGCCATAAACGCCTAACAAATTCTATTGAGCTGTTACAATGCTCAGGCAGAGAAGTGCACATCAACAATTACACCAACACTCGCAGTATGACAGTGTGGCTGTTAGCAGCATTACAACGCTTACAGCTTTCAGGCGCCATTTTTCGTTTTCATCGAAAACAAATATTTTTCTTTCTAAGTAGTGTATTTAGTGCTCAAGACTGACAAGTGGTTCGTTTTCCAGCGCAGGGTAGTGTTATACACGGATATGCAAAATGTTGTATCAGGTATCATAATTCATAAAAATACCAACATTAAAATGCCAAGACTTGTTAATTATACCATGTATAATTAACTAAATTTAACTAATCTACTTTTTATTTTTGATTTTAGGGGGCAACATTCTATTGCCAAACTGAAGGCTGTCAATATCGAAGGTGAGCTCAGTTTTTAAATTTTCTTAATCGGCAATGTGATTCGAAATATCAAACATCAGAAATACGTATTTGAAAGCTCGTTGAGTTGGCTACAGTCGCTGTTTGCGTATTTCATGACGTAGATGCAGTTAGTGATTTCTGCAGCAATACTACGCATATCGACACCATTTTATAAATGTGCAATGCAGAAAAGCCAACTCAGCTTTCATATGCGTATTTTTTATGTATATTTTGAACCAAATTGCAGATTAAGAAATTTTAAAAATTGAGCTCGCCTTCGATATTGCTGCCTTGAATTTTGCAATATAATCTTGCCTCCTAAAATCAGAAATAGAAAAGTTGATTAGTTAAATTAATTACTCATTTAATTATAGAGCTCTATCAGCTACATAATGTCTGCCATGCTGTAAAATCCATCTGCACAAACAATAGTGACATATCTCTCATAGCTTTTCAAAGAAAAATCTGTATTGAATAATTTGAAACACCCGGTATACGCAGAGGGTATTGGAATCAGTTTTGGTTGTGAAGATACAAATCGCTCTTGAAATTGTGAAAACAAGACATTGTTATTCGTGGCAAAATCTGTCTGTATATAAAAGGCAGACGGATAACATGCTATCCAGCTCACTATTTTGTGGAATATTATTTACTGTGTTTTCTATATGCTATAAAAAAGCATCTTACTTGCGATGTGAAGGATGCTAAATTCACCTCAGACATATAGATTGCTGATAAGTGCAGCACACCCTCTGGCAAAGCTAAGAGTTCACACTACATAATTAGGTATAAAGTGCCTGACAGGGCTATTCAAACACTTAGCTTTCATGAACAGTTTGTGTGACCAATACATATCTGTATATTGTTTGGTTTGTGAAGACGTAGGCAACAAAAAAAAATGCTGGATATTCACGATACATATATGTTGTTTTCCTTAACACCTGAGGTGTTCTGATATTCTTTGCTTATAGGCATTAAAAGAGGTTGTTCAGTACGTTTTCTTTAGGAGCACAGGACCGCACTTCAGCACAGGTCTGGCTGTATACTTTGACTGCATCAGACACTGGCTGAACATCACTAGACATATCTAAAGCCTTAAGGAAATGAATGCATGATCACTACAGCCAGCCACTGCACACAGCTTTTCACCGTCTCTCTCTGTACAGACTTCAGGCTTTGCTTAGATAGAGTTAAATGTTTCTTGTAGGTCATTTGAAATAGAAATTGTTATACCACTTCCTCCTGAAGGTAAAATTCAGGGGGGCACTTTGTTGACCTAAAGTGGGGCGAGGCGAAAGCCTTAAGCGCGATGCTGCTGCTTGTGTCACTGATGCGTTGTTAAGATCTTAGGCTTCGCCTCTAAGAGTGGAACGCGACAGCGTCTTGCAACGCTGCCAGGGAGTCCATAGAACGCCATCGCCCATTCGGTTCTACGCCTTGCTCGTCGGTAAATTGGTTTTTTGAGGAAAGGACAGGCATCTGTCTCTCATATCGCGGTGGACACCTAAACCACGCTGTAACGGGAAGGAATGAAGATGGGAGTGAACGAAGGCACCGTATTCACTAGACGCACCTTTGTTCATTCCAAACCGTCAAGCTGGCATGGCGGAGTGGTAGCGTGCTCGCCTCGCACTCCGGAGACCGGGGTTCGATTCCCGAGCTCGACCAATTTCCTACACGGTTTTATTTATTTATCTGGCCTGACTAGAAAGGTTAATTAGGCTAATTGGGCAGTTAGCCTAATTCACTTCACTATACGATCCCTTTAATTGGTTCCATGGTTACTAGCGAAAGTACAATTGGCCCGTTTGATATTCGCGCCCTGTGACATCACGACCGTTTCGACCAATTGAAAAGCGTGACATTTCTGCCGACAACCCCTGCTTACAACGATGAGGCATTAAAGGCTTCCGCCTTAATATTTTGGACTGTGTATTGTCCTAGACAAGATTGGCAAATGCCTATAACATCCTTTTTTTCCACATCTGGGTTTTCTCACAGTTGTCACATGCAGCAGAGCCTTGGCAGATAGAAATCTCTTGAAGTGACATGCTCCAGAACAAAACTGTTTTGTTAATAATTGTGCGAGGGGACTAAAAATTTCACAGTTGAGAGATTTTTGCCAGTTATTTTTAAGTCTGTTGTCAATTTTTGCCTATCTTGCTTGGTTCAATTTGTGCATGTCATGTATTTGAAATGTAGGAATGTTTTTGTACACCTATTTCTAATCAGTATATGCATATGACAGTACTGAGAAAAGTCTTTTGCTCACTATGCAGTGAGAAAAAGGTGTGTCATGTATAAGATTTTTGTATACTGCAAAAATGAATGCTCTACAGAATGTCTCTTTATGATGGGACTACAATGGGTGTAACAAATTTAAATGCCATTTGCAGCCATAAATTCAATAAAAATAGGATTTTGCATATAGTAAAAAACATTGGGATGCGACTAAAGTAAGTGCAATAATGAAATGCACAAGCTCTGAGGTTTCATGAAAATGAGAAACGAAGAAAAATGCATACTAAGTGATTTAAAGGGGCTCCTCGACACCTTCTGAGGAGAGCACATCAACCCGCTCAATCACTGCATTATGTTGTCATGAACACTTGAGCCAAAAAACTACAAAGTGCACTTAAGTCTCCTTACGGGCAAAATTGCGAAAGCTGTGTGCGATCCAACACCTGCGCCATCTGCTGGGCCAGTGCCATACATTGCGAGGGAGTTTTTCAGTGGGTGCTGCATTATGGCGCTACGACTGCACATCAGGCACGGAGGAAATTTACCGGAAATGGAGGAAATTTGGTACTCGCTTAATTGCAACATCTGTAATTACCATGCTCATAATTACTCATGTAGGCTTCAGTACATATCTCGAAGATACGTTTTTAAGAACTGTGCAGTCACTAGACGCGCCTTTGTTCAGCTTGAAACGCCGAAGTGTTGTGGTGGAGTGGCAGTGTCTCCTTCTTGCACGCCAGCGGCCTGGGTTTGATTTCTGCTTGTCCCCAATTTTGTTTTATACATTCATTCATTTCGAGTGACGTCCTCGTGTGGACACGTTCTGTGGGCACAACTGAGCTATATAATGCGTTTGCATTAACCCGGCAGGGGCATCTGCTAGGTGCAGATGTTAGTGAGTTGTGACACCACGTGTTCCTGAGCATCCGCAGGGACATCCCCGCAGGGGGATGATGGTGAGCAGTACGCCACCACTGATCCGAGCACCCGTGCTTAGCCGTGCGTGGCATCACCGTGTCCAGGGAAAAGGGGATCCTGGTGGTTGAGCCAATGCCGAGTGTTTGGACCTTTAAGGCCCCTCGGCGGAGGCAACACACTACTTTGGCCCCAGCTTTTCCGTAGACGGCACCTCCGGCCTGACCCGACCGGGGGAAATCGGCAGTCGCTGTTTCCTATCCTCCCCTCTATCTTTCACTTTTCTATCTCTTTCTTAAAACTCTCCTGTCTCCTCCTCTCTTCTTGGTTTTTTTCACTTTTCATAGGCGGCTAGGGTTAACCTTGTATGACCAACCACCCTGAGTTGCGTCATATTTGGTTATATTTAGGGTGTTCAGCTGGCGTGGGCAGGACTTGCATGCAAGTTCCTGTCCCGTCCCCTCATTGTGCTCCATGGTGGGTGGCTGGCACCATGACTGAATAACTTACACTCTTATTATGGCTCCGCTCCTATCGAAACATGATCACACTCCGAAAAGAGTGCGGAACAAAGCAGCAGACTTTGTCCTGAGAAAGAAAACAGCATTCACCAAATTTTATGTAATCCACAGCGAAATAGTTGAAAAAGAAGCCAGAATTCCATCCCCATTCCTTGTGTCAAAAAGCTTAACAGATGCCGTGGGCCCTGCCTACAAGGTATCGAAAATGGCCAGTGGAGACTTATTGCTAGAACTGTGTGACAATGTCCAGAACTTGAAAATCGCGAACATTGTGTCTGTTGGAGAAATCCCAGTATTCATAACCGCACACAGATCCCTGAACACCGTCCGTGGCGTCATCTCTGAAAATGATTTCATACACCTAACAGAAAAAGGAATGCTAGAAGGACTCATCGACCAAAATGTCACAGATGTGTATGGAATAAAAATCCGGAAGGACAACAAGGAAATAGATACAAAACAGGTACTCACATTCAACACAAGTACATTATCTGAAACCATCGAGGTCAGATACCTTAAAGTAAATGTCAGGCGCTACATTTCGAACCACCAAAGATGCTTCAGTTGCCAGAGGTTTGGCCACAGCTCACAGAGTTGCTGTGGCCGCAAAACGTACGTGAAATGCGCGTCGAAGGATCACGTTTCAGAGAACTGTGATGATACTGTGCTACACTGTGCAAACTATGAGGGAGAGCACGCTGCCTACTCAACGTCGTGCCCATCCTGGGAGAAGGAGAAAGAAATTATAGCCATAAAAACAAAGGAAAAAATGAGCTTCAGAGAAGCACGAAGGCGATATACACTGACGCAGGGCACTTTCCCCGTCAGCGCAAAAATGAACTTCGCCGATGTGGTGCGTGGGCGAGGCACAGTACACCAGCCTACGGCACCTACCCAACTCACACACAGTGAGCCTGAGGCAGGACCACCCGCACCTCTGGCAGACGCAGTGAAAGCTGCTATGCCACCCCCAAAAAAGGGCCCGCCGGCTCCAAAGTTGGCAGCCCGCCATACTTCCCTCGTTCGGGAGAAGCTCAACCCTCGGTTCGCGGGTTCTCCGCAGAACTCCAGCGCCTCTAGTGAAGCGATGGACACAATCCTGTGCTCGCCGCCGCTCTGGAATGGAAAAAGGAAAAAGTTCCGGTAACCGGTCCCAAACAAGCAGGGACCTATGTTTTTAGCTCATCCCACAAACCATCATGGCGTTCCTAATCAACTGAAACTCCCGTGGACTACTAACTAACTATAGCGACGTAACAAACCTTTTAAACTCGCTGTCGCCTGTAGCATTATGTCTACAGGAGACAAGCTTGGGACCTCTACAAAAGCATATCTTTAAGAAGCATAAATATTTCAAAGAGATTGTGAGCAGGCGAGTAGGCTCTTTGGAGGAGTTGCTATTGTAGTCAAGCAACTCACGAAATTGGACTGCAAACAAAATAGAGAGCAGTTGCAGTCACTGTTCTTGATTAGAAAACAATTACAATATGCTCTATATATACCATCACATCTCGCTGTAACACTTCATGATCTAGAAGAACTTTTAATCAGTTACCGGAGCTATATCTGGTTGTAGGAGATTTTAATGCTCACTCCTCATTTTGGGTAAGTGAACTGACTGATACTAGAGGCCGTATTGTAGATGATCTAATTTTGTCCAACAATGTCTGCCTGCTAAATACAGGTAAGCGCACTTACTGTGTCCCGAACTCAGGTAAAATGAGTTGTTTGGATTTGTCTTTTAGTTCTTCCTCTGTTTTTACCGATTTTCAGTGGGATGTTCTCGACAACCCCTACGGACGCAATCACCTTCCCATGGTATTCGCCTTATCATCCTCACCCTCAATCCTCTCTCGCAAACCGCGCTGTTGGAAAGTACACTTAGCCGACTAGTCGCTGTTTCAAGAAAAGGCCGGCCTGAATATGATATTCTCCGACGATCTCAGTGTCGAAGGTTTAAACTAAACTTTCACAACTTGTATAATTGCAGCTGCATGCCTGGCTATTCCGCAATCATAATGTGTAGTACGACAAAATAACAAGGTCTGGTACACACTAGAGTGCAGAGAAGCAAAAAAGAAACAAAACCACGCCTGGTGAGTTTTCAGAAGGTACCCAACGTACGAAAATCTCGTAAATTTCAAAAAGGCAAGAGCAAAAGCTCGGCACATCCGTCGGTATGCTGAAAAGACTTCCTGGAAGAACTATGTATCTTCCATAAATAGTTCAGTTACATCAAAACAAATGTGGGAACAAGTCCGCAGACTTAATGACATGTTTTCTCCTTTTGCAATTTCTTTCCTGACAACTCCGAATACACAAACAAGTATAATGGAACAAGCAGACATCTTGGGTGAGCATTTCTCAAACATTTTCAGTTCTTCACACTACACAGAAGCATTCTTAAAGCATAAAAACGCAGCGGAGAAGCATAGACTTCCAACTACTGGTTGCATGAATGAACCGTACAATGGTGTAATTACAATCCAGGAAATAAACAAAGTTCTCTTGGCCGGAGAAAAGACCGCACCTGGCCCTGATAATATACATTATGAAATGCTCACGCATCTTTCCCAACAATCTGTGGAAGCACTTTTGAAATTTTTTAACAAAGTATGGGTACTCGGAAAACTACCGCAAACCTGGAAAAAAGCATTTATTGTACCATTCCTGAAACCTGGAAAGCAGCCAACATCCCCCAGTAGTTACAGACCAATAGCCCTTACCCGCTGCCTCGCCAGATCCTTTGAAAGTGTCCTAAATGTAAGATTAACTTTCGTCCTTGAATCCCATGAACTCCTTGACATCCATCAATATGGTTTTAAAAAGGTGTGCTCCACTACCAACTACATAGTTAGTCTTGAAAATACTATCCGAGATGCTTTCATACACAAACAACACTGCCTTGCTGTCTTTTTTGACCTAGAGGAGGCATACGGCACAACCTGGAGGTTTGGGATTCTTCAGGACCTGGCTGAGCTTGGCATCCGCCAAGCTCATGGTGCATTACATGGTGCATTACATGATGCATGGCATCATATGATGCAATAATATAATAATGCATTATTTGTATTATGTAATGCAAATAATGCATTACATGATGTAATGTATTATTTGCACCAGGACAAAATGGACATCCAATATTTGTAGACTGTAATAAAGTACCTGTACAGAATGGTCAATAAGTGCACATTGTTTTGTATAGTATGCAGATCTGGTAACATTCCTTTTATGCTAGAAATTATGAACAAGAATGAAGTAAATAATCATACTGTGAGGTAGAAAACAATATATGGGGACAAAGTATGACATGTGGAAGAGCATCACATTGTTTTCAGCCACAGTGCTTTTAAAAGAAAATGCTTGATGGTTAGTTTATCCATAAGGTGGAGCTAATTATGATAAGTCTTGAGGGTTATAGTGGCATGTTTGTTGTTATACAGTGCTTATACTCATTTATTTTAAAATATGAGTGCAAGACTCACTGTCTCCATCTTGCTCTATGCTGGATGGCTTCATCGCTACGAAACATTGTCTCAGCTTTTTTAGTGGCTCTGCTGATGAAGAGAGCAAAGAACTTAGAACTTACCCCATACAGCTAGTCAGGAGGGACTTAAAAGGCAAATTGAGTACAAGTGCTGCAGTATTCATCTGTGGTGAAGCACACTATGTCGTTTTAGATTTTTCTTCTTCCAGTTTTTTTTATGAAGTTCTGATGCACTCCTTAATCTGAGAGTGCATAACAAAGTTATTTTAATGATATTTCATTTTGTGTGAGGAACACACAGAAATTATGTGAACATTAGGGGAAGTCAAATGTTCTGAACCTTCAAAAACTTCTGTTATGCCAGTAGTTGGCTTGAAGAGCAACTGTGCGGTTTTTTTCGAGGTTCATGTTTTTTAATAACACATTTGCTGCAGGTTCTGCTCTCCATCCTTTTCACTTTTGCAAATTTTGCAAGCCATATAGCTTTTCACTTGTGCACAGATCAGTTCTGTTTGACATTTTTGTGATCATAGTTCAGGTGGTTTCTGTAGGCAGCACTGCATTTGTGTCATCACAAACATTACAGACTCTCTGATACATGCTTTCTGCTTGCTGAACAAAAATTTTTAGGCTTGTGATTTGTCATTGAGAACATTTAAAGTATGGAAGCTCTGCTTGCAGTTGCCATTTCAACCATACAATATGCATACATGAGGTTTTTCAATAATAATTGTGGTATCATTGCTGCATCACTCAGAGCACTGCCTCTGGCTACATAGCCAGGCTTTAGTTTCAGTTTTCTGTTTAGTACAGTATCCAGACATGGTAGCATTCCTCTTATGTGAGAAATTATGAACAATATTGAAGTAAATGTAGATGTTGTGAGGAAGAAAATACAATGTTCTTATGTCATGAAAGAGCATCTCATGGTTTTTAATAAGTAAAGTCCTTTGAAAGGAAATACTTGAATACCTTGGCCTACTGGATTACATTAGAAAATAACTTGTATTGAGCTCTTACTTACTAAAGGGTGCACCTTTACTCACTCTAATTTAGTGTTATTATTTGTGTGATTTTTGCTGCAGCTGTGCAGTTGCTGCATTGCCACACAAAAATGACACTTATCTTCTTGTAAATTCTTGAATGGCTCCATGTCGCTTGAAAAATTTTTTTTTTATTGTCTAGGTGCTAAAATTTGGATTTAGCATGACATTTGCATGTCCTTTAGGGACCATACTTGGTACCTTTAAAAAATGTTTTCTGATGTACTGTGGGTTTGTTCGCACTTAAAGCATGGAGTTTGCATTTTGACGCCTGCTTTCTATTGTAATGCATTTGGCTTCTCTACTTGTCTGGTTCTTGTTGGTATTATTAGGGAGAGCAATTTCAGACTGATGGAATGGACTGACGATGCCATCTGTTCGGGAGAGTAATTGGCACTCTTCCCATGGCCTTTGTGGCTGCTGTCCATTCCCACCAGATGGCCAACTTGGTAGTTTACTGAACTTGCTATTTCGAGGGCTACTCTTTCAAGCAGTGGTAACTTTCCACTTCTACCCACAAACCAGGCACTTGCACTTGCTGTATATACTCCTTTATGAAGGAGACATGGTGATATGGTGTTATTATCACCGTGTGGAATTTTGCCATGAACAAACGAGCAATACAGCGCAGGAAGGTTTGGAAAGATGTCTCAATTCGGCAGTTTCTGTGCATATCTGCCGACATTGTGTAGACTGTCAAGCCTGACTGCAGCGCCACTTTTACTTTATTTTACAGCTTGCAAATGATTATTGTGCACCAGGCTTTGTCAGTGTTCATACATGGGCGACTTCTCATTGTCATCATTGTGACTAATTTTGCAGTGCCAGTCTAGGGGTGGCGGGAAATAACAAGCGCCGGCAATGAGTCATTGTGAACAAGGCTCCCGTAGCGGAGCCGAAACATCTCTTTTTGTTTATGTCTAACGATTGGTCAGCGCTTGTTATTTCCCGCGATGAATTTTCCCGACCAGACGGGCTTCCGTCGAACCCTGGATTTTATCGCAGTCTTGGGCTGCAATTAAGTTCTTCTCCACACTTGTCTTCTGGACATTGTTTGACAATATCAATGTAGTCTTTTGCAGAACTTGTTGGTTGCGTATTTTTAGTCTTCTATGTCTTTTTTCTTTATCTTCCTTTTTAAACCTCCTTTTCATTGCTAGTCTTCGTATGACTTCATTTATTTGACAGACTTCAGGTAAAGGTACTGGGTTGTAGCGTTTTCTTTATTTTGCTGTAGCAAGATAAACATGTCTGCACTTTGTAGGCTATGTTTATAGTATTGGTTTAGTTTGGTTTAGTGGTTTATTGGGGTTTAACGTCCCAAAGCAACTCAGGCTATGAGAGATGCCGTAGTGAAGGGCTCCGGAAATTTCGACCACCTGGGGTTCTTAAGAATATTTCCAGTGCTGACAAGTAGCAGCTCAAAGATAGTTTATGGACTGCATATTACTTTTCCAGTTTGGCACATGACATTTCCAATTCACATATCTACTAGGTATTTTGCCTGACACATGAGAAGAGGCCTGCAGTCATTGATGTCAAGGAAATCGTGAACTAATTGCAGAGCTTTGTATGTTCACAGTGCATTGAAATTCTCTACCAACTTAGCAGTGGCATTGGCTGTCCTCTCCTTTGCTTTTATGAATATTTGTTTATGAATGTGTTGGCTAGCCTTGTGAGTGAACCAGCACTGCTTTTGCATGCAATAATGATGCTTGGCTCACTTATGTGCTCCTTGCTTCGATCATATTGTCACGTTGTAGTGACGGCAGTCCAGCGGTCAGGAAGACACCAGAAATACTTGCAAACGAAGCTCTTTATTTGGGCTGACTTGCGCCCGCAAAAGAACTGACTCACTCGGTGGAGGCGTAAGCAACAAGCGTGCTCGTCAATCGTCGAACTACGAATGCCCGCTGCTCGCGGCATCGTTCAATTTGAAGCCGGCAAGGAAACTTCGAGATAACAGGTCGAGATCATCTAGAGTAATCTAGAAACACGTAGATGCAGCTGTTCATGGCTGTGAACAATCGAGATAAGTCCGGTCGCTTCTCGCGTCACGAACAAAAATGATAACAGCCTTTTCCTGCAGCCTTGAGCGTGAACGAACAAACACTACAATGATACGTGGCAATATTTTATGTGATTTGTAGTCTGATCTGAGTTCAGGTGTATGCATTCTGCCCCTTTCAGCAGGAGTGTTACTGTTTAACACTTTCAAGGTTAAAGTAATGCTCATTCATTTGAACGTCTACAGAAGTAGAGCACTGGGCAGATAGTAGTTAGTGAGTAGTCCTCTATATGTGACATAAGATTCTTGTTGGTACACCCGCACTCTTGTCTTTTGTTTGGCAACATGCTGGCTTTTGTTCTATGTTCTTCCTTTCAAATCATAGTTTTACTCTTTGTCGAAAACACTATGAATAGCATCTGTTTGCCTTGTTTTTAATAGCCTCTTTATTTGCACATTTACGGTAGTTCAGAGCCAAGTCCCTTATTTCCCACTTCTTGCTACCTGACTGTGAATGACTGTGACTGTGAAGTCAAGGAGACATTTTCTGGATTTTTATACTTCATCCTAACTAATGATCAGTTTTCAACCTCTCTAAGGGTGTACCTAAGATTTGGTAGACTTAAAGCTAATTAATGTATAAAATTTTTGAAGCTGTTGTTTTTCAGAGGCCCTGAAAAGAAAAAAGTTAAGAACCTAGGTGATGGAGCAGGAAAGCTTATCATATTTGGGTTGTCTTTAGTCTTTCATTTCTGGAAATGTTGGTTGCATGATTAATCAAAGATGCCAGCTGCCATTTGGTTTTCTGTTTCTTTAATATTTACATTAGTGCCTCTTTTACCAATATATTTTTTAGCCGCAGCAGTGGCTTAGTGGTTAGGGTGCTCAACTGCTGCCCCGAAAGACGCGGGTTCGATCCCGTCCGCAGCGGTCGCATTTCGGTAGAGGCGAAATAGTAGAGGCCCTTATACTGTGTGATGTCACTGCACGTTAAAGGGCTCCAGGTGGTTGAAATTATCCGGACCCTTTGACTACAGCGTCCCTCATACCATGAGTCGCTTTGGGATGTTAAAACCCTATAAACTATGAACCATTTACCTGTCTTTTTGTAATATGTGTGGCTCTTTATGGTTTTGAGTGTATCTTAAAAAGGAAGAGACCTGAGAATAGTGCAACAGTAATAGTGAGTCATTGTTTAACAAGTTTAATATCGTACCAATCCAGATGAACGAGGTCATTCAAATTTCTGACTGATGTCTTTTGGTGGTTCTTTGTCACGTCAGTGTTAGGAGGTGTGGAAGAATCCCTTTTTTGACATGTATTTTAAAAGTATGCGTTCTGCTTTTCATGGTAGCTGCTAGTTTACCGGACAAGCCTTGTAATTCTCTGAACTTCAAGCATGTGTACTTTGTAACAGTGAAATATGCTGACGGTGACTTCTTGTTTTTTTTTTTCTTCCAGTGTCTGGCACACAATGGTGGGATTCACAAGGTTGGAGAAAGGAGAATGAGCTTGTTACCAAGTTAGACACGACGACAGAGAGGCTGTCCTTTGTCCCACGTTGTTCATTGCTGTGAAAACATCAAGATGGTCAAGGCAGTTGTTTGTCAAGTGCTGTTTAGAGTTGCACTTCCTGTTGTTTTGTTGCTAGGTACGTGTGACAACCTTCAGCAGTCCTTGTTTAGAACTGGCTCTCAAACTTGTTTTGTGATGACTAGGTAAATATGAGAGTACTTCTCAGAGGGAAACATTTCTATTCTAATTAAGCTTGGTTGACCATGTTGGTTCCTGTCTTTATTAATGAAACTAGTTCTGTTAATTGAGGTGCAGCACAAGAAAGGACCTGAGCCTAGATGACGTTTCTTAGTTCGTAAGATTAAGTGATAGCTTTCAAAATGTGTTTATTTAAACTGTCTTGTTTTTGTTTTGTTTTTTGTCTTCGTTTGATGCATGCCTTGACAGGTATGTGATTTTTCTGTGCATTAAATACATCAGGAATTAGGTTTTGACTTATGCTAGGATGGCATGTGCTGTTATTAGCCTAGGATCCTTTTGCAAAAGAACTGTGAAGAAGAGTTACACTTTTGGTATACGTTATTGTGGCAGTATGTGCATGACTGCCAGCTGTTATTGGTCACTTAGCACAGGTTTGGTAGGAAAATGATTGAAGTAATATCAAGAAGATGAAGAGGGTAGAGTGGGTACTGGAACAGACACCAGTTAATTATACCCTAGCAAAACACAAGGAAGAAGAAATTGGACATGGGCAGGGTATGTAATGTGGAGAACAGATAACCTGTGGTTCTTTAGGGTAATGGAGTGTGATTCATGAGTATAGAAATGTTACTAGGGGGCAGATGACATTAGGAAATTTGCAGAGATAGAGAGATGGAGATCTTATTTTGAGTGTGCCTCAACAGCCAGTTGGCATAAATGAATGCACACTGGGTCAAGTACAAACAGTAGTCTCATTACAGACAATATGAAAACAAACATCTAAAGAAAACTGCAATTAAAACAGTAATTTAAATCATTTAAATAAATATGTCTATGTTATAAAACTTCAAATTATAAGTGATTTGATCATGAGTCATTGGAAAAATAGTGTATTTCTCAGGAAAAAATGTAAATATTTGGCAGCTTTTGCATTAGGCACACAATATAGCGGGGACATCAACTGGTAACAGTCAGTGGAACTACAGACAACTTTGTAAAGGAACTGCATGTCATGCATGAGTCACCTTTCATGAAGAGTAGACATACCGAGATCTGCTAGAAGAGAATCATAGTTGTAGAAACGACTGTTACTAAACATCTATTATAAAAGATACGGATGAACTTGCACTGAACATTTTCGATTTGATTGCTACAGCTACCAGAGATGCTGTTCCAGGCTACTGATGCGAACTGTAGACGTGGCCTCTTTAGAGCAGAGCATAGAGTGCGCAGGCACTTGTTTTGATGAAATGGTTGTGTTAACCAAGAAATAACATAGAATAGGGTGGCCATAGCTGACATAGTACGAGGTTAAATGGAGGTCAGTGGGAGAGGCCATTGTCCTTCAGTGGATGTGTGTAGCTGGGCTGTCTATGGTGATGAGCACAGGCTTAAAGCACGTGATAATTTTTTTGCCATTTCAAATTGGAGTCTTCTTTTTTTTATTTTTGACTAGTGTTTTCATATAAAAATTTTGGTTTTTAATCTTTGCTTGCACTGTATTTTCTTGTTTCAGCTGTGCTGTTTCGCTACAATGTGTTCTCCTTTGTGTACTTACTTCTTCTGCTGGCCAATCCATTAGTTCCTGGACCGAATTCCAGAAATACAAACATAGGTGAGTACGTCGAGGTATCTTTGCAACGGTACACAGTCTAGCCTGGATATATCGAATTATTGACTGTGTCAAACACAGATCATTCCCTTAAAATCATATGTATAAAGCAGAGTCCCTCAATACTTTGGTAATAGTGTACAAAACCCGTGCGGTATATTGAACTGCAATTTCACCGGTCATTCAAAAGGGACTTTTAGATTGGTTATATGTTAGGTTATATAGGGTTTTATGGCGCATAAGCAACTATGGCTATCATGCGCCGAACGCAAGGACTTTTAGAATAGGGTCAGTTAAAGTCACAGGGTAATATGGGGGGGGGGGGGGGGCATTGCACAGGTGCAGGACAATAATCGGAGGGAGGGTCGTTACTGTCCTGTGCACTGACCCCCCATAGCTCCTAGCCATCACTAGCCAGGTGCAATTTATTCTTGCTTCCAGGTTACAGATAAAGTTTATCTGCTGCCATTTTTATCTATTGAGTTATCGGTATATGTAGAACTATTTCACTCTCCTCTTCGAGTTCAGTATGACCAGGTTTGTACTGGTTTACCTTGTGACCCTTAACATTATTATAGTAGACAGTTGCTGTATTGTTTTGTTTCCATTATGCAAAATTTTTAATTTTGGGGTTAGTGCTGGTTTCATAACGAATAGTCATTGGTGGCATTTTTGAAATTATGGCTTACCTTTTTTTCTCTGCTGTCATCATTTCATGTTTATATAAAAATGTTTTTCTTTAATCTGTTTATCATATATCATTTCAGTATTGCATAATCTTCACGTTTTCTCACTTGCGAGTTAGTTTGGGAGTGTACACCCAGAGTCAAAAGTTTATAGAACACAATGTTCTCGTAGGTGTGGCTAGCACCCTCTCCAGCCGCATGGTTTCACTGTCACCCGTGAGGAGTCCCAGAATTCCTTGCGCTACAGCGGCAACAAGAAAGGCATTTTTGAAAATCTAAAAACTAACATTGATATTGTCTACTGTAGGCCACAAGCCTCGCAATGAATGAGCCTAACTGTAATAGGTAAAAAGTTAACTATTCAATATTAGCTAATTAGCTACTAGTTAGCACATCTTAGCGGTATTCTGATACACACCACCTCTGGCAGTGCTATGCTGAAGAGAGCACACTTCTACCTCAAAAAGCAGATTTTTGAAAATTGCTAACATTCTTAGGTGAAACACCCTGTATTATGCACCTTAACCCCCTAGCAGACTTGGACTAGCCAGGTTCATCATAAGCCAACTGCCATTTCTGGCTCATGCAAAGTTCAATTTGTAGTGTGTTTCCTGGCACTCTGTGTCCAGTATAAGGCAAGCAGGGCTCATCCAAAACATTTTTTTCTGGTTTGGTGACAGATGGCAGCACAGGTACTAAATGGCCATTTTTGTACAAGCTTCGGAAAAAGCCCTGAAATTACACAGTGCAGCTTTAAGTTTCGTTTTGCAGTTAAAGAGGGTTAGAAAGTGGTCACTGCCACTCTTCAGGTGGAAGAGTGCTAGCACTGTTGCATAAACAGTTTCCAAGTTTTCGTGGCGAATGTGTAACAAGCAGTTCATTTTTTTTTTCTTTTGTTTATGCATCAGTATTACAGAGAACAAAGATTGTTCTGTACTAGTTAAGATGGCGTATGAATATGAATATTTGACCTGCTCTCATGCTTTTCAGTACGATCAAACTGCTACATCAAAACAGTTGTGGGTGCAAGCACCTTGTTTTCCGTTGCCCAAGTGACTTACCAAATTGTGCTGCTGTCAACGCAGAGTTACAGCAAAGATCATACAGTTGCTGACAGGTGAGCTATTTATTGGTTTCCAAACAAGCATTTTTTTTTTCGTCACGCATGTAAATAAGCTTTTCTAGGGGTGTACGAATATTCGAAACATTGAATAGTTTGTGAATAGTATTTACTATTCAATTCACACTGCAGTTTCTCTATTCAAACTATTCAAACCTCCTGAACATTCAGAAATCACAAATTGCATCATGTATTTTCCAAATGGCAGTATGTTGCACTTGTGAAATTCGTTAACTTTCTTCTTCCCCATATAATTGACTGCCAGCATGCAGAAGAAAGTCTATGCGTGGTAATGCATTGCAGAAAATACGCTGATAGTAGTGCGGTTGCTGTGGGCTCAAAACAAAGTGCAGCATCACGCAGCATGTCATTGAGTCGTGCCGCCACGATGTTGTCAACAACTGGCTGTGGACCTGACTGGCAGTATTCCTCTTATTATTGATCACTATGATAAGAGATGCAGCGCACTTGGGAGCAGCACAGTTTGTGGAGGATAGTTGTGACCTGCGTGCACTGCTGCGGTTGTTTGGTGGTGACTGCTTTGATCGTTCAGTTCGAATCTGAAAACTGTGCATCTTAGGCCACAGAGAACAAGACGGTGTACAAGAGAAACCAGCCTCAAAGCCAGCCTGTGCAAGACAGCTAGACTACTCGTCTTGCTAGACTATTCCATTTGGTAGAATTCTTCTAGAGAGCGCGTGTTCAGAGATATTTGCCCCAAAAATTTCCACTGCTTTCGTGTAATTGCGCATGCAAGGTGGTGGCAGTTGATGCGAAATTTTGTTGAGATGTAGCTGTTGCTTCAGGTGTACGGGGTGTAAGGGTGTACCTTCGGGAGGTACGGGGTTCGATCCCCAGTGTCGTAGGGTACCCACCGGTGAAATAGTGGGTACAAGCGTTCCCCTGCCTGGTGCTCGGCTTCTTTAGGGTGAAATGCTTGGGAAATGGGTCTTTGACCCCACCTTGAGTAGAGGAAAACACCTTGTGCCATGGCGCTCTTTGGCCACAGATGCCCTTGCACCATAAAAATTCATCATCATTCATACTACTAAGGTTTCTTCAGAAGTTATTTGATAATAGTTCGTTATATTCCTCTTTTTTTTTAACCATGCACAAATGGTTGAGAAAATTTTGTGATGATGTTTTTCCTATATATATAAACATCCCTTATACTGCAAGGAGCATAGGGGTTTTTTAATCAATTTGTGGTGTTCACCAGTGCGAGATTAATAACAAATTTTTTTTTTCAGAAGATAATTGATTAGAAAACAGAAGAAAAAACTACATGCCACTAGTGGGACCCGAACCCACGACTTCCGAATTTAGCATCCAGTGCTGTACCAACTGAGCTACAGCGACAGCTCTGCTTTTGGGGCTATTTATATGTAGTGTAACCTTCACCAGTGCCATCCTTGTCCATAGCGGCGGTGGTGCTGCGAGGGTGGCGGCAGTGAACTCTTTACACCCCACATAAATACAACCGAAAGCAGAAAATTGGACAGCCATTGCTTTAGCTTAGTTTGTAGAACACAGGACGTGAAATTCGGAGTTTGTGGGTTCGAATCCCACCGGCAGCATGTGGTTGTTTTTCTTCTGATTTCTAATGAATAATCTTTGGGAAAAAAATTATTCTGCTATTAATCTCCCATTGATGAACACCACAAATTGTGTGTGTGCGTGCGTGTGTGTGTATGTAACATAACAGGATTTGATTCACGACATTTTGGCTGAAGGACTGGCCTTTATATAAAAAAGGCTGGTTCTCCAGCCGAAGAAATGTCGTGAATTAAATCCTGTTAAGTTTTTCAATTTGTGGTGACTTTATTGTGTGTGTGTGTGTGTGTGTGTGTGTTTGTGTTTGTGTTTGTGTGTTTGTGTGTGTGTGTTTGTGTGTGTGTGTGTGTGTGTGTGTGTGTGTGTGTGTGTGTGTGTGTGTGTGTGTGTGTGTGTGTGTGTGTGAGAGAGAGAGAGAGAGAGAGAGAGAGATAACAGGATTTGATTCACGACATTGACTGGCCTTTTTATAAAAAAGGCTGGTTCTCCAGCCGAAGAAACGTCGTGAATTAAATCCTGTTAAGTTTTCAATTTCTGGTGACTATCTTGTGTGTGTGCGTGCGTGCGTGTGCACGCTTTGAAAGGACTAGTGTCGGTGCTAACCTGACTTGTTTCTCTTTGCTGTTTGATTTTGCTTTTTTTTACGTTCAGTTGTAGCCTTCAAGAACGCCTGCTAGCACTGGTTGGGCTTCATCGAGCAGATGGAATCAAGGCTCCAGAGGCACTGCGTCTTTTTGGCATCGATTTTGTGGTGCTGTTTGCAGCAATATTTACCCTGGTGATATGCGAAAGGCTTGGTGAGCATGGCTTATTCAGTTATGTATGTATATATGGGTGTAAAGTTAAAGAGAATATTTGTCGAAATGTGAAGTTTGTCATCATGTTTATCGCACTGTTGCAAAGTGCAGCTGTAAAAAAAAAGGAGGAAAGTCACAAGGAGGTCGCATATAATTTCAGTGTGTATATATCTTTACTAAGTTGTTGAACCTTGTTTGTAAAAAATGCAAAATGTGATAGCCCATAGCTATCCTTGCATTCCATGTTATGTACAACTTTCAGATTGGAGTGAAGTACCTTTGCCTTTTTGTCTTATGTTCCATCCTTGCCAGAAGTGACCAGTCAACGGGGTTTGCTTCTCAGCCATAGAGTGGAGTGTTTACGGCACCCGTAACACTAAAAAGTCTCAAAAGCGGAGGTCAAGTGTTTTTTCTTTGCTTATACAGGTTAAGAGCGTAAGGGATGCCATAAGTACTTCACTACACTGCTAAGAAATAAACCCCATTGCCTGGTTACTTTTGGCGAAGACTGCACATTCTTGCTTTGCACAACTCAGCAATGATGTTCTAGGCGATGTTAGTACACATTAAAGAATCCCAGGTGGTCGAAATTTCCGGAGCCCTTCACTACGGCGTCCCTCATAGCCTGAGTTGCTTTGGGACGTTAAACCCCCATAAACCTTGAACCATCAGCAATGATCACTGCGCGTTTTCATTAAGCTTTATTTCTTTCCAGCCACGCCTGATGAAACTCCACGCAGTGGAGGCGGGGTGCGTCGGCGGCGACACACATTCCTCATGCTCCTGGGCGAATTTCTTGCACTGCTTCTAATGGCAGCAGCAGGCATTCTGCATGCATCCATCTCTTCGCTGGCTTACTTTGTGGCATTCCTGTGGTCAGCCACATGGTTAGGCATGCACCGGCCTCTGGCCACAGGTTACCGGGCCATGCGCACACTGCTGCTGCTCTACAGTGCCATGCACTTTGTGGTCCTCTACTCATATCAGCTGGACTACATGCAGGAAGTGATTCCACCTGCCACCCTGCAAGCTAGGTTAGTTGTGCATGCTCACTTGCTTTTGTTGTGGCTACATGCAAAAAGCTGCATCGGCATGTGGAGAAGAAATCTGATGCTTTTGTTGTGATATGTTTAACCCTTTGAGGGTCGAATTATTTTGAAGAAAACTTTCCCAGGTGGTCAAATTACTTTATTGCGTATCTTGAATCTACAAAATGTATATAATCGAGAATAAATAGTAAAAAAAAATTAGGAACAGTACTTTGGTGACAGCATCACTCACAACTGGAAAATGTTCAATAGAATAGAATAGCAACGGTGATAAGCAAGCTAAGAGCAGCACCAATAAAGATAGAAATCAACTTTCGCCGCCTCTGCAAAACAGTGCCCACAAAGAGAAAACACGTTTCGCGCGACTCCGTTGCGATCCCGCGGCGGAATCGAAACCGCGTAGGCGCGTTGCCACAGAGGGCGAGAATTCCTCGTGAGCAACGGTGATAAGCAAGCTAAGAGCAGCGCCAATAAAGATAGAAATCAACTTCGGCAGCCCCTGCAAGATAGTGCTGACAAAAAGAAAACTCAAATTTCGCGCGACTCCGTTGCGATCACGCGGCGAAACCAAAACTACAAAAGGGGTGTTGCCGCAGTCTGTGCCGCCGCGCTAAAGCTAGACATAAGTTCTGCTTATCTCCGTAAGAAGGCAGCACAAAATTCAAACACTTCTTGTAAGTCCTAAGAGGTGGCAGCACCCCCCAGTGAGCACGCGTTGTTCTTTTGGCGCAAAATTTCAAACGGAAGATCGAAACCGTACCCGTACGGCAAAGACCTTGCGGGACAGAAAACCGCCGCCGTACATATACGGCAAAAACCTTCAAAGGGTTAGGGACCTTACTTGCTGCAGTGCAGTCACTGTTTTGTCAGTGCCTACACTGCTGTTGTTAGTAGAGTGAACGATTTGGCAGGCTAATAACTTGTTGTGAACAAATGGCATGAAAAGCAGTAGGCACTGAGAGGAGGAACACAGAATTAGGGCTGACACATGCGTACATGCCTCATTCACTGGGAAGACCTATACAATCTTTTTTTTTCTCTTTGTCACATGGTCCCTGTGTACAAATGTTTCCTACAGTAAAGCTCCTAGTTGCGAGTCACTGCTGGTTCAGTGTTCCCTCTATCTTTGCTTTTTTGTGCTGTTTGTTCATGATGTGTTGTTAGCTAGATGTTATTTGAAAGCAGTGCAGGGAACGAAGTAATGCTAACTGGACCATAATGATTGTGCTGTCATCACGGCACAAAGAAAGCATGCCATAAAGTGGGTTGAATCTTCGGAGCAGAATGAGATGTCTTTTGCATGTTAGTCAGCCCTGATACAAATTAAAAGGTATGCGGAGAAAGCCCAGATAGGAGATGCTGTCTGTGTCAATAAATGTACTCTTAGATGAGGAGTAGCCTAGCTGCAAGGAATTAGCACTGTTTGTGAGCAAAGGCTGTGCACCGCCAACAGCCAAGTACCTAACTCTGAGCACTGATCTGTTTGCAATTTACTGGAGAGCGGCTTCTTTTTCACTTGCCCTTCTGAGCATCCTACAGGTCCCTTCCTCTGGTGAGAAAGCTGTGAGGGAGGCAAGTGACCTGTATTATAAAGCAGCAAGGAATGGATGTTGGTGCCTGGTACAAACTGGACAGGGTGGATAGGGGTGTTCCATTCGGGAGACAATGGGATGGTAATGCTGCTGATGCCATCAGCATTTAAGCGTGAGGGCTTGGGGTGGTCATGGAAGACTGTCTTGACGGTCATTGATGAAGAGGAGAGGGTGCTTTAGTGGCCTGAACGATGGCCATTAAAGGGTAGTTGCAAGGGCTGGTGTGCAGCATCAGGGCACATGAGGACGTGTGCAGTATTGAAGGTCAGCGTTGATATAGCTACAACGAGAATGTTGGCATTGAGGAGCAGGAACGATCACGTTCATAGTAGCTCATAGACAGCTGACATAGTCAGCTACATTTGCAGCTGGGTTGGCGAGGTTTGAAAAAATTCTCTTAGGTCATGAAGGTAGTGCCTTAAAGGGACTATGCAATGAATTAAAAGTCACTTGTAAATGTTTTCAATACTTCGAAATGATGCTAAGAAGCATTCACACCAAGTATGAGTCTTCGGAACTGAGCCGGCAACTTATTATGAATTTTTAAAAACCAGGGGTGGTCGAACATAGTGGTCGATGTACACTTGATAGACTCATTTCTTTGCCGCTCTTTTTCCTTTTTTTTCCCTTTGTTCCCCTCCCCAAGTGTAGGGTAGCCAACTGGGCATTGCCTGGTTAACCTCCCTGCCTTTCCGTCCTTTTCTCTCTCTCTCTTAAAAACCAGGGTTTTTAAAATTCGCGGCCCGATTGGTGTATTCGTAGTAATCGATTTTGAAACTAAAATCGGGAAAATAGACGTCACTAGTCCCGTGACGTCGGCAGGCCCCCACATGCTGTCATTCGCTGGAGCCACGGCAGCCACGACGTCACGGGCACGCTTCCGGTAGCCGTGAAAATCGTCTGCTTGAGCCGCCGCACAACCCCCTCGGGCAAGCGCGAGCCAGGGCATTGCCTTCTCGCATATGTTTTCAGTTTACCTCTGCCGCCTCTTTCTGTCGGGAGTTCGGGAGCCACTCGCAGTGCCTTTGTCGCAGTGATAAAGAAATCCAAAGCGCACCGCAATCCAGGAAGGCGAAGAGAGACCGGAGAGACGATGCCGACACTTCTGCTGGGGTGCTGGGTGCGAAAACAGGAATTAGCAAACCAAACGTCAGCGAATGACGTAATCATGGGTGGGGCCCAGTCCCAGAGCTGTTTTCTTTATTTTTTCCTGGTGCCCCACGTGTACGAGTTGAGGGGGGGGAGGAGGAGCGTGATTTTTAATAGTCTATAACTTCATTGTTATTGATGCTAGCTCAAAAATTCTTGCGCTGGGGTGACGAGTGATGGGATGCCTATCTCTCTTCTGCTTTACGTAATCTCAATTAATTTATTGCACAGTCCCTTTAAGTATTGTGGTGCAGAACAATGATTCACTGTGAAGGGAGGTGCAGACGCCAAGAAGAACTAAAGAAAGAAGTTCCGTTCGTGGTGTGGGAGAATGTGACATCGTCAGCAAAGCTTTTAGCTGCTGCTATTGCTGCTCAGTGATAGTCTTGTGTATCAAATAAGTGGTTGCTTTTAAACAGTTGGCCCCGAGGAGTTGAGATAAGTTGTTGAATGTGATTGATTCGAATTGAAGACCATGGTCAGTCATAATTGTTGGGGGCACGCTGTAATGGCTAATTCAGAGTGAGGAGCCTATAAGCAACTGATTCTGCCATCATATCTGGAAGTGCATCGCTTCAGGCCACCTTGTGAACCTTCAGTGCAGGTTAACCCTTTGTGAAGCATGAAATTTCATCGAGTTTCACATCCATACAGATCGTAAAATATTATTCAGAATAGCTATAGAAATTGAGTGACATTAATTTTAAGCCATTTGAACCTCTGGTTTTGAAGAAAAATGTGGTACACATGTGTACTGCTGTCTTCATAGCGAGAACTATTTGTACCACTGTGCTTTTGACATATAAAAAGAAAATTGCATTAGAATTGAAAAGTGCTTCAAAATTATGACTGGTGCACTGGTGGAATGGAATAAAGTGTTAGACACGCAATAAAACTTGGCATCTAGCTTTGGCACAAGAAGTTCATGTGGATCTCTTCTTTTACACAGTCAAGCACAGCCTTTAGAGACTTGGTGCTGCGGATCACTGAGGATGCAGGTCCATACTTTCATTCACAGGCTGATGTGCGCAAGGGGTATATTGTCGTGCAAAAGGCTAATTCAGTTTATTTACAAATGACTGGACTTTTCCAAGCCTGTGTTTGCCTTTCTAGCTTTGTGATGATGCACCGTCATCTTCATAGAGAGCACCATTGAAGGCTACCGCAGCACGTGTCCTCTTTTTTTTTTTTTTAGGCTTTTTTAGTGGTTATGAACCCTTGCGCTTCAGTGTAGCAGTGCTACAACAAGGCTGACTGTTGTTGGCCTCATTTTCATCAGATTTTGAGAAAGAGGAGAAAAAAAAGTGTAAGCTAACGGCCACCCACACAAACATTTTGTTTTGTCGTCGATAACAGACAACAAGAGAGCTAATGGAACCGTATTTAATCAGAAAAAGGTAACCACAAAGCATTAGCCAGCTGGCTTTATTGGTGGTTGATAACAAGAAGGTAGTTATATTGTTCAGAGGTATTTCAAGTAAATGAAAGGCTACCTGTCTTACAGCTGGCATATACTTAAGCATTGCTGTTTTGTGTATTCAGTTGTATGTGGTTTGAAAGCACTATTGGGTACTTTTTTTCTAAATGGGCTGATTTCAAAATAAACATGGCGTGATGTATTGCAATATAAATATGACTCAACATACTCTTTTTTTTGTCTCTAAGTATTTGGTGTCATATTGGTTAAGTGCTTCTATTTTGTGATGCTCTCATGATCACATAAGGCTGTGCTATTGCCATTAGTAGAATGTGGCATGTTTTCATGCGGGTTAGGTCTCGTAATTAAGAAAATGTTGTGCAGAGCAGTTTTTTTAGAAAATGCATGGTGTAGGTCTGTTGTTGCTATGTGCAGCAATAGTGTCCATAAAGCGAGGTGTCCGCAATAACTAGTCGTGAAAAAAAAATTCAGGAGTAACTTACTAAGATCTGCTCATAGCCGAGTGAAGAGGAATGGGAATTTGGCAATATTTTAGGAGTTCCAAATGCATTATTCTGTTCACCATTACCTTAAACCATGCAGTGCAGTTTGAAGACACTGTTGGTGCAGGAGACATGGCATGTTGACATCTCTCCTACTTCAACTGTTCGTATTCTACGAACCACAAGTACATATCTGTACCCATTTGCCGACAGCGGCATAGAAAGCTTCCTTCGGAGCATTTCATTCGCTCAATGCGACGAATAGAAAGGCACGTCTACCAAGCATCGTCGCAGTTTAAACCATAAAGCCAGTAAGAAAAAGAAAAAGGCTGTTAATGAGTCACTTCCACTTTCACACTGACTGGTTGGAACAAGTGGATTCCAAGAGAAGGCAAGCGTAGCAGGGGGCAGCAGAAGGTGGGCAGATGAGATTAAGAAGTTTGCGGGGATACGTTGGCCGCAACTGGCGAAGGACAGGGTTGATTGGAGAGACATGGGAAAGGCCTTTGCCCTGCAGTGGGCATGGTGGCCATGGTGGCTATGCGCTGCGAGGAAACGCTCGAACAATGGGCATTTTTCCCTCCGTTGTGGTTTTCTGCCGAGGTACCTTGTGGTGCAGATTTCTTTACGACTGTTTTATCTGTTTTGACCAGGTTTGTTTTGTTGCACTTCTAGGGCCATAGTGCAGGTCAAGACATTGTTTTCCAAAATTGTGAATTTAAAATTTTTTGAACGAAATTTTCCTCACTCTAGATATGTCAATGGACACTGCATCACAAAAATTCTAAATTAAAATTTGTGTTTCATAAAAAAAAATCCAAGAACGGCGACCGGTAGCACGCGGGCAATGTTGAACCAGTCGTCTGCCCCATTTTCTTAACTCTGCAGCCTTGTCACAAGATTCAGAGGAAAAATATTTACTAGAAAACTTTTTTCTGGACGTATAACAGTGGAATTTTGTTAGAGCAGTCCTAAAATTTTTTGTAATATATGCTCACAAAATGTTCATGTGTATACATCAAGAAATAAAAAAAACTTCGTTGAAAGCTGCATCCCCCCATAAACTTTGTTTGCTGAGAGTGCGTAAGGCTGAGGGCTTTTTTTTTTTTTTTTTTTTGCATTGCAGACTCTTGGGGCTTACTTCTTTGCGTATTCCTGCCTGCAATTCGACACAGCCAGCAGAGGTTGACACAAGGGTTTTGCAGTTTCGGTCCCTACACTGGACACTCTACGTCAGCCCCCTTGTGGTGCTCTGTTTTTACTTTACGGTTGCTACCGTAACTCGGCTACAACTCCTGCAGTCGTCGGTAAGTGATGCCCCGAGTAATCATTGGCTTGATCTTGCATTTCTACTTTTTCTGGTTCTGCATGCCTACGCTGTCATGTTTGTCTGGTCAGAGTGACGCTCTTTTTTTTTTTTCATTTTTAAATGAAGGCCACACATAGGGCCTGGTTACTATTCCATTCAGTACGAAGTGGACTGAGGACTTTTCAAAAGAAGTGCACTTTCACCCTTCACTTGACCAGCACATGAAACCACAACTTTTAATAGCCATTGGTAGTTATGTGTATAGATGCTTTTTCCTGACTATGAACAAATGGCTTATTCGTTAGGACCTGGCAGGATGGATCGATGGTAGATTGTCTCGCATACAGAGATGATAATTTGAGTTTAATGGTGCGAAGGCAGCTTGGCCAGAGACTGCAAGAGTGCCATTGCTAAATGTGCAGAGGTATTGAACGGTTCTTTTTAGACAACAATAGTTAAGTTGAGCTAATGTTATGGAAACAGCTACCATGTTCACATGTATAATGTGGTCCTTTGTGCAACACACACGTTTTTTTAACTGGCTGAGCCATGCGAGGTACAGATTAGGTGATATAACCTATAAGTTTATCACCTGTTTGGCCATTTATTGCAAATTGATTTTTCAAAAATTAGGCTTTCTGCAATTTCAAGCATTTCGTAATCCAAGCTACCTTCCTCTGCGTTAAAATGTAAACATTTAACAATTTGTTCTTGCTCTCTTTAAGGATTCTTGGACAACTTTTTGTCGAAACTGCTTGACGCATTGGTATTTACAAGGCATGATCCTAGAAACACCCTCTTGAAAGTATATTTTGAAAGCGCTGTAAGAATTATTATTTAAGTGTACGATATCTTTATCTTTACTCTTGTCATTTGCTTGTATGTACCTACTGTATTTACTCGTGTAATTTGTGCACTTTTTTTTTTCTTTAAACTAAGGCTTCAGAAAAGGTGGTGCGCCATTACGCAAAAATTTTCTGAACATATTTTAAGAAACTACAAAGGTGATAATGCACAATATTTACTGTATATTGCTACCTGTACGTAAACACCCCCTCCCCAGTCTCTCACTCCGCCAGAAAAAAAAAAAAAAGTTTACTCCAAATATAAGATGCATACCCCCTTTCTCGTCCCGCCCCACATTATGTAGTTCCCCGCAGGATGGCATGATGGCGCGTGTGCAGCTCAGAGTACCAAACAAGCAACACTGAATCTCAAAGCCAGCAGTGAGAGGCAAAGGAAGTAGCGGAATAAAACGGGGCCGTTGCTTGCGGCCTGGCTGACTAGTGGCAAACTGAACAGCAAACGATTTGGTAGTTTGGAATTCAGGTGCGCATGCAACTATCGTCCAGGAAAGCAACTGCCAGTGCGAGCGAGCTGGGTAAACTGTGCACAAAGCATGCCCTCCCCACTCGCGCCTTTCACAAACACACACGGCGATATAGCCGCGCTTATCTTCCCAAGCCTGCCTTCTGCGCATCTGCATACATGCTGATTGCCTGGTGCAGCAGAGAGCGCAAATTGCGCGAGTAAAAAGTTTTTTTCTCTAAAATCTGGGTGAAAGGTTGGGGGTGCGCAAATTATGCGCAGGTGCAAATTATGTAAGTAAATATGGTGCTTGCATTTATCACAGCAATCAACGTGTTCTATTTTTGCTGCTTTGTGGGCCCAGTTTCTGCCACGTTCAGTGGGCTATGGTACGTTGTGCGGTCAGTATGTAACTGCGCACACTGTCTCTCTTCCCGCAACTCCCTGCTCACCATTTTTCAAGCTTGCATCTTCACAGGTGCTGCTCTCCCATCAGTCCTTTCCCTGCAGGCTGCATGCTATTGGGAAAGTTGGCCATGTCACTGCTTTGTCATCTGCTAGCCCCAAGAAGCAATAATGGCATTGCTGCACCAGTGCTCAGTGTTAGACATTAGTGTACATGGATAACCCACGATATTTCCCTATGACTGCTAGATAATTTATAATGGAATCTCTTCTTGGTGCTATTTCTGTTCCTATTTCAACAGCTGAATGATCGCTGTGACATGTAAGGTGTGCCTAGGTCACATGAGACACGAAAAAAACTGCAGTATAATAGCTGATATATAGTTTTAATCCACTACAGCACTTAGGCCAGCCTGCTTCAAGAGTTGGAATGACAATCGATGTATCAGTAGTTATTTTTTATTTTTTTCTTTCCTCTCATGGCCTAAATGCACCTTGCAGGTCATAGCCATTGTTCGGTTGATGAAATCAAAATCACCTGAGCAAAGGAATTCAGTTATAAATTATTTAGTGGCTGTAGGTGAATACCATGTCGTGATCCATTTATTCTAATGCTTTATGCATCATTGCACAGAAAAAAACACGCAACTAAATTAGGTGTCATAGTCCTTTTGGAGGTGCATTCAGGGAATAGTTGAGCTGGCAGACAATGGATGAGGATAAAAGGGACACAACTGTGCTGCGGACACAACTGCGGGCACGGAGTGCAGTTGTGTGTCCTGCTTGTCCTCGTCCGTTGTCTTCCAGCGCTGTTAGTCTTGGAATGACTCTTAACCAACTCGCCCAGCAATATACCATGCATTCAGGGTTGCGAGTTGAGATTTACGGAAGAGTGGAGTGAGTTGTTAGGGTAGAGCACAGATGAGATCTGTTGGATGTAATTTTGAAAAGACGGGCTGCTTAGAGTTGAATTATGAATAGCTGCATAGTGTCGTAAAAGGCTAGAAGTGTTATTCCCAGAATTATGCTACCTGCTTCTTAGTCAGTATTGCAACAAACATGTGCAGAAATGTAACTGAGGTTTTTGGTCAGTCTGGTGAAAGGGGAACTGTGGACTAAGAACCTGTCAGAAGTACATCTGACTGCTTTCCTCGGCTGCTGGCCCGAAAGACGCGGGTTCGATCCCGGCCGCGGCGGTAGAATTTCTTTTGAGGAGAAATTCGAGGCCCGTGTACTGTGCGATGTCAGTGCACGTTAAAGAACCCCAGGTGGTCGAAATTTCCGGAGCCCTCCACTACGGCGTCTCTCATAGCCTTAGTCGCTTTGGGACGTTAAACCCCATAAACCAACCAACCATCCTTTGCATGTGTGATGCATATATCTAAAAAGTACAAATGTAGAGTTAAAACTAGAAAACTTTTGGATGGGTATTAATAATAGTTTTTTCTTTTTGGGGGGAAAGGAAATGGCGCAGTATCTGTCTCACATATATAGGTGGACACCTGAACCACGCCGTAAGGGAAGGGATAAAGGAGGGACTGACAGAAGAAAGGAAGGAAGAAGTGCAATAATGGAGGGCTCCAGAATAATTTCGACCACCTGGCTTTAGCCTTTTGCAATTTAAAAGTGTGCGTTTCTGTGAGCCAACCATCTCTTTTTGATATGTTTATGCATATTGCCAAATGTAATTGACAGCTTAGGCGATCTCTTTATGGATACATGTGGGTGTCATAGGTGATCTGCTGTTTCATTATAGCTCTGTCAGCACCTCTGTACCAAGTGTGTATATTTTTTTCATTTGCATTTATAGCCTTACGAGTCTCCCAGCATGGTGGCAGCAGGCGGCATCGGGAGCCATGTTCCTCGCCAGGATTCAAAGCGCAGTTCTCAGCGATCAGCAGTGTCCTTCTCTCGGAGACACAGAAGAGAAAGCGGGGTAACTTTGACCATGGTGCTCTGGTTATTTATTTTTTTTGACAGATATACCTGTCACAATGGAATGAACCACTTGAGTGTCCAAACACAAACACAGATACTGGGACTAAGACATAGGTGGATATCACATGAACTAGTGACTGTTCATCAGCGTTTTTTAACATCAAGTCTTTCCTGGCACGTGTAGTTCCATCTTGTCAATGGTACAGTACCCGAACTTTCAGTTTTGCCTGCCAGCTCGTCTCAAAGCTTTTTAAATGGCAGTTTTGGCTCAAAACCATCATGGAATGCAACCCAAATGGTAATACACACCCAGGAGAAATTGTTAATGATCTGCATGCTGTTAATTCTTTGTTTTCTAAAAAAAAAAATAGGAAAAAAATCTAAGCAAAGGGTTTCGAACTGCGGTCGTACACATTACAATAAGCAGTGCTAGTCCACTGTGCTGCAGAACTGGGAGAGGGGAGTTTAATTGAGGTCTTCCTAATGCCCGTATGGGATGTTGCTTAACTAGAAGCTCAGGGACCGTACCGTTGATAGAACAAAATCATGCTTCCTTGCACACCCTCCCATGCCTTTGTGAGACTGCTGGACAGTTTGTTCATGCACTGGGCCCTAGTTATGCTTTGAGGCATCCAAGGTGACAGTGACTTGTGCTAAAATGGTTGAGCACACTTTTCGTTGCAACAAGGGAAGAATGGAAAATGACCGGGAGCATGCACCAAGAATAAAAAAAAAATGGCTTTGAGGAAAGGAAAGGCACAGCAACAGTCTTACTTCTCGATGGACACCTCAACCTTTCCATGAGAGAAGGAATGAAAGAGGGAAGAGAATAAGTTTGTACGGCAATGGTAAAAGGGGAGGGGAGCGGGTTGTTAGTGAGAGTTGACTTGCTTGTTTTTCATGGTAGAGAGAGAGCAGATAAGTTTCTTGACAATACACAGTGAACAAGAGGGCAGAGCCTGAGGGTGCTTAGCCAGTGTTTCAGCAAGAGGACTTGTCTTCATCTGGACGAAGACAAGTCCTCTTGTCAAAACTTTGGCTAAGAACCTTGAGGCTCCTCCTCCCTAGTTCACTTTGTATTTCTTGTATTTAGTGGTACACTTGTGCAAGCACATGGTCGTACACATGCATTTTAAGGAAAAGTAAAGCCTAGCTTGTCTGCAGTCTGTCTACTTATGTTCAGTATAATCCTTTTTTGTTGGGTTTAGGAAACTGAAGTAGTTCGTTCCATATTAACAATGCAGCCTTTGTCAAAAAGCTAAGAGTCCACAGTGTTTGTAGCTGTATCAAGCTTTCTCCCACATAGCAACACTGTAAAGTCACCAGTACTTTCTGGTTGCATAATATTTGAGGTAGACGGTGTGGTTTCAGTCTGTGTTTTTATTAAAGTTACATGATAGCAGGTCTAGCCATTATGGCTACATATTATCGGGGAAATGCAGCCAAGAAACACAAAATCCTAGGAGGCCAAAGTTTGTTCACAGACCTCTGCTACGGCATGCGTCTTCGCCACTCTCTTGGGTCTTGCTATATAAATCGATCAGTTACTATAATAGCCAGTGTCGTGCGTCTTGCCTGTGTTCATGTCCTGCTCCAGCTTGAAAAGTGTGCTGATGAATAAGACTGCACCCTGCCATTGATGTGTTGCATGGGCTAAAGGATCACTCATGGAACCATGAGCTGTGATATCCTAAACCTACATGCTTGATTTCATGGTTTTTGCTTTTGAAATACATGTATATTTAGTTTGACAGCATCTTAAAAAGGGACTTTGTGTGTGTGTGTGCATGTGCGTACACACACACACACATGCATGCATATGTATGTGCATGTGTGAATGCATGCGTATGCATGTGTATGCATGTGTGTGCGAGTATGGAGTGCAACATAGAATGCAGGCATGGACTAGAGCACAACAACTTAAGAATTGTCCTCTTTTTCTGATGTTTCTTGCCTTAACTTTTTGCAGACACTCTTTTTTTATGTGAATAACTTCTATAACTTGCCAATTCAAGTCCTTTAAAACTATATGAGTCTGAATAAAAAAACCTGGTTCATGCTGGTGTTAGCATCAAACTGCCAAGCAGTTTGAACCTTAAGTAAGGACTGCATTCTTGTCGCTTGGCTTGTGAAACAAAAAATTACACGAGTTGTAGGGCCAATTTTGAGTCAGTGCTTCCAGAAGCATCGTGCACAAAAATACGGTAACAAGGCACATAAACAGTTGTGCCACTTCAATTAGTACTAAACATTTTTGTTTGTCTTGTGTAAGATCTGTAGTCTCTGTCGAGGCAGCCAAAATGTTGCCATGTTAATTGGGTAACTTTCTGCGAGTCCTTGAGGGGGCATTAGTGAAAATATAATGCTGTCTACAAGATGTACAAAAAAAAAAAAAAATACTGACATTTGTACACAAAGCTTTTTGTTCATTTTCTCTGGTTGGCATTGTATTTTTACTTTTGCCTTGCATCATCAGGACCAAGTGGTTTTTCATTAAATCTTGGACTTTGTGTCTTTGAGACTTGCTTCGCTGCACATCTTGCAAGGCCTAGTGAATGAAGCAATTGATGAAGAGGCTGCTGCAGCTCTGTTTCACCACATAGCAGGCTTTAGGCCTTCATGTGGTTGCTCATTGTTTGACATGAGGGCTTGATGGGAACTGTTGCTTATGTCCACTTCATTCACAGCTCTTATTTTATCACTTTCAGTCATGATGGCCAAGGAACTGTTTGGAATTTGAATCTGCATACTTTTTTCTCTTTTTTTTTTTTTAGTTACAGCCTTATTACCATGTGGAGCACACTAAATACATATATTATGCTTTTCTGCAATCTTCTTTTCCTCCTCTTGTTTTGTAATTGTATTTAAGAACCATTGCTCAATATTTGCTAGAACATTTTCTGTAGTTGGGAATATATAGTACTTTTTATTATTGTTTGATAATAAAACTAGCTTCGATTATTTTGATTAGCTTTTCTCAATAGAGCTGAGCCTTCTGCAGCCCCTTTTAGCTAAGTTTCTGCAGTAACATGTAGTGCCATTGAGTTAAGCTACATTTAGTAATTGAAGACATGTTTCTTTGACAGCTATTGAGTACTTTGATATGGGTTTTTCTTTGACAGATTGCAGTACATTGCTTAGGGGATACATACACACAGACAAAAAAGATTTAAGAAAAAATTGAAAGCACTGATGCGTTTTACACACTGTGATGACTATTCATTAAAGGTTGCGAATTGCTTTTTTTAACATTAAGTTTTCTGAAGGGTTAGATATCATAGTGAGGACAACACCGATGCAAATAACTAGTAAATCATAATTCTCGCTATGAGTACCAGTCAGTGTTCAGCTGCCTTAGCAAAGAGTGCTGTTGTAGGATATTTGCATTTTTTCAAAAATTTCTTAATCACAAAGCAATAGACATTAGGTATGCTGTTTTTCGTTGTCCTTAGCTCAGATTAAGGACACAGCTCGTTCTTTGCGAGGGCTGATACAGTATGAGCAAAACCTCTATAATTCGAACTCTGTTCATTCGAAATTCCAGGTAATTCAAAGAACTTCTGTGGTCTCATAATTTCTAATCTATTTACCGGACAATTTGGACTGGTGACCTGCACCACCCCAGTTAATTCGAAAATCTGGGGTGCTATGGGGGAATCCCCAATCCCGATTTCGCTACAAACCCAATGAAAAGATGACCCTTCAGAGCTGCGAGGCAGTGCTGCATAGCAGTGCCAATACTTGATATGTGAAGCACCCAGCCCCAATACTTCTAGTATAAATCCAGTCTATGGTACGATTCATGGATCTCAAAAACACTTTCTTGTAGAGAAGACGTGCTTTACCACAATGCAGCAGAAGATGCAGGTTTCAATGTCATGTGCTCTCGGGGCTTCATCAAGGCGGCATCTGTAAAACACATGCACACACACCAGGTGTTTCTGGGAAGCCCGCCACTAATTTTTAAAAAGTGTTTTTAAGGTGTGAAGAGAAGCTTTCTGCTGCGTAGTAATATCGCGTATGTCAAAAAACAGGCGAATCATGTTAACTAATAAAGTGATTAACTTAATTCTAATAGGTAACTTTTTAACTATCGCTGATAAGAGCCTGATTGCAATTAGCGACCTGTAGCCGGCCGTTAGTAATAGCCATATCAGCTTCTAAAATTTTGAACACACACACACCAGGTGTTTCAAGAAAGCTGATTGCTAATTTTTAAAAATGGTTTTTGAGGTAAAGAGAAGCTTTTTGTGGCATAGTACTACAACTGTTGACAGACTTCAAAAAACGCCAATCATGTTAACTAGTAAAGTGATTAAAGAAATTCTAATAGTTAAATTTTACTGATAGGCACCTGATTGCAATTAGAGATTTGTAGCTGGCCATTAGTAATAGCCATATCAGTTTTTATAATTTCAAAAAACGCGATTACCCTTTCCGCTGTGGCTCAACTAATTTTGGCTACCTCATTTCCAGAATTTATGCGTCTTCAAAAAGCATGCAGGCAAAGCAACCCCTCCTGTGCACTTAACTAATTGAAATAGCGAAGTTTTGTTAAGCCACAGCGCCAAGGGTAATCGCGTTTTCTAATTTCTAAAAACTGATATGGCTATTACTAACGGCCGGCTACAAATCTCTCATTGCAATCATATGCCCATCGGTATTAGGTAAGAAGTTAACTATTAGGATGTAGTTAATCACTTTAGTAGTTAACATGATTTGCCTGTTTTTTGACATCCACCAACACTGGTATTACTAAGCCGCAAAAAGTTTCTCTTCACCTCAAAAATCCCTATTTAAAAAATTAGTGATCAGCATCCCTGAAACACCTGGTATAGTTACGAAAGTAGGGTTCATTGGCTTGCGCAGAGAAAAGGTTGAATGAAGTAGGCACTTCTGAATTGCATTTAGTCCCTTCAGGCACCAATTAAACCTGCTGAAAGGAGAAATCTTTTTTTTTTTTGCATAAATCATGATATTTAGACCAAATGGAAGTGATGTGCAAAAAATTTCGCAAAAATATTCGTATTTGAGCATATTTTATCCTGTCTACATATGTGGACATAGCACCTCATAGCTGCTCTACATCAACGTAAACACTGCAACATTTGCTTGCCTTTCCTAACTGATCGTTAGACATGAGTAAATGTTTATCTGTGGGAATATACGCTTGAATATACGTTGTAGTTCACGACCTATGAAACAGATAAAAACAGTCGCTCTGTGATGACAAGCAGGGAAAATTCGGCATTACCAGCATCTAATGCATCTTTTAGATGTGCAGCTTTCACGTCGGCACTGCTGTGCAATTATCGTGTTCAGAAGTTGAGGCCATTTGTTGCTTCCATCACAGGCAGCGGTTAAAGTCTGGCTCCATCGAAGGGGTCTCAAGTGATCTGAGCACAGGTGGAGAGGGAGAGAGAGAGAGAAAAAAAAAAGCAGCTTGCAGCCTGTTTTAACCTTAAGTTAATTGCAAAGTTTATTCAACAAAGTCTGTGCATTCCCGCGATTAAATTTTTTGCCTGGGTCTCATTTTTTGCTCTGCTTGGTTAATTTGAAGACCTGCTTAATTCTAATATCTTTTGCATTCCCAATGATTTAAAATTAATGAGCTTTTACTGTATTCTGAGGTATCTGCAATGAATGCACACTAATGCATTACTGCAGGTGAAGTTATTCAACATATGTTACTGCTCTGGAAGCCTTTTGTTTATGCTGGAGTTTAACAAATGAAGAGAAAAGCCCACTGTTTGAGAGCGCAATTATTGTTTTGCTTCATTTGCTATCACATTTGCGAGTGCTAACTTTAGATTGTTTTGTTACTGCATATTGATCTGTAGTGAGTAGTAGCCAGATACTTTCAGCATTGTGTTGTGGTAGCACTTTTTTTTTTATAATGCCCGGTTGTGAAAGTTATAGCATAAGACTTTGTAAAGGTAGGTACAAGTTTTTCAAACTGAGTAATGTGACTTTCATTATTTGGGCCATGAAAGTTTTTTTTCCTACTAGTTGTAATATTTATATTATTCATTTCTAGCTAGGCTGAGGTTGTGCGTACTGCTAGGGAACTATGTTGTCAAAGCTACATGCTTTTCTATGAGCATGTGACATGCACTGTGGCTTATTTCTAGAGCCAAATTTTGAGACATTTTTAACAATATAGTTTTTACTTGACAAGTTCCACAAAGATAATATAGGGTGTAGAATAAGTATAGGCCACTTGAAGTAGTTCAAGTTGTTTGATTGCTTTGAGTAGAATTACTGCATTGACTACTTGCACCATTTGTTGCAATTTTATTTTGTTGGCTAAAAAGTGATGCTATTCTCTTGTAACTGTTATAACTGCTCCATTTTACTGCCTTGGCAATGTGCTTGAGTAGGTCGCAATGGAAGCAGTCAGTGGTGCACCAGAAGTAGCCATCCATTTCGTCCTCTTTTCACACCAGAAAAGTGATAGGGGTTTCAAGCGCTGCTGATAGTGTGGTAGCCCATTTCTTCATATTGATTTCGACAAGGATGTCATTAACCTGCATTTGTTCCCTCACCCACTCTGCCCACTTACGCCTGTCATTTTTCTTTCCGTAGTTCACTGCGTTTTCCTTAATTTAAGCTGAACCCTTTTCGTTAGCCTCCACGTTTCTGCCTCATAGGTGAGTACTGGTAAGATACAGCTGTCGTATGCTTTTCTCTTGAGGGATATAGGTAAACTGCCATTCATGATCTGACAGAACCTGCCATATGCACTCCACCCCATTTTTATTATTCTAGTTAAACTCTTCTTTAGCACATCATTAAGGTAGTTTTACTGGGTGGCTTTTGAGTTTGCGAAAATGGTTCCTGGCACTGTTGAACATTCATTCCATTGTGCTGGCTCGATGTAACTTTGTCATAAGTCTTGCTTTTGAATGGCTTCTTCACTGTCATTGCAAATGACGTAGTTACTTTAGGGACAGCTGTTGCTTGATTGGGCTTCCGTTTTGAAACATGGATTTTAAATGGCAATTTGAGGGTGGGGGGAGGTCACATGTCGCAAGCACTATCGGGACACCATTGTCTCTTTGTTGACTTTGGAAGGACCGCACTTTCTTATAGGTGGGAATTTCAGAGCTGCAGCTGTTTCCATACATCAGCTTTTTGCGTGACAAATCTGCATGTGCTCAGTGCTCTTGTGGCATTTGATGGAAATAATCTGGTTGGCACGGTTCCTCACTGCTGCGAAGTCAGCATGTGGGAAACCATAAGAATGATAGCACTCGTAGCAGATATTCGCATGAAGTTAGTGGGGGACACCCTATGCAAGCTGAAAAGATACTAGAGTGATAAGGCTACATCACAGGAAAAGGCGAGTGTGCACATTGTTTGCTATACTCCGCTACAATTTTTTCTGGTAACGGAGTGGAAGCCACTTAGCTGAAACCTGCAGTCTTTTCCTATTTCCTACATGACATAATATAGTCTCTACTTGATTTTATTTGTTTTCACTTAAAGCTTAGTAGTATTTTGTCTATACAGTCAAGCCCACCTATAGCAAACCTGACGGCCGCACTGATATCGTTCATTGTATCTGGTGCTCACAGTAAATGTACTTCCATTATTACAGCCATGAATACAAAGTTGGACCAAAGTGGCATTTCTTTCCTTAAAAAGTCTTATGTGCATCTGCATCATCAAACTAGACCCTAGCACGGCGCTTTCCAACCTCTCCACCACCTAGGTCATGTGCTCCTCACCGAGAACTTTGCTGCCAACTTGCTGCCTTAGGGACGCGTTCTGTCTAATCGAAGTTGAAGCATTCACGGCAACTTGTGGTATGTCAGCCTTCTCGTTATCATCTTCATCAGTTTCCTGGCTATAGGGAGTGCTTGTATGTTCCCGTACAATGCCTTCGTCAATGTGTGGCTCCGTGATGTCAGCGTCATCATCCTCCGCATTAACGAAGTCATCCCAGGTATCTGAGGCACAGTATCATTGCCTTAGTACATATATTGACGGTAGCACTGCCCTCATTCGTAATAAGCAAACGTTCATTATAGTGGTGGCCGTTATAAGTGGGTTCGATTGTATTCGTTATTTAAGGCATATGTTTAACAAACCTGCCAACTTTCAACTTTGGAAATCGATCCTGGCCGCAGCGGTCGAATTTAGATGGAGGCGAAATTATAGAGGCCCATGCACTGTGCGATATCAGTGCACGTTAAAGAACCCCAGGTGGTTGAAATGTCCAGAGCCCTTCACTACGGCGTCCCTCAAAGCGTGAGTCGCTTTGGGACGTTAAACCCTCATAAACCATAAACCAAACCATTTCAACGTTGGAAACTCAATGAAAAGAACAGTTTTCTTGATTACAATGAATTTGCTAGCCATGTCTCGTTACAATAAGCTTCCATAGATGGTGCCAGCTATACCAGCAATAGGCTGAAGCTACCGTACAGAGAGCATGGTGCTAGGTTTCCAGGTGCACCATCATGCGGCAGAACTATTTGGCGTAATGAGAGTTATGGAAGCTCTGCCGCTTTAGCCTTCCCCTCATTGCCAAGAAAAGTTGTCACTGAGTATAACAGGCACACTGCTCACACACGTCAGTGTTCTAATCATTCACTTGCTAAGCGAACGACAGTGGCAGTAGCAGTTGACACAATGCACTGTCAGTGGTAAAATGTACTTGTTCAATGCTACAGCCATTGTGGCGGATTTTGTGCCTACTATTCAAGCACAGCACTAACTGGAACCAGATAGCCGTACTTTACATACCAAGGGCACTTTTTGCATCCCTTTTCAATTCTTTGCAGAGCCTGAATGCACAGTGTGGGTTATGAAATGCTGTCAGCATTTGCAACGAGCTGTAGCACACTTAGTCTCTGCATCTCAGTTTTTCCATATTGTATACACTCCACAGTGAGCCCATTAATGCAGTTGTATTTGAAGAAGAATCGGCACTGTGATTTTGGCTACAGTGCCTCTTAGCTCTTGTGAGCGGTGGCCTAGTGGTTTGAGCATCTGCCTTGCATGCGGGAGGTGCGGGGTTCGATCCCCAGTGCCGCCGGGTGCCCACCGGTGCTACAATGGGTACAAGCTTTCCCCTGGCCCTGTGCTCGGCTTATTCAGGGTGAAATGCTTGGAAAATGGGCCTTTGTGACCCCACCTTGAGAAGATGAAAATCCTGTTCCATGGCGCTCTTTTGACCTCAGATGCCCTTCCACCATAAAAATTCCCCATCATCACCACCTTTTCCAAAGTATTTTTATTGCCTACTTACAAAAACATGCACTTGTCAGTCAGCTCCCTCATCATGGTTTTCAGCTGGTCACTGCGCCACGTTTTTTCTTCCTGCCTCCACTCCAATGGTGTGTCTCATGTTATGTGCCCTGGCTGTCTGCTGCTGTGCCTTCCTTTTCATTTCTAGTGGCTCCTGCATGTTAGAACTAGAACCACAAAGAAATGCAAAAGGCAGATTTTTCTGATTTTCTTTCATTGTGAATGTCTTCAGCTATTTTATTTAGTGGTGTTCTAGGATTTGATAACCTTTTTTTTTGTTCTTGCAACGTGTAGCAGTTGTTGACTGTGGGCAGTCCTCTGTCCATCCCGTAGTCTTGATTGATTTTTGTCATTTGCAAGTTTACCGTTTTTTTCTAGGGTGATTGCCATGGTAGAGGTCATTGATAGGGGTCGGTTGGCTTCCATATTTGAAATGTAAATGTACTATTAATGCTGAATAAAGAAATTGGTAGGAGCACTCTTATAAAACACATCTAGAAAAATAAAGCGCTTTTGAAGCATGTCCGATGTAACTGTCTAATAGCAACCTATACTTATTCTACACCCTGTGAGTTCATTTTTTTTTTTTCCTGCATGGCCATCATTTATCTTCCATGGTAACTATATTGCATTTTTAATCTACTGGACGATCACGAGGGTTGAAAGATATCTTTTGTTAACAGAAACTAGCAGCTGCATTGTGCCTGTATGCCTTTTTTATGCATTTATTGTTTTCAATATTTCTGAATATTACCATTAGATAGCTGCAATTATGCTTTTGATGGCATTACTTTTCTTTGTACCTACCATTTGACGCTTGTGTTTCTGCTTTTAATGTTGTTTTCTTTTCTCTCCCATTTTTGTTCTTTTTTTTCCTCTGTGCTCTTGGGCATGCTGTTTCCTCCCCTTTTCATTGGCCTGTGCGGATAGGCCGTGGTAGATGAAGATGCCATCCAGAAGGCCCCAGTACGTAGTGAAGCTGACTGCATCTGCCATTTCATTCTTTCAAGGGCTGCTTTCCTGAGAGCTTGCATCTGTCGCCTTTGGAGCAAAGAATGGAAGCCTCTTGGGCACGAAGTACTGTCATAGTGCATAGTATTTATTTGGGACTTGACTTGGTAATGACTTATTCTATGTTATGTGAATGTTTGGCATTGGCTGAGTGTAGGCTTTAGCATTGACATCAAAAATCTTTCATTGTGCACCACTATGTTTTTTTTTTTACTTGCATCTGCTTTTAAATGACACAAAAATGTCTACAAAAAATGTTCCTCACAGTTTTTTTATTGACAGTTTTGTTGTACTGGCAAGGTTTAGATAATACAAATAGTCTCATTCTGCTCCAGGTCGACAGATGTGATGATCTCTGGGGAAATGCCTTCAACTTATGTTTGGCTTTTTTTTTTTTTGTAACACTGTTTACATCATTTGTTTGAATAGCCTTGATGACATAATTTGTGTTGGTAATTGAATCTTACACTTTCTGTGTTCTGTCTCGTGATGCTTATTTGCATGTTATTTATAGGGGAGCATGAATTAGCAGCTTCTGCCATAGTTTTCTGCTAACAATTCCATTTCTGTTCTTGCTGTGCTGTGTAGCTGTCTGGCTGGAATGCAGGTTTCCTGTGCAGCATGGGTGGGACTGCTCTGTTGCCATGCTATGCTTGCATCGCTGCATGAAGAAAAACTTTGGCTTTAGCTGTGCCCACCTTAAGCTCTATGTGTTGGTCGCATTATTTTTTTCATCAGCATCTTTCTATTTCTCATGCCTATTCTCGCATGTTCCTTGGCACTTAAATGACATTTATGCTGCAGATTTCAGCCCACTAAACTTCAGTACCTAAGCATGTGCTTAAGCACAGAGATTGCTTAGCTTAGCCTTGCAAACGTTGGCCAAGCATGTTTTTTTATACTGATCTGTTAAGCGGGACTCGACAGTACAACATAAAAGTTCTTGCATTGATGTTTAGCCGCTGGCAATACTTATTACGTGTCATAATCAGCAGGAAACATAATTGCATCTGGCTGCTTAAGAATGCTGCATAACTGCATAATCCTCCCTGCATTATTCATTGTGGGTTAGTTGGTACATGCTTGTTTACAGTAGTAAGCCTAATCAGGGACTGTACTGTAAGCTTTTTCGTAAGTGCAGTCTTGCCCGCCTCTAACATCCGCATTTTTTTTATTTTATTGTAGAATAGCACGTTGCTTTGCTTTTGCACCACTTTTGTGATATGACATTTAGGATGTTAGGCTGGGATATAGTACTGTGTTGTTGAAACAAGCAGGATTGAAGTAGTGTAAACAATGATTATCAAGAGAGAGTAGTTTTCAGGTCAGGCATACTAAGCTTAATAACTTGTTCCTTAAAGGGTACACAAATTAGCTAGCCAGCAAGGCATCTCAACATGACCGGCGAGTTTCACAGCAAAATATTTTCCTAGTGCTGTGTTGTCATGCTTTAGTTTTTAAAGTTTAGTTAATATATTGGCATTGAGAAACTGCTGTAATAGTGACCTAATTTGAGATGATTACAGCTGAAGCAAACCAATGTGCTGCACTTTATGTTGCATGGAAAATGAACAGGTGGGAAAGGAATGGCAGATTAGAGGGCAAACATATTTCCTGTTGGATGTTTCATGAAGAAGCAGTACTCTTCTTTAGTTTTGTGTGCAGTTCCCTGCAGCTGCATGCTGTGTATTAAGTCTACTCGCATGGAGAATCGAAGTGAGCATGACTGTGGTTCCACAGTTGTAGCGTTGATACAGAAATGGCACAGATTTTTGAGCCAAATATTATTGACCTCATGGAATGTGCAGTGATTCCATAACTATAAATATTAACCTTATATAAAGTTAACCTTGGTTATCGTGAAACATGGCAAACATGCTTACGAAATGCCTAGCATATTAAACCATGTTTATATATGACACTTTACTATGCCATGTGTCAGCTTGCCAAATGCCTTAGGAGTATAAAAGATTCTGTGCACATCAACATTTAATTCTAGCCTGTGGCGCTAACTCAAACCTTGCCAGCTTTCTTTTCTCGGGTAACAGCTTAACTTGTTAAATCTCACTAGAAAAAGGCTACATTGTCAAGCAGCCCACTTTTTTCCAAAAGCATATGTTTTGGGAGCAACATTTTTATCCTTCTGTCCACTATGACCTACTGCTGCTGGAAAGTTTGAATAGTTGTCTCTTACTTTTCAACGTTAGAGCCATCATCTGTGCCACAAGATACATAAAATCCCACTAGCAGTTCCTTTGAGGAGTTTAGTTTTCTGTTGTGGTAGAGCTATTTTCTATGTATTGCTGGTCACTGAAAAAGTGACCTGAGAAGAACATTATTAAACATTTATTAAAAAGTTTATCCTTGTGTTTCCATGTTTTACTCTCATGAAAAGAACTTCGTAAGCTATCGTCTCCTTTTATTTTGCATTACAAAAATGCTTTTGCGGATGTGCAATCGGTCAGCCACAATTTTGTTTATTCATGAAATATTTTACCCCTGTAGGTCAGGCTTAATTCAAGAAAATTTTTGGAGTCTGCTATTAGGATGTAGGCATTTTGTTGCAATTCATGCTAGTATGTTCCATGTTGCTACTAGTAAATGTGAGATGTGTGAATGTGCAGCTATGCTTTGTTGTCTTGGGGGGTATGTGTTTGTGTTGCTTTCTAGTTTAGTGTGTAATACTTACAGTAGTGCTCGTTTGACCATTTATACTGAGCCTAAACATTGTGTATTGAAACATTGTCACCAACTTGTTAATTATGTGCATTTTTTTTGTTTTTTGAACACTTGTGCTATTTCTTGATTTGCGTTATTTTGATGTGTGCAGATGTTCTTATATGTAGCCAGAAGGAGCATCAGGCTGCATTGATGTTTCTTGCCATTCGCTCAGCTTAAGTCTCATCGCAACATCAATCTCTCTTGAGATTTCTCTTGAGGTTGTGTGTGTAGGATTACAAGGAATATAGGCATTCAAAATGCGGACTTATGACACGGTGTCAGAGATGCAAAATGTTGCTTGATGTGCAACAGTGGGCATGGATGGTGTTAAAGTATCAGTTCACTATGTTTTTGGAAAGCTATCTTTTTGTGAGAGTCAAAGCAGAATAATGAGTGAGAACTACAAAATTTAAAACCTTTTCGTATTTGATGGTACTCCAAAATAGATTTTTTGTTCTTTGCATGAAGCCTGGTGTGGCCCTGCATAAAAAGCATGACTGTGCACGCATGTTTGCTTGCATTGATTGTTATTGGAGTATGTTAGTTTGAATTAATCCGAAGCCCTTCATTACAGCATGCCTTATAGCCTACAGTGTTGCCTTGGCACTATATAAACCTATTACTTGCTTTCCTAACTCCCCTCCAAATTCTCTCCCTGCTAGACAGATTGGCGGAGGACCAGGCTTGTAGCATTACGAATAGAAAGTTTTCTGCGACTCCAACTAGTGCCTTGTTTGTTGAGCGATTGTTTATGCTTGAACGTTGCATTTTTAGGCACCATCGCACAGCTTGATAAGAAATGGAACGTACTGATGGCAGAATTTGATGGACAAGCCGTTAGTAAACTAGATGTCCGAAATGCTTGTGTTACCTATCAAACTATTTCATGCTTATGCAATAGCTAGTACTAAACAAGATGTTTTTCGTTTTGTGTTTTTGGCTCTCTGATGACACAGCAAGTGAAGTCGAACCCACATATATCGAACTCTCAAAAATACACCTACGAGTTTGATATAACGTGTAATTCGGCAGGTGGGCATTGGCTCTCACAAGTTCTCATCATAATTCACATCAGCGGTGACCTGGTAATCCGTGACATCGGCAATGATGTCATCGTCCACAAGCTCTCCCGCGGTCTCAACGTCGTCGCACGCGGAGACAGTCTCTTACAGCTGCCCATCACAAATAACACCCGGAAATTCGGATAGCTGGTTCCACAAATCTTCAAGACTCACGACGGCTTCGTCGAGCTCACCCGACAAAGAATTTGCTCAGTCTTCTCCAAGAAAACCGAGATCAGAATGTCAGAAGCAGTTCTGTATAGTTGTGTTTTTGACATCATTTTACGACCCACTCAGCATAGACAGGGCGCCTAAGAGGTCGATGTTTAGGTCTTTTCCAGTTCTCAGGTACTGCAGGAGCCATTCACTCAGACGTTTCCTACAACCAACCTTCACCATGTGGATTATCCCTTGGTCCAATGGTTGAAGCACCAACGTAGTGTTCCGCGGAAGGAAGCAAAGTTCAATGTAGCTGGAACTAGCACTGTAGCAGTGGGCACAGCCGTTGTTTACAAAGAGGCAGACATTGCGATGTTGGCCCACTATGTCATCATTCCAAGACTTCAGCCACTTGGCTAAATGTTCGTAGGTCATCCGCTCTTTGATTGGACTTGTAATTCATTGGAACCGAAAGCGCTTTCTGCAAACATCGCAGAGACTTTCTTCTGCTGGGTGTCTTCTCCGCTTTGGCAGTGGTGACTTCGAATTTCTTCTCACCTCGTTCAAATCGCTTGATAACTTCCAGTTTCATGAAATAGAGGAGGTTCTGTCATTGAGCGGCTGCCATCGTGTACATGAGAGACAGCGAAAACCATGCGAAATTGCCAGTCGTGGCATGACACACCGTACGTGCGAACTGCATAACAATGCGAGTACAACTGGTGCAACTCTCTAAAAACTCATATTCTGGTTGGCTGGTAATGTGCCTGCCGTATACGTCATGGAAAATCCGCATTATCATTGGTATGCGGTTGCTACATAGCACTGTCGCACTAATAGCACCCGGAGGTCAGTGCGGAAAAGGTGACCTTCGGAGATGTGCTGAGGGTAATCCAGCTTCTTGAGTGCCCAGTGTTGCCCGAAGTTCGACCTGTCTGATGTGACGGCTAATTTTTGTACGATATAGCCGTACATTTTCCTATACATTCACATTGTAGCTTTATGGTGCTCAGAAATTATTTGATGTAAAGGATAATTTGATCTAACCGAGTTCGATATAATTGGATTCGACTGTATTGGAAAATAGCACGAGCGTTAGGGCAGCCATCTTTACCATAATGATGGCCTAGTGGTTAGAACATCTGCCCGGTATGCGGGAGGTGCAGGGTTCGATCCCCAGTGATACCAAGTACTCTCTGGTTTCCAGTGGGCACAAGCTTTTCCCTGGCCTGGTGCTAGCTGCCAAGGGGGGTGTGCTGCATTGAGGCAAAAGATTCTGTGACACCTGTTTGAAAGGAATGTGGAAGTATTTGTTGACAGAAGCACCTCTTGATGGCATGAAGTGCAGTAAGAAAGGATGCTTGCCACTTCCATAGCGAGAGATGTGCATTTGTGATTAGGCAAGTGCAAAAAGTTAAAACTGAAACAGAAGACAGGTGGCTGAAAGTTATAACTTGTTGCTAGAGCTCTGAAGTTTGGCAAATTTTTATGAGATCGTAGTAGTGTGCACCACAATTTATGGAAGGGATGAGCGATAGGTAGGCACTGTTGCCAGCAGTTGCAGTTGAAGAATGAGGTGGCTGAAGTAGATGACAGTTGTGAGCGCAACAGCCAGTGCAAACCTGCTTTTGTAGCTGCTTGCTGAGTAAGTGACCCGGACCTTCACACATTCACCATTGACTCATCCACCGAAGATAGTAGCTGGCTTGATGCTGGAAAGGGCTTTGTGTAGTCTGGTACAACCTAATGTGTTTTGTTCTCATCGTGAGGCATGGCATGTTTGCTTGGTGTCGCACTTTTCTTGTTCCCACATCCTGTGCACCCATCCACTGGAGTTTTAGATGTTGAGGTAGTTTGCTCTAGGAAAAAGAAGGCATGGCCTGGCATAGAAAAACACAAGTAGTCAAACACAGTCAGTGTTCCTACCCAGTGTTGTCAGATAATGTCCATGCACTGTAGAAAAAGACCTGTTTCAGATATGCTCAACAGGCTGTGTCTACCTTTGCTGCCCAGTGTTGCACACATGCAGCACACTGCATCTAAAAATCTTTATTCGGTACACTGCAGTGGCTGCTTGGTCGGTTGTAGCCTTAGTGATGGATGTGCTAACTTCGAAGATTGTAGCATGATGAATGGAAGCTCCACCGATTCCATAAAACTGCCATGCGTGTTCAACGTCGTTCTGAATGAAGTGTTCGAAAAGTAAAGTATGAATGAACATACAGCTTGAAAAAGCTTTTTTCCAGAATTGAAAATAGTTTGCTGTGTGAAACACAATCTCTTTCTGCACACATGGAGTGTGGAGCAGTACTGTATATAGGCTTTGCCACATTCTTATGACTTATGTTAAGCCTGTTCAGATAAAACTAACTGTTGCATAGATTTCTTATGGCATTTGACTTGTATAGTGCAGAGAATTCTTTTTTTTTTCTTTTTACAAATGTTATAGGAAAATCAACTAGTGGGTGTTCATTTGCTTTAAAACGTAGGGCTTGATGTCCACTTCGTGACTACAGTTTGGCGTTTTGTGCCTTTGTTTAGCTACTGGACAACGACCATGTGGGTCGGTCGTACCAAAGCATGGCTGTCAAGGACAGTGTGGAGCCCAGTGGCAGCGGTGGTTGGTCCTCTCTCGAGGGCACTGTGGGGTCTGCTGGAGCAGCGCCTCTGGCTGGAGCACCGGTTGGTGCTGGTGCATGTGGAACTGAGGACGACGCAGTGGCTGGTAGCATGCCGGATCGGGGCCCCGGAAGCCGCCAGCTGGTGCTGCTCATGGTGCTGCAGGGCTGTCGGCTGCTGACGCGGGGCAGCTACGTCGTCACCCTCATCATGATGATGGCCTGGAGCATCACCTATCACTCGTGGCTCACCTTTGTCCTGCTTCTATGGTCATGTGTGCTATGGATGATGCCCAGGTGGGAGCCAATGTGTGATGTCTTGTGTGGCTTGAAAATCAGTTTTCTAGGAATGTGTGGAACCAGTAACCCCTAACGTAGGCATTTGCAGGTGGTACTGAATGTTAGTAAGGCACCTGGAATGCATTGAAATCGGGTCCCAAAGCACTGACCATTAGTAATTTAGTATGAATAGGCACTGCAAGGAAAAGGTCATGCACTGGAGCATTTTTTGCAAAGATATAACTGTCTTCGTCCCATTGAGTAATATGCATTACGAACTATCACACGCATGCTTGCAGTGCAGGGTTAAGGGTGATTATTATTCAAGACTGTTATATTTAGTCTTGCATCATTCATGTTCTTTGAAGTATTCATCATCAGTTTTCACATTAGTTGTTAGTTTACTGTAATATGTAAACTGTTGGCTTCAAGCCTCAGCCTCAGTGTGATGCTAGCTAATGCATTTCTCAGTGCCTTGGAACTGGCAAAGGGAAGGGGGCTTGTTCGGTGCATCAACTGGAAATATTTAGTGCTGGTGTGAGAGCTCTCACATCTTTTTTTTTTTTAGCTCAATTGTAGCGGTCTTCACTGTTGCACAATTCAGTGAGGTCAGTGGCATCTTGCGTGATATACCAGGTGTTTCAGGGAAGTCCACCACTAATTTTTAAAAACGAGGTTTTTGAGGTAAAGATAAGCTTTTTGTGGCATAGTAATACAACTGTTGGCAGACGTCAGAAAATAGGCAAAGCATGTTAACTAGTAAAGTGATTGACCAAATTTTAATTGACTTTTTAACTATTATCTATAGGTACCTGATTGTACTTAGAGATTTGTAGCTAGCTGTTAGTATTAGCCATAGCAGTTCTTAGAATTCATGAAACTCGATTACGCTTGCCACTGTAGGTCAACCAATTTTGGCCGCTTCTTGCACCATTTGAAAACCGCACACTTGCACTCCGCATGCCTGGAGTGATGCGATTTGATGGATGACTGTGTGCTCTCCACAGGCACACAGTTTTGCGAATGGCACAAAAAGTGGCCCAAATTAGTGGAGCCACAGCGTCAAGGCTATTTGCGTTTTTGGAATTATAAAAACTGATATGGCTAATAATAATGGCTGGCTACAAATCGTTAAATACAATCAGGTGCCAATAAGTAATAGTTAAAAAGTTAACTATTGTAATGTAGTTAACCATGTTATTAAGTGAAGAGAGTAACTAAATTATGATAGTTAACTTCTGATATCTGCCAGTTTATGGTGTTATGAATGCAAAATACATTCTTAGTGATTCCAAATCTGCAGTCAAAAATTTCGCTAAAAGACGAATTCACACACCAGCTTTGTCTGTCCTAGCCAGAGCTAAACCACTAAAACAGACAATCCACATTGTATGGGTCCCTGCCCACTCCTCCCACTTGGGCCCCGCCACGGTAGCTCGGTGGTTATGGCGCTCGGCTGCTGGCCCGAAAGACGCGGGTTCGATCCCGGTCGCGGCGGCTGGATTTCGGTGGAGGCAAAATTCTAGAGGCCCGTGTACTGTGCGATGTCAGTACACGTTAAAAAACTCCAGGTGGTCGAAATTTCTGGAGCCCTTCACTACGGCGTCTCTCATAGCCTGAGTCACTTCGGGACGTTAAACTCCAATAAACCAAACCAAACCAAACTTCTCTCACCTGGGAAACGCGGCCGCCCACAGCCATACCCGAGGATTCGTTGATTGGGCTGTGAGCGACCTGCATCTGCGATCAGCAAGGAAGCGCATGGTCACATACCATGAGATAGCCCTCCATTACCAGAATGAAAGATTAAAATAAGATTAAAGGCCACGAAGTGTACATTTAGAAGGCTATTCCCATGAGGGTCGGCGAAAGTTTGGGTGCAGCCCTTAGATCTTTTTTTTATTATTATTATTGTCTTCGGGAAAATAGGGTACGGCCCGTACACGAGTGCCTCCTTACGCGCGTTTATACGGTATATTCCCTCATGTACATCGCAGTATATCAATCCTGCTGCATTTTAGGCAATTTTTCTAGAACCAACCTAAATATCATACTATACGAGTGCCGTAAGTGCTTGCCCCCTCAGGGCCTCCGTTTCTCAAGCCAAAATCAATGAGAGACTGCTCAGCTCAGATCCGGTGACACAACTCCGCACAGTTAACCAGCCTACTAGTTCGTACGTCTTAGTTGTATTCTGATGCGCTACGCCGCCGACAATGCTATGCAGAAAAAAGCGCCCTTATAACTTAAAAAGACTATCTTTAAAAATTGCAGGACTTCTTAGGGGAAACACCCAGTGTGTATCTCAGGAGACATGCGCGTTGCACTCTGATATAGTTGTAAAAAATGAGTTAAGTCTAAGATAACTGTTGGCTTCATTTCTGTGATATAAACATTTGCACTAAAATTATTAAGAAGTCAATTTTTTTTTGTGACAGTTATCACCTCATATGTATTGTGGTTTATTTGTTAGGATTTTTATGTTAAATTATGTGACCACACTAAGGACAGTATTCTTTTGTCGTGGACTTCTTGCCTTGTTGTGAAGTGCCAGTTTGCAGTGATTTAGAAGCTTTAAGAATCTTTCATTTTTCACTGCGGTCTTGTTTGCTGCAAAGTGAGAGAGATTATTATGCGTGCATGATGCAAGCTCCCGTCTGGCGTGCCTGCGGTCGTCACCTGCTTTGGTGGCCTATGCCGAGCTCCTGCTGCTGCTGCAGTATTTGTATAGCCTCGACCTGACTGATGAAGAGCTGCCACAGAAGGTGAATGCAGTCAATCTGGCCCAGGTGGGCCTGTTCAAGTATGGCTACAACTCATACCAGCCACTTGCTGTCAAGGTTAGTGAGATTTTTCTGTCTGTTTGAAACATTTGTTACTGTCGATTTCAGTGAGTACTGCTGTGAAGTACTGATAACTAAACACATAGTTAGTGGTTCGTTAAACTAGCAGTGTTGATTTCAAGGGGAGAGAAACATAGCCAAGAATAAGCAAAGAATGTGGCAAAGTTGTAAGGTTAGGAAATTTACTTGAATAGGGTCAGCATTGCTGGGAATGGCCTTTGTCCTGCGTATCATTAAAGGAATAGACACCAAATTCTTGGGTGCATTTTTTTTTTTTTCGAAATGGTGCGCACGACAGTAGTGTACACGAGTCATGACATGGAATTCACCTATGCCAGCTGCATAATGTTTAATTTTTTTCTCATGCCGTTTTGGTATCTATTTCAATGCTCAAACAATGGCTGTGACATAGCAGGCGATTTGAGGTGCTGGTAATTGAAAATTCTGTGACAGTGTCCCACGTGACGTGACTGATAGCTGGCATGAGGGTCTTGGTCAGCCACTTGGCTTTGGTGTGGATAGGGAGTGGGATGAGAATAGGTGTGCTCTAGCCAATCCTGCTATAGCTTTCACATTGCACATAGAAGCGAAAAGCAGTTTTTTTGTTTTTTTTCACACCTCTGCAATGTTTAGTGGTATTGACAAATGTGAGCTGCGTTTAGAATCATGGGTGCTTGACTGTTATTGAGCTTTGTTTTTTTTCTTTTGTGGACAGATACTGTACACAATAATGTTCTGGATTACACTGCGCCAGTATGTGGAGCATCAGCGCATGCCCCCTGCACCTGGTATAGGTGAGTGCTGAATCACGGCTAGTATACACATATGCTGTCAGTTCTTGTCAAGTGTAACATACAATTTTAATGATAGCTTTCAGTTCAGTTTGAATGCCTGGTAGAAAAAGTTTTGTTCATTTGATGTTCATTTCAAAGATGGATGTAGTTGCCATAACCTCTGCAATTGATAAATAGTGCAATCACATAGGTTCTTTGTATAAGTATGCGCAGAAGTTTTTTGAACATATAGCAGAATGAACTTCCTCGTAACCTGGACATGTACCCCTCGAGTACAGGCAGTATGCTTAGGTTGTGAAGAAATTGTTGGTTAAATTTTAATTGCTCTGAAAACTACTTTAAGCAGCTGTATTTCATATTTCAGCAACTACTGTTGTTAGCATTCCTAATGGTTCCTATATGGTAGCTTACTGGATAACTGTATCCTGTGAATTTAAATTTCCAAAATTTTAAACAAACCTTGAGTCTTTGAAGTGGGGCCTAGTATTGTTTGAGGGCCAGCCGGCAGAGATAAACATATGTTTTCTGGTTCAGGCTGTGTTATGTGGCTTGCTCTTATTTCTCAAGAGTTGGCCTTGGAGGTAGTGGTGCAGAACTATTGGAAAATTGACTATCGATAGCATCGATAGTTTTTTTGACATTATCGATAGTGTAAATAAACTATCAAAAGTGCTACTATCGATAGACTATCGATAGTAATACTATCGATAATAGCCGCTGCGGTGGCTCAGCGGCTATGGTGCTCGGCTGCTGACCCAAAAGACGCGGGTTCGATCCCGGCGCGGCGGCTAGAATTTCTTTGGAGGAGAAATTCTAGAGGCCCGTGTACTGTGCGATGTCAGTGCACGTTAAAGAACCCCAGGTGGTCGAAATTTCCGGAGCCCTTCACTACGGCGTCTCTCATAGCCTTAGTCGCTTTGGGACGTTAAACCCCATAAACCAAACCAAACTATCGATAATGTTGTTATCGATAGTATTACTTGTGATAGTACCGCTATCGATAGTCTTGCTATCGATAGCAGTACTATCGCTAGTAACACTATCGAAAGTAACAATACTGATATGATGCATTTGTTGGCCAGCGATATAACCAAAACATTTGCGATACCCGATTGGTTTCTTGGTCTCATGAGAATTAACGTTCCTAAGAGAGTCAAGCTATGAGGGATGCCGTAGTGGAGGTCTCCGGGTAAATTTCGACCAGCTGTGGTTTTTTAGCATGCACAGGGACAGTTCGGAAGAATGCGTGGAACTGCATCCGATGAAAGAACAAACAGCACAAGTTGCGCTGGATTACACGACGACATCGCGCACAGCAGACGTCGTCTTGCTGACGTAACCCCTGCAGAAATGCTTTTCGCACACATGCTTCGCAACTATGAAATTCGCACGCTAACATTTTATCCAGCAACTTTACGTAGGGAACGTCTGCAGAGCTTGGTGATGCGTAGGCCGCGAAAACGTACGAGTCATATCAGATACTCATACCATCACCTCCATACCACACATTCAGGAAACCAAGTTTAGGATGCAGTGGGTACGTGTGGTTAATTTTATAGAATCTATAGAACTGTATATAACAAGTAGTATTAATAGTGCTATTGATCGTACTATCAATAGAACTATCGAAAGTACTATCGATACTATTATCGACAGCACTACTATTGATAGTACTATCGATAGTCTTTTTTACCATCGATAGTTCGATAGTGAATCAACTATCGATAGTATCGATAGTGCTATCGATAGTTTTGCATCACTACTTGGAGGTCTGTCTGGGGGGCATTACTCAGAAAGCATTAGGTAAGGATGGGTGCTGTTTCTCAGTATGACTGAGAAAGAACAAAAGTATTAGTGCACATATACATTAGTCATATTTTATTTTTAACTTAACAGCTCAACTAGCCCAGGTACTGTAGTAGAGTGTGAACCTCTTAGCAAATGGGTCCCATTGTTCATGAAAAAAATCCATGATCCTGTAAACAAAGATGTCTGCCAGACACCTAGACAGGGCAGGTCTTTCTGTTTCTGGCATTTTCTGCATCGCTGCCACAAGGATTATCAGACAAATGTTATTAGTTCGATTACATTTGTATTTCTGCTGCCTTCATCAGAATAAGAGGTCCAGGCTTGTATGTAGCTGCGATTGTCACTTTTTTTTGAACAGGAAACATAGAACATTTTTTAGAGTTAAAATTTGAGCCTTGGCGCTGGCTTGTCAAAATGAGGAAAAAGAATGTGAGCAGACGTAATTGCTGATGGCATGCTTATTGCTGACATGTCGGAAAATAGTTTTAACCTGAAAGGGCATGTGCTCAGCTTCATCATTTTTGTCACTAAAGTGATGCAAAACACAGCGGCAGTGTGTGAGTGCATGGTGACCTGCATTTGCTGTCCTAACAAAATGGCATGGCTTTTGTGTTGCAGAGCTTCGGCGACAGATGAGTATGGGTGCATCAAGCCTTGGTATGGGCACCCAGCTGTATGTACGCCGATTGGGCCGCCTGGTGCAGAAGTGGTTGACCCGCTATTGGATTTGGGTGGTGGCCACCATGCTAATGGTGATCTCGCTGGGTGGCACTGAGGTGGTCCTCTACCGCATTGCCTACATGTTGTTATTTCTGTTCTTCATCCTTGTCTTCCAGGTATGCCTTCTCTACTAACAAATATTAGGATGTCTAGGCAGTTGTGCTTGCTAAATTTGATTGCTGACTTTGCTTGGACAGTACCTATTTTGTTTTGTTTGTATATGCATGCCAGCAGGGTATGCTTCTTCTCAACGATTATTTTCATGTGCCATGATGCAGTGAGTCATGAACAAAATGTCACCTGGCTGGTAACGCTGTGTGCACAATTATGGGATTGTCGGTTTTACTCTCAGAATGATCTGGGTTCATCAAACAAGCACTATGATATGTATTGGTGAAACAGTTGTGCAGTAATACTGTTTTGCCAGCGCCTGCTACAATCTATGCTGCGAGAGTTAAAAATGATGTGTACTGCTTGTGTTTTACTATTTCAGCAGTGTCTGAGGATTTGTGAGGTCGCAGTTATTGGTGTTGCAAACTAAAGGTTTTTTCTGAAAAGTGAGATCTCAGCCAAATTTAATTGTATTCAGGATGCGTTAATTTTAGGTAATAGTAACTACAAATGCCTTTTAAACATTGCAGTTTACTTCTTATGACTGGCTTGAGGCCATAGCATTTGTAAATGTTTTCTCCGTTATTAGTTAAACTGTTACTTACTATTCTCTTGATGTGCACTCTTTTTGTTGAGTGAGCACTTCAATTTGTTTATTGTATATGGAATTTTTTTTTGTTCTGAACAAGATTTATTTTTAGACTTGAATGACTCAACAAGGAAATGCCCATTGTTGGATCCCTTGTGAGCAGTAGCTTTTTGTTTATTTGTGCTGCCTTTTGCATAGTACCTGAAGAAATATTTTTTCTGCCACGTAATAATGTAGTTATCTTTGACTGGATGGTTATACAGTTTTGTTAGTTTATCACAGTACTGACAAAATATTTATTTTAAGCATTATATGTTGTGCAGCCACTGATCCTAAGGGTGTATTGTGGTCAGCAACATCCCTTTCTTTCATTCTAAAAAAAGAAATTGGCTCTTTATTTTATTTTAGCTATCACTGTCGTTCCAATTATTTTTGGTACTGTAGCATATGCAGTCTTTCTTTGACAGGAGTGATGGTGACAGAAAGTTACTTCCTGTAAGCACTTTCTTGCAACTTGATAGGCTTCATAATTAGTGAGCTTCGTGTAGCAAGTGCACAAACAGGTTACGGTGCAACTGTTAATTGGGCAAGATTTTTAACCTTGCTGTTGCACCCATTTCTGTGGCATTCGTATGTACATTGTTCTGTCTGTCCTGCTTGCAGATTTCATACCAGTTGTGGATCAAAGTCATGTATGGCTTCTGGCTGACAGTGATCATCTACTCGATGCTGGTGCTCATTCTCATATACACATACCAGTTTGAAAAATTTCCGCACTATTGGGAGGTTTATCTTCACATACCTCCAGAAATGTAAGTCCCTATTTTTTGGTAACAAGAATTTTGTATTTGGAATTTGGATTGGTTAAAGCCAGGCCGGGTCAGTCCTGGTACTCGCAATTGACTTCCTCATGCTCATGCATACACACACGCATACCTGTCGTCACAAACTTGCACACATACACACACTAAATTGGGCATGCACACGCACACACATATGCAGGCACACATACATATACATAGATCATTAACTTTGTATATTTGTATAGCTTATTGTTCAGAAAAAAGAACTGCAGACCAGAAGGTATATGATGTTGTTTTTCAGCATGGGGCAGTCTACCTTATGTGTGCTTTTATATATAATATACTTAATAATACATGTATACACACTTGCTCGAAAGACTCATTTTGCTGCTCCAAAAGGCGTTACAAGTTTACCTAAGCCAATTGCATTACTGTAGTGTAAATAATAGGCTTAAAACAAATGCCTTTTGACAATCCATTTCTGTTGGTGCTATACAATCTGGATGATGTTGAAGAAGAAACACAAAACTGGCATAAACTCTTCCAAGAATCGTTTGACATGCCATAGGTAGACATAGCCTGTTAGTGAAAAAGCAGCAACCGCTTTGACATGTTCTGCATTAAACTATGAATGTTACATGTTAGTGTAAGGAGTCCACAGTGAATGTCAGCAATTACTATTCATCCCAGAAAGGTGTGAAATTATGCGCTAAAACGGTGCTTTTATTTTTTTTATTTATTTTTTTTTCCCCCAGCCAAAAAGACATAGGCTTGGAGGTGTACCAGTCAGACCCTGGCACTCTGTTCCTGAAACTGTTGACACCAACTTTTTTTCTGATAATTACCATCATCCAACTGCACTACTTCCACCAAGACTTTATCAAGCTCAACGAAGACAACTACCGGTGAGAAAATTCCTTCTCCATCTTTTGTAATTATAATGGCTGATCAGTTGTGCTGTGTGACTCCTTATTGATGGAACTTAGTTGTGCTGTCACATGTCGTTAGTTTTGAACTTTAAGGGGCTGGAAAAAAATGTGTCTAAATTATTCAAAGGTAAAATTATTGAATGGCCTCAAAACTGCCATAAACCATTAGCATCATAGTAAATTTGGTGAAAAATGACGGTGGTCATCTTCTTCTGAGATGGAAACAGCACGGCAATGCCAATCTTGTGCAGTTCTGTCGAATGCTTTACTGTGTGTACACTGTCGGGAATGTTGCAGCAGTATACTCCAAACTGGCAAGAGCCTCTGCAGCCTCTCTTCCAATGTGGTATGGTAGTGGTGGAGCCCCCTTATATTCAACATCATCTTCTGAGGCACCGAGGACACATTCGACGATCTGGTCCTTCATTAGCCTGCTGGCAAAGCAGTCGCCAGAACACGCTGTTTTAACTGCATCACAAGAAACTGAGCAAGCCCACAATGTTGGCGATTACCTGTGCTGCCATATTGTCCCACCCATATTCTTCCCACAAGATTCTGCAAGCCACACAATGTAGAGGCTGATTTTACAAACATTGAACCATATATCATGTAGACTCGTGTAAGAGCCGCACTTTTTTTTCAGCAGTTTTGACGGGGTGCGGCTCTTACATGGGACTGGCATTTTTGCATAAAATTTTTCCAACCATAGTAAAGCCCTGATTATGCATCCCTTTTTATGCTGCAGTGCATATTTTTGATTAATTAAAGAAGTCCCAGCAAATCTTTCAAATACATAGTGCATTGAAAGTATAGATGATGGGACGCGCCTGACGATCGGCGTGAATTACCCGCATAAAGTTTAGCATGTTGCTAGGTTAGAGTACTGGCAAATGTCACGTGATTCTAAGATCAAGATCTTCTGAAGGTCTGGCCCTTGACTGACATTAATGATGCCTTTGGCCAACGGTTTGGAGCGACGCGCCACTCATGCGACCCGCGGCCGTCAAGTGAGGTGGTGTTTGCCCGGCCCGCTTTTCCGCGTGCGCCACTGTCGAAGGCCTCTAGGAAATCAAGTACACGTTCATTTTAATGTGAGGTTATTGTGAGGTGGCAAACAGGCAACAAGGTTATATATACCTTTTATAAATACCCGGGACTAGATTCAAAGCACTTTCACTGCAACTTTGATGCAGAGCGCAATAGGCTCAGCAGAATCAGGCGAATGGCATGTTACTGTGACACGTGTCACCTGAGCTTGGCAGGCAGCGTTTCACCACAAGCAAACGCATCGCCAGCATGGGTACTCCCCATTGTAGCTTTTTGCGCAGTAGAACGTTTTGTCCTGTCTGGTGTGAACGTCAAGCGCACAAGACGAGTTAGCAGTGCTGAGGCTCCGTGTGCCCGTGGTTCCAGACGGAATCAGCGTCCGGGATGACTTGTGCGTGGTCGTGCCGAACATCGCAGGCAGTTATAGTCTATCAGCTCCCAGTGTAACGTATGACATAGGCAAAATCATGCACTCATGAAGCAAATATGCACGGAGCTGCACCCCTGAAGATTTGGCCCAGTCATTTAAGGACTGTATCTTTGGAGGATCTTGATCTTAACTTCGCATCACGTGACGTTTTCCAGTAAACTAATCTGGCAGCCTGTTTTACTTTATGCGGGTAATTCGCGCCAGTCGTCGGGCACGTCCCAAAACTAGCAAGTGCCAGCGAACGCTGTGCAGGTGTATGGCCATGCACTCGCTATGGATGCAGGCCCCTTGGCCTGGGAACTTCCGCAGCAGGTGGTACTTTTTCAGGAATAAGCTTGTATCATTGGCTTCCTGCTGAGCGTGCCTGTCTAAGCCTTGTCAGTAAGTCAGTGGGCCTTCTGTGCTGCCCCTTATGTGCCATACTCGGTACCTACGAGGTGCCTTGGTTGTCTCTGGTTGGAAGGGTGCACAGTGCATTAGTTCAAGCCCCATTAGTATATGTGGCAATAAGGTTTTAGTGCTTTCTTGTTGTCATAAACTGAAAAATTTACTCAAAAATGCATACATTAAGGATGCAGGACATCCTTTTTTCCAAGGAAAGCAATGCGAGAAATCCCAATTAATAGCAGAGAATTTTTTCATGTTGTAGTAGTTTATCTGCTTTGTTCTGGTTGTTGTTGTAAGGTATAGTGGCCTGTTTTACTAAGGGGGCTTCTGCTGTAAGGAAGCACACCCAAACAAAATAATACTCCATAGTGTAGGTCATTACAGAAGCTATTACGTGTAGCCACCCCTCTTGGAAAACGACTTGTGATCAAGTGGAAATGCTTGCGTTCACAAGGTAAAACTCCCTAGTTACGCTCGATGCACCTAACTGTTTAGCCTTCAGAAACTGAAAAACTATAGCTATGTATGTTGTCGCAGACAGTGCCATTGTCAAAGTAAAACTGAGTTTTGTAAGTCTGACGCATCTGATCGGTGCATGCTTTCTTGTCGTGTTTTTACCCCTGCCTTTTCTCCTTATGCTGAAATTTTTTGCTGTGTACGCACCGTACTTTTGGGACATCCTTTTCAAGAATTGACCGCATCGCATGCTATTCTCACAACTGCTTTTGGGGTTTTTGCACTGCCTATTTGAAAAAGCCGGATGACTTCTCTGAAGTGAGCTAGTGTGTGTTGAGCTGATAGGTTGTGCGTCCATTCCACATTGCAGCTCCCCAAGCAATGAGGAGGAGGCAGGTGGAGTTGAACGAAGGCTGCAGCCACCGGTGGCAGTGCCTGCTCAGACAGAAGAGGGCGTGGTGGCCATCCCTGTAGAGGTACCCGCTGCAGCAATGAGTGCAACTGTTTTGCCGCACCCTCACTCAGATGCTGAGGAGTCTGATGAGGTGGCCACACCTGCCACTGTGGTGCCACGCACCAAGACTAACCAGCCACAGTCACCAGACGGCAACCTCTCACCCAAAAGTAAGCACTTACAATTTCCTTAGTGCCCCTCGTGCTGGCATCTGTTATCTCATCACCGCACTGTGACTTAACTCTGTTGATAGCCTTAGCTTCCCAGTAAATTGTTTTGCAGTATTTAATAGTGCTGCACATGCATAGTGGAAAACACTTGGCATTTTAGATAACCTGCTGCATTACTCTCGGCATGAGATACTATTTAAGTAACTTCTACTTTTTTTCTAAATGTAACTAATTTAATGTAATCAAGGGTCGCTAAGGTTTCACGGCCAAAGAAATAAAGTAATTCATGCAGTGGAGCATTATTTTTCCGACTAGAAGCACTTTAAATTCCTGAGACATGCCAACCATGCAAAAACAAACAAGACAAACGCACTCCTGCAGCCTACTGCAGTGGCTTAGTTGCTGTGGTGGTTGGTTACTGAGCCCAAGGCTACAAACTTTACTCGGGACTGTAGTGGCCACATTTTTTTGTTTGGGTGAAATTCAAAAAAGCAGCGTCCAGTGTACCATCCAGTGGCACTTGTAGTGCTGTCAGACAGTGTGCCAAGCAAACTTTCCGGTACCATCCAGTGCTTCTCAGCGGCACTGCATGTCAGTTTCTTCATTTGGATGGGCTAAGTTATCAGAACATTAATTTTCCGTTGTGCCATGGTACCCTAGCATTTAGAAGAAAAAACTTGCCATGAATTTTGTATTAAAGTTTGCAGAGCTTCGTATTAACATGTTGTGGGCATGCAAACTGCTGCTGTTGTGGATGACTGGCCCAGCAATGGAGACTTGGTTGAACAGAAATCTTTATTTGAGAGTTGATGCTTTCAGCTGTTGCTGATATTCTGGAAGTGATATGCTACTGTTAAAGGTGCCTCAAGTGCTGTCCACATTAGGTCATCATTGTCATGCACATGTAGCATTATCATCTATAACATATCTGCTTAGTTTCAGGTGTTGCAAAAACTCTTTCAGCTGCAGTCTAAGTGACAACTGAGCAAGAGGCACAAGGCTAACACAGTGATGGGGAAATGTGCTGTAAACATAGCATCAGTGTTTAAGGTTTGTTGTTAACAAAATTCCACAGAAGCGCATAAATAGTGGACATGTACCAAATCTCTGGCTGCCATTGAGAAGGCACAGGTTCAAACTTCAAAAATGCAAACATTCTTTTCCTTCTGTTTTGAGTATTCTGGTTCACACACAGTTCAGAATGAACTGCCAGCATCTTGTTTTTCTTTTTCTATTCTGATTACTAGTGCACATAAATGCTGATATTTAGACCTGATTGTAGGGTCTAGCACTGGGTGGTACTGTTACAGAAAATGCTGACATGGGGAAATTTGAAAATTTGGTCACATGAGCGCACCTCACTTTCTATAAAGGTGCCAAGCTCGCAACACTAGTTTCACACTTGATTTTTTTGTTTTAAAATAAACTAGAAATCGAATTTTGATTTCTTTAGGATTTGATGTACCTAGGTTTTTACTGTTAACAATATCAGAAGGACTGAAAAGAAAGAAAGAAGGCCTGAAAGCTTGATAAGGAAAAAAAAATTGGTTGTTTCACTAAAAGTCAATAATCTTCAGTCAGACTGAAAGATGGGATTGTATGCAGGAAATACCTCTGCATTTAATAAGTTGTACAGTGGGCTTTAATTTATACAGCAATCTTGGAATACCTGTCAGTCTATGAGTGACATACAATTTTTATCAAATTGCACCCTGTTAGCTTATAAATAGCAATTGAACTTATTGGTTTAAACTGAAAAAAAAAAAGTAACAAATAACTAACAGTATGAAAATTCAATTTTCAAAATCTTGTTTTAACTGAAAAAGGTCAGTATCCATGACATGCATGCTGCAGCTAGCTGGGTGTTGAGTATGACTTACACAGAATTAAAAGAAAACATCAACAAAACACGCCAGGGAGGGACAAAATGAGATGGTAGTGCTTTCGGATTAAATAGCAAAATCGTGCGTTTTGTGGCACGGCTCTGCTACCTTACACAAGTCTACACATGGAAGGCTCCACATGTCTCCTCTCCAAGCGTCGTATGCTAGTGCTGTTCACTGTCATCTCCTGCTTAGGGCAGTTACTTTGTTGAGTAGGTTTGTCCACTGCATATAAGGATGCTGATAAGAATTTGCTTATAAATATCACAAAAAAAGTGTTGTGTTCTGTCTGTCACGACTGTTAAGCAGAGTTCGATCACTTCCGTCAACACGCAGACCACGCGATGCCTGGTCCTTTCTCTCAACCCAGCACAACAAATCAGTGATGATGTCATGACAATCCACCATTTGGAAGTCCACTTCCAATTGAGTTTTTGTCTGGTTGTTGCCTCATTTAACCTCGGATATCTTTTTAAAAAGTGATGCCATTTCCTTCTACAACACAGCTCTGAGTACAGTCGAACCCTGCTACAACGAAATTCACGGGGTGTGCAAACAGTTTCGTTGAAGCGGAAATTTCGTTGTGGCGAAATCACTCCAAAAAACTAAGGTCTGACTGCACTGTTAAAAAATATCATTTATTTCCAAAAAGTTCGGTCATCTTGGCTTGCGTTCTTTTAGTGGGCATGAGCGTCGTGGTGCGAGTTTCACACTCTGCCAACAGCTGCATCGCGATGTCGTCGTCATGCCGGACGTCCCCGAAGAAAGAGCTGTGGTGATGGAGTCTTTCGCCTTCAAAGTGGTTGAAAGCGTGCTATTGGAGATGCTGAAATCCACAGCGATGTCACCTTTCTTGCTCCCGCTTGAGGCCTCTCAGAATATGCGTGCTTTATCCTCCAAAGAAAGGAACTTTCGCTTTTTGCACAGTGTCGACATGCTGACGTCGAGTCTAGCACACTAACACAAATGAAATACCAGACAATCGCACTACGTTGGGCCGGCTCCGCTGCATTTCTCTGTTGATAATGCGGACGATATCGCATGATATGACGGATGATATGGCGGATATCGAATGGCGCCACCCATTTGCACTCGACGCACTATGGGGCACACATCGATACCAGCAAGCGTTTTCGGTGAAATTAAATGCCATGAACATAAGAACGGGTAACGTTATGCTTGTTTTGTTGTAAAACAAATGTTAAGCTCATCTCCACTGAACAAAAATTTCGTTAAAGCGGAAACGCACCTTGAAAAGTAATTCGTTGTGGTGAGAACTAGCGTGCATTGTTTTCAATGGCTAGCTGACGAGGAATCTGAAATATTTCGTTGAAGCAGCGTTCGTTGTAGCGGGGTTCGACTGTATGACTATTTGTGCCTTAAATACTTGCAAATCGAATGATTGGACTGTCAAAAGGCAAAGATAAACTTATAAGTGACTTTTGACCGCACTGGATTACCACATTGTATCACCAAAAAGCGCCGGTAATTCCTACTTGGAAAAAAAAAATTGCTGAAAAAAATAAAAACTGGGTTCTGAAATAAACACCGAAAAAAAGTCTGCCGAATTTAAAAAAAATAAAAAACGAAGTCCAACCCCTACCTATAAACGTTATCTCTACAGTTAAGCTAAAGTAGCCTTCAAAAACAAGAAATTTACATATTTACCGACAAAATTACTAAGAAAGTTAGGAAGGATCAAATACTTCAGTCATTATCTGAATGATGCTTTAGACTGTTTATTATAGTTTAAAAGGCAGAGGCCCATCATTGCTTCAGAGTATAGACGGACCACTATTCTCTGCTTGGGCTTCCTTGTTGCATGCACCTATTTGCCCTGCACCCCTGTCTTGTAATACCGTGCCATCACTATTTTATTTTTGCATGCAGCTTTGCATTGTGTGTCTTTTCTGGGCTTGCATCTTCTCTGATGTAGGGGCAAAGCTTGTATTTGCATGTTTTTTATTGGGTTGAGAAGAGACCTGCCAATTTGCTTCCTGTTGCTTGCAAGGCTGCAAATTTCCTGCGCATGATCACCTTCGCCCTTCTTCGTCCTTGCACTTGCCTACAGAGTCCAAGTTGCGCTGGGCTTCTCATCACTATAGTTATTACAGCCTTCGAAGTCACCTATGCTACCTTCGCAGACGTAAGCACTTGTAAAGCTGGGCTTGACCTTGCATTTTTTTTTTTTCAGGCGTGACTTGCGCAGCCTGCTGTTTCGTAGTACCTGTGTAATTTACCTCAGAAGATTTTTGTATTTCTGTGGCTTATAACATAAAATTTAAACAGTAAGGAGTGCTTAAGGCTAAACACTTATTTTCTGTAAGCTTCCCCGGGGCAGCTTTTTTCTACAACTATATTTATAAGGCGGGAAATTAATTAATTTGATTGATTTATTGTTGCAAAAACATATTTGTGCTTAGCAGTCACTTGTCTTATTTATTTTGTTTAGTGTGCCCTCCCCCCCTTTTCCTTCCAAAAAAACAGCTTTTTTTTTTCATTTAAATGGAAAAGCTTGGTTCACATAATACTAAGCAAAGATTATTTAGATGAGTATAAATACTGCCTTTCTAGGGCAGCTTTTCACACACCTTTTGTCATGCTTGAATTGTCCAGCTTGTTAAAAAATGTGTTCAGTCACTGTGAACAGCATATAAACCTCTGTTCATTGTGAAGAGTTTTAGGCCCAGCCCATCCTTGCTCTGTCTCGGGTACTTGTGCTCTTGTGCCCTACCTGTCTAGAGGGTACGCACTTTCACACATACCTTTGGGCTGTGTATGTGATGTATCCAAATGCCATCTTTTCTCAATGCATGCATGCAAGCGCTAAACTTCCTGCAGTGTTGTTCTGCTTTGGATCTCGTATTTTAAGTGTGCTTTCTGACCTGTATTTTAGGTAGCTTTCAGTCGTGCATGAGATTCTAACACACATGCTTTTCTGGGTGCTATTTTTTTTTTTTTTTGTAGTAGAGGTGGACATTAGAATTAGTAACCTGCAAGTTTATTTTGACATGTATTTCAAAAATTGCATTTGCAACACCACTGTTCTGTTCATGCTTAAATTTCTTGTGGAGATTGCATTTTGATGTTTTTTTATATATATATTAATGCATTTGGCATCAGTACTTCCCTCATTCATGCTGTATAAATGGAAAACTAGCCTTTGAAAACTGAGTTTAAGTAGCAGAGTGGCCTATTGCTGCCAACTGCTTGGAAAATTGAATAGCCAAACCCATAGCTGCTTTTGTGGATGCTGTGCTGTTCTAACGGACACCAGTACCAGTCCAGTCATCTAGCTAGATTTGCTTTCTGAAGTTGTGGGGATCCTTAAAACCCCATTTCTCTGTTCACTCGTTACTTGTCCTAGCCGCCCCTACATGGCCTCTAGGGGCTGCCATTTTGGGCAGGTGACGTCATGTACCAACCCACGCCCTCCCCCCCCCCCCCCCCCCCCCTCCCACTTGTGCTCAGTGCTGAGGGAGATGTGTAGCATCCTTCCAGGCATTCCCTCACCCCATCGGTTACTCTTCCTTGTTAGGAGAGAGAGCAGCACACTGTAGCACCCTTATCCCATCTCTTCTCTCTGCTGCCTACAACCAGGCTGGTCACACACAGTTTAACAGCCTTCCTGGGAAGTTCCCCCCGCAACCGATGACCACCCAGTGCTTGTATATAGTGTACATATTCAGGCAATAAACCCCGTTCATTGACTATTCCCACCTGAAACCTTCCCTGCGCCATGCTAACCACTCGACAGACCTGTCGCAATGTCCCTCGTATTCCATGGTGCGGAGAAGCTGTGCATCTCTCTAGGCCTTAGATAGCTGGGTGCGGGCCTTATGTAGCTCAAACCCCCGAAAAAAGTGTGGCCTTGCATTTCCACTGAACAAACCAGACCAGTATGTACCAATACAAAATGGGTTGCTGTACAAAGCAGATGTCAAAATGCAAGCTCTGAGCAAAATTTTAGCATGGACAAGCCAGTAGTATAGAAGAAAATATTTGGAAAACTTTCTGAATGAATACACAGGTGACCGTACATTCAAGGAAATTTTCTTATATTCCTAAGAGAGCTTGCTGTTGGGATAGTTGGTTTTAGTTAATTCTTGATTTTTAAAGGAATGAAATGTGCAATAAATTTGTGTAATTTTGCTTTTGCCTTGCCATTTTCATTGTATGCAGTGCATATGGTGGACTCACTGCAGATTTTAACTCTTTGCGGTCCCTGGTCAGGCCCGTCCTGATAACACAACACGGTTGTTCCTGTCTGTTGTTGAGCACCACCTAACAAGCTTTTCCCTGATTGAATTGTGCACTTTTTCTTCACTACGCATGGTGCGCCATCTGTTTACCGCACACTGCCAAAATATCATAGAAAGACTTGGGTACATAAAGAAACACAGAAAATAAACATTAGAAAAGTTCTTACACAGTTGTTTTCTTTCGTGGTGCTCAAAACTAGGGAAATAGTTTCGGACCGGAACAACCGCACAGTGGGTAAAAGTTTGAGACCACAAAGGGTCAAAGGCAGTGTCCAGTGAACTGTCTGCTGTACTCTTATTGGACATTGAAGCTCTGTCCAATAGTATGCTATATGCACCTTCCAGTATTGTCGGGTGCTTCTCAGTGACTGTGTTTTCATTTTATCTTCTTTGCCTTCTTAATTAGATGCAGAGCATGCAGTATTTTATTGATAGTTCTTCCTTGTATTGTTTTGTGTGAAATAAAATAAAAATGGCCTTTTTGGCATATTATGTAAGGAGTAAAAAAAAAAAAAAATTGAGGAGGCATTTTTACTGCATAATGGTGTCTTCTTACCTTTGTTTTTCTTGCTTGCTTGTTTCGCATCATGTGCTACGTATGACTTGCAGTGGTGGCTATGGCATTTGACTGCTGAGCACAAATTTGTGGGCTCAATCTCAATTACTGCAGCGGCACTCCAATAGAGGCAGAACGCAAAAATGCCATTGCATTTAGATTGTGGTGCATGTTAGAGCCCCAGAGAGTTGAAATTAATCTGAAGTGCTCCGCTACAGCATGCTTCATAGTGTACAGTTTTGCTTTGCCACCTAAAACTATTCAAAAATATTGCATGTGCCGATAACATTGCTTTTCCTTGCTTACATATCTTGCATGGATTCAGCTTAAGTAATTTTGTTAATTAAGCTTGGTCAAAATGCATGAAATGTTCTACATTTGTGGAGGTGCAAAAGAAGTGTTTCATGATAAGTCGTCTTGCATCCAGCATATTAGCTGCTGCCCATTTCCTTTTCCCCTGGCATTTTCACCCTAGATGTTTATTTGCCTGTGTTTATATTGCCTTTGTTTTAAAATCGAGCAAACACTCTTATTGTGTTCATGCATTTTGTTAGACTGCATGAGCTGTTTTTGTGTACTGGCTGCAATTACCGCTGAACCAGCCCCTGAAAGCAATTTCTGCTTCACGTTCATATTCTGTGGCAGCTTCAGTGAATACGCCATATGTTTGCCATGCATGAACAGCTTGATTTAATAACAGTTGGCATAATCCTGTTCTTACAGCTTTGTTTTTTTAACAAGTTTGATCACATTTTTGAGAAGTAATTTTTTTTTAGACACGCATGTTCATTTTAATATTTAGGCCTGGTGGTGCCATTTTGCATTGCCTATGCCAGGGCCACTTTTGTTAGCACAAAGGTTTAGGAGTATGTTTTAAAGTTTTCAGAAGTGGTCAGGAAGTTGAAGCTATGCCAAGGGAGCTAGTTTCCAAAAATGAGCCCTGAACTCTTCTTATTACTGGCTAGTTGCATAGTTTAATGTTGCATACCCTTTGAAAAAAAAAAAAAAAAAGACTGCATGGGAAGTGAGTTGGAAGGAATAGTGCAAAAGCAATGAACAGAAAAGGTAGTTTCCTGCATTGTGCTTGCATGTATACATTCAGTGCAGCTTTGTAACCGCACTTTCAGGGTACTGAACCACACTCTCAGTGCCAGTACCCTAAAAGTGCTTTGCAGAGGATAGGCGGCAGGTGCGCAATGCAACGCCTTTCCCGAAGGTAATTCTTGTTTTAGTCGGGGTGCTTTCAAGTGGTTGTTTGCATTGCAGCTATCAGTGGTGCTTATTTTTCAGGCATAGAAACACTGGTAAGCAAACAAAATTTTGAAACTGTGACTGCTTGTAGTAGCATCGAAAATTACTACAGGCTGTGCTTTTCTTCAGTGCTGTGCTTTCAGGATTTTGTGCCATTCACGAGATGGTACACTTTGTTCGGGTTGCCTGTTCAGTGATGTATGTTTGTTTTGGCTAGGTCGTGACTCGGCATGGATGTCCCTCGAGCGCATTGGAAGCATGCTGTCCAAAGTAGCCGAAGTATGCTGGCGCCTGCTTGAAATTCACATGATAAAAGCTGTGCTGCTGGCAGTCTTTATTCTGGCAATTTATGATGTAAGTTGGTGTCTACATGGACATTAATCACTTTCTGGAGTAAGCTTGTGCTCTTTTATGGTGGGTTAGTGCAAGAATGGCTGCGACTTCCTTGGCCACGCATTTGTCTCTAGCAAGCAACGCTACAAGCACTGGCTGTGTGAAGACAGTGTTTGATGTTGGTTGATTGAGCCCTGGAGCTTGAAGGAATATTAATTGATTGAAATGAAAACTAAAGTGAACGTCATGAAGTCTCCTTTATTCTGCTTTCAAAGCCACTAATATCGCAGTGCACTTCATTTTAAGCAGCTGCATGGTGTATAGGTACTTTATATGACACCTTTATGAAGGTAACTGTTTTATGGACCACTACCTCTTGTGGGCCTCAGTGGCTATGGCATTGTGCTACTGAGTATTTAACCCCAGCCTTTGTGGCCACATTTAAGCGATGGCTAGATGAAAAGATGCCCATTTACTGAGATTTTGATACAAAGTATAAATAACCTCAGGTGAACGAAATTCATTTGAAGCTCCTCCCACTGCAAATATGTCTCATTGGCCAGGTGTAGCTGTAGCATGTGCGAAAACTTAAAATTGCTTAACTGCCACATGGTTTTTTTATACAGTTGAGCCCTGATATATCATACCCGGATATTTTGAATTATTGGCTATGTTGAGCACACAGATTATCCCCTTGAAAACCTCATGTAAAAGTTTAGGAAATTCTTGCAGTATATCACACTGCGCACTGCCCCCTGCCTATGGTGATTCTCCTAATGGTGCTATTCGATCACTTTTTGCACGCGGAGAAAGGTTGGCTGTGCGGCCTTAGGCACCTGCTGGCAGCTCTAGCACTGTGAAACCTTGTGATCTCTTGTACTCATTTTCCGTGCTGCATTGCTGTCATGCAGTGAAGCCAACGTCGCTAACTAGAGCCTAGCGGCAGCCCTCAACTGGCATGCTGTGACCGCTTCTTTTCCGAAGGCGCGTTGCGAAAACCAATACCTTAATTTTAGTGAGCGATTATTCTATTTATAGACTACTGGTAGCAGGATTAAACATTTTTTGATAGGCCGTGGCTAGTTCTTAGAAATGTGCACTGTGGCTGCAGTGCAAAGCACTGCAGCCACAGTGCACATTGTTAGGCACCACAGGCCTTGCGGTGCCTAACAAGCGGTGCATTGCCAGCGTGCCGGCAGGCAGCATGTCGCTGCAAGAATCGCGTTACTAGCTTGGGTGCAATGTATTCTTGATTCTAGGTTGCAAATAAGTTTATATATTGCCATTTTTATATATCAAACTATTTCGCAATTTCCTTCAAGTTTAATACATCTGGGTTAGACAGTGTAGTTGGACACACTGCCTATGTTTTGTAGTGATGTATCAGGTTTTCAGATCTGTGTTAAAAGAACTTTATGGCCTTCCAGCCTTTTGCATCTGGAAAGAATAAGTTGGCTGAAAAATACCAAAACTTCACTGTCAGACAGTGGTCAGTTGTTCCGATAGCTTAGTGTCTCTGTATTAAAGCTTGCTGTTGGGCTAATGTGGATTACAGTTCTAAGAGCACTCTTCTCCTGTCCATGTTTCTTTGCATTGTAAGCCACCATTCATAGTGTCTCCTTATGAGCATGATGCAGTTAAGGGGGAATGTGTCAATTGGAACTATTTTTGTTATTTATGCACGAAAAGTGACCAAACTTGGCATGAATATGTAACTTTTATGCGAATATCAAAACTGCATTTTGATTTAAGCTATTAAAGGAATAAAATTGTGCAAAGGGATTGAAGAAGAAAACGCAAGAGGCGCGAGGACAGGACAGAGCGCAATCCTGTCCTCGTTGCGCTCTGTCCTGTCCTCGCGCCTCTTGTGTTTTCTTCAATCCCTTTGTGCAATTTTATTCCTTTAATTGCTGTTATGAACCAACTCGCCCAGACGAAAGTGCTTATTGAACTGATTTCTCCTACATTGGGGGACCCGCCGCGGTGGCTCAGTGGTTATGGCGCTCGACTGCTGACCCGAAAGACGCGGGTTCGATCCCGGCCGCGGCGGCCAAATTTCGATGAAGGCAAAATTCTAGAGGCCTGTGTACTGTGCTATGTCAGTGCACGTTAAAGAACCCCAGGTGGTCGAAATATCCGGAGCCCTTCACTACGGCGTCCCTCATAGCCTGAGTCGCTTTGGGACGTTAAACCCCAATAAACCAAACCAAACCTACATTGGGCTCTATTCTGTCAATTGAGAAATTTGCGCTCTGTCCTGTCCTTGCCTCTTGCGTTTTCTTCTTCAATCCCTTTGCGCAATTTTATTCTTTTAATTGCTGTTATGAACCAACTCGCCCAGACGAAAGTGCTTATTGATTTAAAGAGCTGGTACAGTTGCTGAGTCATTACAATTAACACTCATAAAGTCATCCCTGGGCCATTAAAACATTAAGAAGAAAGGACAAAGTGTTTTAGGTGAGCATGTTTATAGAGCCCTGTTCTGTGCAATAAAGCTAGTAGTTCTTTTTTTAGATGCCCTGTGCTCATGGAAATAAAAGGAAATAAATAAAACTCCAGCACCCATATTTACATGAAATCTTTTCTTACTAAAGTAACTTCCGCAAACTATTGCACATGTACATAGAAAAATTCAAAGCTTTATTACACTCCTCAAGGTGGCGTAAAAGCAGAATGGGGAAATTGTGCGAACCGTCACAGAGATAAAAATATATTTAGAACGTTTCTTATAGTTGGGAAGAATATGCAGAATAGGTTTTAAAGCGAAAAAGAAAATAGTACAAAATAAACAAAACAGCCATTCTAATTTACTAGGCAAGGTGTCACTCGCGTCTCCTGGACGCATGCAGAAAAAACAGTCGTTCTAATTTCATTCGTTACAAAATGCCGAAGGGATGAATGATAGCAGTCGCAGGAAACGTGAAAGCTGAGAAAGTCAACCCTTTGTGGTCTGAAACTGTTTTGCCAGTTCTTGGCACCGTGAAAGAAAACAAAAACTGTGCAAGAACAACGTATAGAATGTTTATTTTTGGTGTTTCTTCATGTACCCAAGTCTTTAAATAATATTTAGGCAGCATGTCATTAAAGAGATGGCGCATCATGCATAGTGAGAAAAACTCGCACAATTCAGCCGGGGAAAAGCTTGTCAGGCGGTGCCCAACAGCCGACCAGAATGGCCATGTTGCATTGTCAGGAGAAGCCGCACTACAGACTGCAAACTGTAGAAAGTTTATTCTCTCATTCGCCTCATCTTATGATCTTATGATCTCTCTTATCTTATGATCTTATGATCTCTCTTATCTTATGATCTTATGATCTCTCCTCTTTGTGGTGATACTAAAATGGTGGTATTCAGTCATGGAGAGACCAGCTAAATTAGCGACACGTCAGTACCAGCTGCAGTGCAATTTGCTCGTAATTTTTGATGACCACACGTCAAAAAAACCATAATTTTCTAAACTTGTACTGCATATTACACTATAATTTTTCATTATGAGAGAGATGTGGGCCTGAGAGTCAGAAAAAGAAAAAAAAAGTTGTGAAGCCAAAAATTTGGCCAATTAGCCCATTTAATTTGCTGCAGCCCCCCTTGAGACAGTGATGCGCTATTGCATAAGAGCTCTGAAACTGTCTGACATGAAATGTACTGGTGAATTTTCACCAGCTTGCATTGTAGAATCACTGAAGCAACTGTGTAAGAACACACAGAGCTCAGTGGCACATAAGTGTTTTCCCTGAAGCTGTTGTTGTAGAATGCAAACGTCTTTGCCTCGAAGCTTTCCCCATTTGAAGTGTAACATGGCAATGTTTTTGTTTTTTTGCTAAGCCACCTTTTCTGCCAACTCCTGCAGGTGTGTGCTGTGCACATCATATTTGTGGCCCTAGTTGTGGTGGCCCTGCCATTCCGCTGGATGCAGCTGTTCCTCGCACACTGCTGCTCTATGTGGGCCTCCATGCTGCTGCTCTCCAAGATGATATACCAGCTGAATTTTGTTGACCGCTATGGTTGGGCCACAAACTGCTCAGTAAGTGCAGGAACATTGGATCAACCGTTTTTGGTGTTTGTATGCAAGCATTGTATTTTTTTTTTTTTTACATAATTCTGACTCTCTGCAGAGTGTCACAGGATTTGATGGAAACACATCTGAATTCCCAGCTCCATTCAATGCTACCATTGACAATAGAATTTGGATTGGGTTTCAAAAGACTACCAATCTCACCTCATACTGCAAGGTGAGAGGGTTCTTAATTCAAGGCTTCCTGTCTCACCATTGAAATGATTTTTTTTTTCTTCCTAGGGTTACATAATGCTGATAGTAGTATTTTCAGCCCATGCTATGGTGCGCTACAGACAGCGCTTCTACCGAGCTCGGCACCAGCTTCCAGAGCCACGCCCTGGAGTGGTGTTTATTGAAGCCAATCGCTCGAATGCAGATGATGGTATCAAACAGTGCCTTATGTACCTGCTCAATTACTTCTTCTACAAGTTTGGTGTGGAGGTGAGTGAAAGCAGTCTGAGCTTTTGGCAAGTCCCGAGTGGGCTGAGTTAATACATCAAACTTCAGAGTGTGCGTTCTGCGCCATTTTTTTAATACATTGTAAACATTTTCAAGCAGGTATACTGTGATTATTTGAGTCCTTCTTGCTGGATGCTGAGTGTCGAAAGCCAGCCAGAATTTTTCTGTGTTGTTTGTAGAAGATCGATTAAATAGAACTTACCTGCCTGCAGCTTCAAGCTCACAGCCTTTTGCCTCCTCCCCTCTGCAGTGTGTCACCCATTGTGGGGAACGGCCATGCAGCTGTGTCTCCAGCCGACAGCTGATTGGCATTTTCACTTGCAAAAAGAATAATGAACTTTTTCATACCAAAGCTATGCGTGGGCTTTGAGGCTTACTAATATTGAGTACTCTAGATTAATTTTGGACATCTGGGTTTTTGGACACACTATAAAATATTATAAGTTCAAGAGCATTTTTGCTTTTCACCTTTATTGGAATGAGGTTGCTGCAGCTAGCAGTTGAACCTGCAAACTCCTGCATAGCAGTGAACAGCATTATCATGGGAACCCCTAGGATACAACCACGTGTCTTACCCATATGTTCAACAGCACCACAGGTGCCTTATGGGATACCATTCTTGAGCAGCCAGCTAAATCTGGATCAGAAGGAAGCGTATTAAAATTTTTTGGAAACCTTGAAGGCTGTATTTTATATCTTGCTCGTTACTTGCATGAAGCATAGCTCACACAATAGGGGTCAGTTCTGTTAACATTCCCGATGTTGTCCGTGTAATTTAGTCTGCAGTGACTAACTTTTAGGTGTCACTTTGCCTGCTAACTCCTACCATTTATCTCTTGCCTCTTTCGGTATTGCAGGCCCTCTTTAAAGGAGTATGGACACCTAACTTTCTGGTGCGCGTTTTCTTCTTTGTAGTGAGGCGTAAGGCATTATTTTACACGAATTACCACGTGGTATCCTACGACCGCTAAATAATTTATATTTGAATTTCTTTCTCGTGCTGTTTTGGTTTCTGTTTCAACAGCCGAGCAATGGCTGCGACGTCAGAGAGAGGTTGTAGGTCACGTGAGGCGTGAAAGACTGTAATACAATCGGTGTTGCTACGTACGTTCTCATTCGGGCTCTTTAGGAAGGCCGGCTTCAGCACTGTAGTGAATTAAAATGTTGAAGCTGCGATTATATCGCAGTTTTTCCTTGCTTCACGTGGCCTGTAACCTCTCTGTGACGTCGCAGCCATCGTTCGGCTGTTGAAACCGAAACCGAAACAGCATGGCAGAAAAATACAATTATAAATTATTTAGCAGTTGTAGGCGAATACCACATTGTGATTCATGCATAGTAGTGTCTTCCGCATCATTATAGAGAAGAAAACATGCCACCAAAATTAGGTGTCTATACTCCTTTAAGACAAATATAATAGGACCTTGTGAGGCTTCTAAGCTTATCAGCAATTCAGCTCAATGGAAGTGCCCGAAATACGTGGTTCTGTAGGGGCTACTATACCTTATCAGTAAACGAAGTGAGATGAGCTTAACTTAGGTCGGGGAAATATTTACCAAACATTATAAAAGAAAAAATATTGTCAAAAATCCACTTAGCACCTGTCTTTTACTTTAAATTTGTAGCTGGTTTTAGCATTTTCTGATATTGCAGTTCCGTCAGGCAGGAAGGTGTCTGCCTTTTTCTGAAGTTGCTAACATCCTTTATTCTCATGGGCAAATTGTAATTTTGCTGTAAAAACAGAATAAGCCTAATTAGTTAATAACCTTCTACTATGGCATGCCTCACGGTTGCTCTCTTAGCCTTAAACATTTAATTTCAATTATAAATTGCTCTAATATCAAGTGCAAGGTCACACTCAGTTCAGCTCTGATAAAAAAAAAATTTTAATGGGTGCATCATTTTGTTTCTTGCACTGTATGTTCAGTTATATCTGTGAGAAACTGCCATAAATAATCAGGTTCAAACTGAAGAGTTGAGGAACGAGATTTAAAAATTAACTTGCTTAATCTACAAGTTTTTTTTTTTTGTTAAATATGTAAACAGGTTAGCATGTCTATCTGGCTGTGGGACCAGAATACAATATGCAGTGTCCATTGCCCACTTATATTGTAGTGCTTCTTCAGTAGGAACAGAAATAAATTAATAGAATCAATGATTTATTCTGAGAAAAAAAAAAGCTGCTAAGTTGTAGCGGCATATACTTGGTTGCAAGTTTTAATTTACTGTCATTGAGGCCACATCTGATGAGCAAGCTGTTTTTTTTTGTATTTTGCAGTTGTGTTGTGATAATTACTGAATCAAAATAAATTGCAAAGCTGAAATCAGAGGCCATTTTGCTGATGAAAACTTTTATTGTGAATGCAAGAACAAAAGGGAATGACGATGAGTGAAGAAAATTCAAACCAAGAGTGAAAATTAACGGCTCTAGGTTTCTTGCATCAAGAATTGCAAAATGATGCATGCATCAGACATGGGCATGTGCTGAGTTCCTACTCCGTACTATGTACGAGTGAGCTATAAGTATCTTTAGTTGTCCATGTTGATTACTTGTAGCTAGGGTTTGGACTTTTCTGTTAAATCCGAAAAAGAAACCGATAAAAGTATACTCCTAATTCACTTTTCTAAATTAAGTTTTAACTGAAAAAGGACAATATTTTTTGCTTGCAAGGCATAGCTAGCTGGCTGCTAAATGCGAGTTACGGTCACCTAAGGTTGAAAGTTAGCTAAATAGGAAGCCAGGGTCATGATGCGACAATGGTATTGTAGGATAAGCAGCGCAGTTGTGCGATTTGAGCTATTGTTTCGTTAGCTTACACGCCTTTGCAGACTGGGAAGCATCATCTCCTCAGTCTTCTAGCTAAGCACTGCTTCATCACTATCATCAGCTGCTTAGAGGACCCCGCCGCGGTGGCTCAGTGGTTACGGCGCTCGGCTGCTGACCCGAAAGACACGGGTTCGATCCCGGCTGTGGTTGTTGAATTTCGATGGAGGCGGAATTCTAGAGGCCCGTGTATTGTGCGATGTCAGTGCACATTGAAGAACCCCAGGTGGTCAAAACTTCCGAAGCCCTTCACTACAGCGTCTCTCATAGTCTGAGTCGCTTTGGGATGTTAAACTCTAATAAACCAAACCAAACCAAACTTGCTTAGAGCAGTTAGTCGGTTAATTAGGTTAATCAAATGCATGTAGGACAGTGACACGAAACTGCGAATGGTTGTCATGAAAAAAGTGTTTTAGCTATTGCTACGTTTGAGCGGCATTGCCATCACTGCCATCAACAAGCAGGCCACGTGATGCCCCGCCCTCCTGCTCAACTCAGCATGACAGCCCAATGATAATGTCAACGTAGTAGACTTCCACTTCCGTTTTTGTGGGCCGGCTATCTCATTTGAACCGAGGTACTCTTTTAATGAGGGTTGGAATTTTTTCTACAAGCACTGCTCCAAGTATTACCATTTGCTTATGAATTACTGGCAAATAAATTGTTCAGGATGACAAAAATACCGAGACAGACTGAGTTTTGACGACATAGAATGGCTACATTAAATCATCGAAAAAAGTCAGTATTTGATTAGTCGAAAGTAATCCTGAAATAAAAACTGGAAAAAGTCTGCCGAATTTTCAAAACATAAAAACCGAAAAGTCCAACCCCTATTTGTAGCTGATCCTTGTGGTGACTGAGAGAGTGTCTGTTCTTGAGCCGTTTTGCTTTTGCTGAGCAAAATTTGATTCAAACTCAAATTAGCATTTAGTTTAATCATATTGCAAAGCTCTGCTGGAATTATTCATTCCCTGTGTGTGTTTTTGAACACTTTTTTACTTTCTTTTGACAGGTATGCTTCGTAACAATGGTTACTTGCATTGGAGTGCGGCTTGACGTTTTTGCCTTGATGACGTCTCTGTGGCTCTGCGCCATGTTCCTGCTGCGCCGGCGAAATCTTGCCAAGGTCTGGCCATTTTATGTGGCATACCTCTGTTTTGTACTGCCCCTCCAATACTTGGTGGTTGTTGGACTGCCCCCGGGTCTCTGCATTGGTGAGTTGACCTTTACTGTGTTGCATACTGTGAAAAGAAAAGGAGCCGTGATGCATTCACTATTTTTATTGTGATCATGCAGAATATCCTTGGTGGGATCCATCGAAAAAAGTTCTGAGGGAGACTGCACTGTGGCTTTTTCTGCCCGACTACCAAGACCCACCTTTGGCAAGAAAAATTCTTGGTAGGATTTTTTTATCAGCTCATAATATTTTGGCGTAAAAGCTTTCCTGCTTGTTTTATTATTTTTGTCTTTCAAAGCAGCATGCGGGTTCGATCCCGGCCGCGGCGGTTGAATTTCTTTGTAGGAGAAATTCTAGAGGCCCATGTACTGTGCGATGTCAGTGCACGTTAAAGAACCCCAGGTGGTCGAAATTTCCGGAGCCCTCCACTACGGCGTCTCTCATAGCCTTAGTCGCTTTGGGACGTTAAACCCCATAAAACAAACAAACAAACAAAGCAGCATGTTACCGTTTGGCTGTATTATGTCAACTTTATATCAAAAACAAGTTTTGCTCTGAATCAGCGGTATGTCTGTAAAGTGTGACAAAATGCAATAAAACTTCATCTGTATTCCTTTTCTTTAAACCTGAGGTAGCTTTTAGTGGCCATTATTGTTTGCAGCTACGTATGCTTAAGTGGTGTCATATGTATCCATACTACAGCCACTTTGCGACATGCTGCATGTGGCATTAGTCTTGCATGCGCTCTTGTCCATTCATGGGCTAAAAAGGGGAGGGGGGGGGGGGGGGGGGGAGAAGTGCAAGGTACGCTTGTATCCTACACACTGTATTGTTCTTTTAGAATGTTCTATACAGTGAGGAACCATGGTTTAATGCATGGTTTCAGCTGAGGAACTACCATTGTCTGATGTGCTTGTCATTCCTTTCTAAGTGCATTGTCGAAAGGAATGTTTCATTGGCCAGTGCCTAATCTTTGGTTGCTGCGAATGATTTACCTAACCATCAAATTACTTCCAGTAATATGTCTTCTTCTTAGGTTAATACATTCATGTATATGTTATGTATATTTTGCAAAGCCTATGCCACGCTGCACCTAAGTGTAAATTGTTTGCTGTTATATGCACTGTGCACTCAGCAGTGACGTGCACCAATCCCACTCCATTTGGGATTTTTCGCACTACTGTTACGAACGTTTTCAGTTCGCGTTTTACTAGAGCTCTTCTCTATTTTCAGTGGACTTCATTCAGCTTTTGTTTGCCTGCTGTCAGCTGCATGTGTTCTTCCTGGAAAACTCGCACACGAGCATTGCATACGAGGGCGGCTCCAACAAGGAAATCTATGACAAGACTGGCCGCTACATTGGCCAGACACCCAACCCTATTCCTGACTTCGTCACCTACACAAGGCAAGCACTGGCAGCCCTACCAAGCAGCTTCCTCATGCTTCGTTACATAAATGCCTGCTTGGTGGGAAGATAAACCATCTGTAATTACAGTTGCAAGCTAGTGGTAGCAAATGCATCAAAGTGATCGCTTTGTTTTATTTCATTTTATTCTTTTGCTGTAGAAGAAGCTGCTTGAGTTTTTTGAGGGGTTAGGAAGTCCTCAGAATTATTTCTTAACAGCAATATTAATGTAATATTAATATTTAGGCAAGCCGGTTTTTTAAAGTGGTCGAGACACTAAATTTTGAGGCTCTAAAAAGCTTTTTATGGGCTTTCTCTCTATGTAAGGTCACCCACAATCAAGTATTGAATGCGACCAACGCTTAAAGTATATTTTAATTCAGCTGCAACGAGTCCTTAAATAGTCTTTCTCCCGAACAAGACCCATCAATAGTGAGATAGTTGGTGACGTGTAACCGTGGGAACGATATCGGTGAATATTAGAGACATCACAGCACAGTAACGTGACGTACCATGAACGGCGATGCGCGACGTTGGCCAGGTGCTGCGTCGGCGACTCGGCGGTTTGTGTGTTAATCGACAAATATGCCGTTGCTCACGCACCAGCTGGCACCAGCATGGCTGAACGAAACCTTCACGTTATGAGACTAATATGGCTAGTTGCCCTTGTGTACACCTTCTTCGTACTACGAATAAGTGAAACAAGTGACTACATTTCATATGTTCACACTTCGACACTCACCAGCTACACGACTAGGCCTAGCGATTGAGGGTGTTCGTATGTGCGATGTCGGCGATTGTGAAGAGAGAGTTCGTAAGTTTTAGTGAATACAAATGACCATCATGGATAGTTTTGACAACAGTGACCTGAAATTGAGGATTGCTTTCATCTTGGGATGCAAATACTTAGAGCAGTAAGCGCCACTGCTAGGTGGTGTGACCCAATCTGCCGACCAATTCTGCAGGTCCCGGCAGCTAGCATCTGTCGGCGTCGCCTGAGGACAACAAATTAAGCCATTTTAATTGTAGAAAATGGGCACCGAACGTACTTCTAAGAAAACCAATTTAAAGTAAAGTAGACACTTAAAAAAAAAAAAACAGTTACAGTGATCGAAAAATGCGTGTGCTGTGAGGTGTCAACAACCTAGCTGGCTATGAAGTGTTCCTCAGGTTGGCGCTCATATTCATCAGCGATTCTTGCAGAGTTATCGCAAAGTGTAAACAAGTAAACATACGACTGGCACAGAAGGGAAGAGATTGCTTAACCTAAGTAGAACCTAGCTTGAAATTCATGCCGAACAAACGCGCAGATGCTGCCTGTATACACATGCAGATACATACATGTAAACAAACAAAAGTAGCACTGAGGTGCAGTAGTCGTCGTGGATGCATTCTTGGGAGAGTTACGTGCTCATGCAGCAAATGCCGAATCCTGTACAATTGTCTTGAAGCATTCATTTAGTGAATACACGGACTGTTTGCTAAGCAAGCAGCAGAAAAAGCAAGCAGCAGATATCACGATCAGCAGCCACTGGACCCTGAGCAGTCTCACAGCACGGCTGTGCGGGCGGAGCGAAGTGAAGACAGCGAGTGGTATTGGTCAGTGCGAACAGTGAGGCATTTGTCGCTGTAATGTGTCCAGGGGATTGGCCGACTTTTGCCTAGTTACGGGCCTCCAACACAGATGCCCGCCAAGCATCGGCATCGGCATAGTGTAGCAAAGCGAAACGCGACCCATACACCGCGTTGGCACATGCGGTATGCTGACTAAGATCGGCCCAAGTGATCCGCTTGGTTTCAGAACTCTGTCGTTCCTCATTCGCTTGACTTTTCTCAGTGTATCACAGTACCTACCAAGTTTTCCAGCATTTCGAAAGGCGCTGGTACGCACAGCACGTGTACGAGAGCAGACGACGCAGCAGTTAGTGTGTCTCAACTTTTGGGGCCCGCATGACCAGGGTTGCTGTGCTTTCTTGGTTATGATGTTGTAGCACACCCCTGCGCTCAGAAACAAAAATCATTCAGTATAAGTAATGCAATAATAAATTATTTACCGTGCATATATCTGCTGCGAAGCGTATATCGCGCATCCTGGAGTAGCACACCATGTTTGAAACAATGAACACGCGAACGAAAAAGTTGGTGTCTCCACCCCTTTAAGAATTCGTGATTCGTAGTTTACTCCAAGTATATAGCCGGTCCACGTACTAGTGCAGAAGTTTCCTGACTTCCTTTTTTTTATTTTTCTTTGCAGGTCATATTTATCAATGGTGAAAGTGTTCCTCTTCTTCTCTTTCTACTGGATCACCCTGGCAGTGATGTTCCTTGCTGGCACCAACCGTGTTAGCCTGTTTGCCATGGGCTATGTTCTAGGTTGTTTCTTCTTCCTCTGGAACGGCAATGAATTCTACCTCAAGCCAATGAATGTTCTGCTGAAGATGTAAGCTTTTCTCTGGCCTGTCGCTCTTATCTGCCAAATGGGTCAATATGCTTCAAAAGCAGCAGGTACTGCATGCAAAGCGCAGCTAAATACGTCCATTCTGCACAGCCACACCGAAACATAAAAAGCAGGTTTTGCTGCATCTTTTTGATGAAGATGAGCAATACTGTGCCAAACTGCTCCAAAATAAGCAACTAAGAATTCTTTAGCATATTCTGCTTAGCTTAGATTCAGCTCCTGTTCAGATTCGTCACACATAGCCAATCTTGGAAGACATAATCAGTGCTTCAGTAAAGTATAGGACACATAGCAGCTTTCTGCTAACCAAGGTAATAAATGGAAGTTGACAGTTAGTGCTTGCTGTTACCTGCTACACTACAGCCTTAAATGGCATGTCAGACGCCTGCATGGCTTTTTTCTGCTCTTTTTGGAAATGAGGCAACCCTGTTGTTGATGGCTTGGCTTTGAAAGCAGCATGTGGCGCCTACTTTTTCTATGATAATTCCTATATATTCCTAGTGTGTGTGTGTGTGTGTGTGTGTGTGCGCGTGTGTGTGTGTGTGCGTGCGTGCGTGCGTGTGTGTGTGTGTGTTTTGTAACAGCCAGATTTTAAGTGTGTTTGAGTTGTTATATTGTTATATGTGGAGCTTATAAAGTTGTGTTCGACCTTTTTTTGTGGCATCCAGCACCCTGCTTCAATCTTTCTTAGTACCAAAAGGTTTTTGTAACATGGGAACTTCTAAAAGGCCTCGAAACAAGTTCAGAAAATTCGCATGAGCCTGTGCAGTTGGTCAGGCGCACATCTGTAATAGTATGGTATGCTGCTGGGGGAGATAATGTGTGATCAGCAAGTAAGCAGTTTGACGGACAAAATTGCTGAAAATCAAGGGTTGCCAGTAGTATCGCTAAAAATAACTTTACTACAGTTAAGTAAAGAGACATTTTGCTCCCCGTCCTTTTTATCATTGCTAAATTGACCTTATTTTCCTGATCAGTGGTGTCAGTGATTTTAACTCCACCTGTGGGAAATGAACATATGGTATACAAGTGCTGCATTCATTGATGTCGTGCCACTGGACAAAACTATATGCTTACTGTATGCATCGCTAGCATTGATATGTAATAAAATGTAGTAGCGTCATGATGATGATAAATAAATAAATGAGTATCAGGGGGCTCACTAAAAATATTCATGTCACCCAAAACAAACAAAATCCATACTTATAGACCCACAGGAAATATATTCACACAGATCTGTTAATGGCTGGCATGATTTATTTACTGCTTCGTGCCACCGCTCACTGCTCACGGTGTGTGCCTCATGGCTGGCAATCACAACATCCGCGATGCATGGGCCACGTGCCGGTGCTCGCTCCTGATATCAGCGATGTGTGGGCTGCATGCCACCGCTCACTTGGGACATCGGCGATGCACAGGCCGCCGCTCGTTGCTCACATTGTGTTTGCATGGCTGGTAATCATAGCATCAGTGATGTGAGGGCAGCGCTTCGTACTCGAGGGTGCGGTTGTGTCACATGCTTATATCATCCGTAGTGGGACAGGAGTGTACGGAACACCTGAAATTTTGCACATTGTATGCAGTGTGCTCCGACCGGGGAAGTTTACGAATTCTTATCATCTCTAAATTCTTATCAACCATATTTATATCGTCGAGATTGTATGTACAATGTTGTGCATCTTTATTGTAGCGACTTTTAAAACTTTTCCCGCTTTAACCGCTGGCTTGTTGGCGATGAAACTGTGCACAGAGGTTCCACATTACGGTAACTTTTGCTTCGTAGTAAGTTTGACAACAGTATTTACCTGGTTCGGTCGTGCATGATGAAAACCCTTAATTGCCTGCACCAAGATATACAAACCGAAAGCCGCCAATGGCGGGTTGCGACCAAAGTACTCTGAAGTACTCTTGTAAATGAACACTGTATGTCTTTGGAATTTTTCACCTATATTATTGTGTTCAAGCCTGTTGTTTTGATCAGTACAAAGTGTCTTTTCTTGTTGTGTGTGCTGTGGTACAATTTTATCTTGTGATATGTGCATGTGTTTATTTCAGGATAGCATCATGCAATGTACGAATTGTGATTGTGTGTGCTGTTGTGCTAGTAAGTTCATATGACTCTAGTGTAATGTCAAATGTCACGTCTTTGTATCATGTGTAATTCCAGGAAGCAAACAGTGTTTCGTTTTTTTATATGTTGTGATATATTTTTGTCACGATACTGCTGCGAACTGCATAGGGTCAGAGGCCTGGTCAGGCTCTAACAACCTTTAGCCTCTGTCCCTGCATCAGGCTGTGTATATTGTCTGCTGCTGAAACTAACAAAAAAAGAAAGAAAGATGCAAGAGTATACGCACAGCACACATGTTCATGAGCATTTTCAGAAGCATGTGTGCTTCACCCCAATGCACATTGCAGTGTGGGACATGGATTTGCATTGTCAGATTTTATCTGTTTACGACCATATTATTTGGCAGAAGCATGTTAATGTGTTGGCTTACTTTGTACTTAAGCTTATTAGTATATGTGTGAGTTGGCTTTGTGACACTAACATTTAATTGATAACGATAATTTTTTTTTTCCAGGTGGAATACACTACTTGCCTACAATGTTGTGGTCATCTTTATAAAATGCATTCTGCAGGTAATACTTCCTTTGAAGGCGTTTTTTTCTGCATGATATGTGGTGTAGTCTTTAACTGCATCAAGGAAAAATCTAGTTGTGTTCAATTTGTCAAAAATGTGTGTGCAAAGCATTTAACTCTTTCCTTACTGCAGCCATTGAACGTCGTCAGCCCCCCTAACGATGCAGAACTGAAGTTTCATTTCTGATGTAGTTTTCTTTTTTCCCGCGAGCGGCATTTTTTTAACATGCTGTGAAGACTCAGTACAGCAGTCATTCCCCGTTAACGACGACTTCGCCACCTGACTTTGGAGCCTTCCACGGTGCTTAAAACAAAGTGATTTTTTTTATTTCCCAGGCATGCGTGAATTCACATGTTGCAACTAGGTGTGAAAGAGATCAGGACATTGGATTAATGTATACATGCATAAAATGTTGGCACCTTTCTTTGTTGACTAATTGGTGTTTTCTTTCAAGAATAAGGAAAGCAAAATAAAACAGCTCAATTACATGAATACAGAAATATTGAAGAAAATAAAAACCACTGAAATTACCTTAATGACTTGATAACCTCAGGGCGAAGTTGCTGTTTCAAACATTTTTGATTTAATGGCTGTACTTTATTATTTTTTTATGAGCATTTTTTTATGAGCAGTTGTGCATGCCAACCTACCTACTAGCTTCACTACAGATCTGAAAGGATGCAGTGTTTGGCTCACACTTGTGTGCATTATGGTTTGTCATTTTTTCAGTGTGCAAAGTACCATGGATGCAGCATAGGCAAAGGGTATTGTCTGAATGTAGAGGGGCAACCCGAGTGGCTGTGCACAACAAAACCATTTATGTGTGACTCTCCCACACTTCTGTTGTATTGTTTATTGGCTTTTTGCATCAAATGGATTCCAAGTCAGCATTGACTTAACTTCTTATGTCCAAAGGCAAAGTGACCAAATGAGGCTACCAGTTTAATGAATTTCATGAAAGACTTGTATAGCCAGCCTCTCCAAAATCTGCAGACCATGAGTTGTGCGCAGTGTACTGAATCGGCTGACATGATGTGTTCAAAATTGCGTCTTACATCTATATCGGTTAGCACTGAGTACTGAAGACAGCTGCATGCTCAGATTGCTGCCATAATTCTTTTAGGTTGACTTGGCAGACAGTAGCAGATTATTGTGACACCGCGACAGTGTTTCTTGCACCATTCTGCCAAGTTCCTCAGTATTACTTGTGTTGTAGTAGACCAGCCTCACACTGAGTATTATGTCAGTTATAGTGATGGGTCACTATTCCTTTAAAAATGTTAACCTCCTTTAATCTTTTCTTCTGAGGTGCACCTTTGACCCTGTCTTGATTTCATTTTTTTGCTAAACCAGAATGCGCAGTATCAGTATTCAGGTGTCTCTTTCATCGACATACCCAAGCTTCAAAGCAACACAGGGCTGGTCACACATAATCCCTGAAATTAAAGCAGTCCAAGGAATGGAAGTCACCTCAATGGCACTCAAACTAGCTGCATTTGTTGTGGAGCACAAATTCATATTTTGTGCAGCTTTTAATGTCTCACAGTGTTTCAATGGTGTGTGTCACCCTAGTGTTACCCACTCCGCATACTTTCATGTTGGAGAGCCTTTGAATCTTTAAGGGTTTGCTGACTAATTCAGAGGGTGCACTCAGAGGGTGGATGAAATAAATGCTGAATATTGAAGCATTGAATGAGGCTCAGGAACTAGGTAATTAAACAAATAAAGCAGCAGGATGGCCAACATCAAATGAAATCATATCGTTATGTAGAGAAACTTGATACAGCTCCCTAGGGTGTTAGCAAAAAGGCATAGACATGCCTGACAAGTGTCAGTCCCCCTCCTGTCATGTCACCGCTGTCATGTCGCCCCCCATGTCACCCCTTCCGGGCAATTGCAGGTGAGCAGGCCAGTAAGATGGATGTCACATAAGTCATATCTAGGAGCAGCTGAAAAGTGCTTTGGTCCTTTACAAAACCAAATAATGTTTTAAATACTTTCTAGAACACTGTCAGTTTTATCACTTTCATGCTATTTGAGCTTTAGCTCTCATTGGCCCAAGGATTTTGGCGACAGAATTGCTAGTATTGGCCACCAGGAGCAATCTTCTTTTGAAGGGTTTTTCCTGAGGAGCACCAACCCGTGCCGTGGTTGTGATTGGCTCATTAACAGTGGTTATCAAATAATTCCAAAAATTGACTCAGATGTGTACAAGTGACTTGCTTCACAACTAACTGTACAGACTGTTTCACACTTAGAGGAAAACTGGGAGTGCTAGACCGCCGCGCTTCGCGAAGCACTGCCGCTGACAGCCGGGGAGAATCGGCAGCAAAGATGCATGCGCAGTAAGCACGGCCGGCTGCGTCTGCCACGCATGCACCTGGTGCCACCCACCGTCGCCAACTGTCAGGGTGGCAGCGGCTCTCGAACCATGGTGGTTGCACACTTTGAGCTTGCCTCTAAGTGTGAAACAGCCTGCGCCTTGTGTAGCCTGACGTGTCATCTCCACATGCTTGCATGCAGCAGAGCCCCGGCATTTTTTAAAGTTGTGCCAGCTGCTTAAGCCTGAGCCATGAAGCACAAGAAGCAATATTTGCACATTTAGGCCCATAATCAAAACATGAGAGCAGAACAGGGAGAGGAAAAAAACAGATTGGCCAGTGCAGCACTGATTGCAGGTAATTGGTGAGAAGGGAACTGGGTTGATTAGGTCAGGCAGTGACAACTAGGTGGACTGGTTCACAGAAAGATCCTTTAATTAGCTGTCTCCTGCTTGCATTTATTTCAAAACAGGGTCTGTGAACTCTCTCTGCTGCCATGTTGAATTTTGATCAACAGTCTTAAGTTGTTTTGTTTAGTATCCCTCTGATTTCGATATTTGCTTGGGTTAGGTTAAGCTACATATTGCAGCATCTAGCAGAATGGGTGGACTGCTCAGTGTTTTATGCATTACTTATTAGGTTGATAATTATGCATTATTATTCATTTGGGAAGAAAAACGGAGTTAACAACTAATGACATCATTCATTTCTAGGTGGTTGGCTGTGTTTTCTCGGACTACCTGTCAAAATACTCCTGCTGGATGGTCCAACTGTTTGGCATTGCTTGTCTTAAGCGGGCGCAGAGTGAGCCTCTTCCTGGTGAGCTTAATAATGTTGGTTTTGATATTGAAATAGCCTCACCAGTTTTGTGGCTTCTTTACGTTGCTTTCCATTGCCAGCACATTTCATGTTTACAATAGCTTTAAGTCATCTGATTTTTTAACTGTTCCCAGCCACTTTCACAGCAAAAAAAAAAGACTACTATTTTGACCACTCTACCTTTAGGATTTTTTTTAAGTGCTTGCTGAAAAAAAATATTCTCATGTATTTTTGTGTGGTGTTCGTGAATGTGTGCAAAACATAAGCGGACTACAATCTGACGTAGCCATTGCTGAGAGGCTGACTTCACTCCTTTAAATAAGACAGGCTCACTTTAAATTCTAGTAAAATCACTTTCTCTAGCTTCAAAAGTGTGGTTATACTGGATGTTTCAGCAAACACTTTATAACATTCCTTAAAATAGATTGTTCGAAATAGGAAGAAAATCTCTTTGTGAACAGTTGTCAGCTAATTGTGCAGTAGTTATGCTAATTACTAGCTAGTAAACTAAGACTTGCCAGTTAACATATAAATTAACATATCTTGGTGGCTATTGCCAATGGCGAGTTTGTAGCCAATGAGCCATGGAAATTGCCTTAGCAGTTTTTGAAACAAAAGGAAATTTAATTTTATAAAGCCATGCAGCGCAGGGAAGACCACTGCTTTTTCAACTCAGAATCAGAACTGAGATCATGAGGTGTGCAGGAAGTCCGGTGCAAACCCAACGTCCGCTGGTGAGGTTTAGCAATGCCTTTGGCACCCAATTTGGACTGCCTGTGCTATTTTACCACGGCAAACACTTTCTTTTGCTTCGTCGCTTGGTGCAAGAAAAAGGATAGTCATAGCAAACTTATGTGGCCGTCATTTCTGAGAGCGACGAAGCAAAAGAAGGTGCATGCCGTGGTACATTAGCACAAACAGTTTAGCACACAGACAGTTAAAATTGGGAGCCGTAGGCATTGCAATACATCAGAAGTAAGCATTGCATTTGTACCGACCTTCCTGTGTGCTTCATACACTCAGTTTTGGTTTCGTTTGGAAAAATGTGCCGCACTTCCTCGCACTGCATGGCATTCGAGAATGGCTTTTTATTCTTCTCAAAAACTGATATTGCATAGTCTTGTCTGTGGCTACAAACTCGTCATTGGCACTAACTGCCAGGCTATGCTAATTGAAATGCTTAAATTAACTAGTATATAATTTGTGGGATATTTTTATTGCTGATGTTCATCATGGCTGACACTTGATTCCTGAAAGATTTTCTTTCTATTGTGACCTTTCTGCTTTTACGAATTTTAAAAGTGCTTGCTAAAACACCCGGTATATAGTATAGTGTAGCTTGAGGTAAGCTGTAGCCATAACTCTTGAATTTTTGTGATTGTTGATAGTTGTGTAATTTTATGTCCCTGCAGAAATCAAAGGTAAGTACCCTGCCTTGCATGTATTTGTGGTCTCAGCACTGTTCTGGATGCTGTTTCTTCGTGTCAATTTTTTGCATTGCCTCTAATGTATCCAAACTGTTGCTTTGCACAGAACCAAAAGGTAGGATATGCATTGTTTTTTCTGCCATGTCAGCTTTTTTTTGCTGAGTCCAAGATCCCTTTGTTTGCACCTCATTTAGGGAAGGACGGAATAGAACATGGTAGTGGTAATCTTTAGTCACAGTGGTAGCTCCAAGGTATTTCTCGAAAATCTCTGCAATGACATTAAGTATGCGTCTCCTTCTTGGAGGCATGCAATAGGCTGGCTAGCAGATCGCTTGCAGTGTTTTGCGGCACGTGGTATTTTTGTGTGCTGAAAAACTTGAGGCCTCATAAAACAGAGCAAAATCAGGGGCTACTTGGTGTCTGGCTATGTTTTCCTTACTAATAGGAAAACTCAAGGCCTCTAGACTAAATGTACTAACTTTTGCTGGGGCATCTGCATGCACTTTGTTCTGTGGGTCTTAAGGTTTGAAAACTGGTACTGACACCTACCAAGTGAAGTATGATACGACTGCTATAATGAAATGTTTACTAGTATTTTCTAAATTGCAGCACTTTAAACGAGCTTAGTATTTGCACTACTAAGACAGCATAGAGGAGCACACACTACTTGCGCATTACATATGTAACATAATCACAAATTGACAAGAAGCTTGGAAGTTGTGCTGCTTCTTGCCACAGATCCCAAGCACAGTGCAAAATGTTGAGCTTTAACTTCATAATAAACTAGTGCAAAATGTCCACTTAAGTCAATACATGTGCGAGCACAGCTCTAAATACTGGTAGAGAAAAATGATATGGATCTTCATCGCCTTCGTAGTGGTGCTCATGACTGTTTGCTACGTTTTAAAATGTGTTACACAATTCGGTGTGGATTGTTTCTAGTGCAATGTACACTTACTGTACTAAAAAATTTTGATCTTATCTAAAGTGGTTGTCAGCAGCTATTTTAGCTTTTTAGTGCTACCTTCCAGTCACCATCATCATATGACATTGATTCATTGATTTAAAGTTTTACAGTATAGTATTTAACTTTTTTCCTTATAAAAATCTGGAAATTCGTTACTGGAATAGGATATTGCTGTTCTGTGGAGACCTGCAGACAGCAGGCTTGAACTCCATTTAAGCTGAGATTTTTCCAAATTGTTTAGGCTTTTTTTTTTCTTTCTCTAGCACGGTATGCTATCATTTAATAAGCCCTCAAAATTATTGCATTGTAATTCTGGTGCCCTTATGTCAGATGTAGTTTGATATCTGGCAGGTTCCAGTTTTCTGCTGCACAATGCGAGTGTCAATAACTCAACAGCTGAACTCTTGACTATTGCTGCCTGACACTTGGGAGGTTTGTATTAGTGCATGGCTTATGCAAATCTCTTATGGCAGCTGGTTAATCTCATGGTTTCTTCACAGATTTGTGCCAGTTTTTGTGTACAAAGTGTAAATGAACAGTATTGTACCTTCCTGTTTTGTTACTCTCAAATAGCTCAGAAGTCTTCTAGCCTGTCTTGTTTGCAGCTGTGACAGACTCTAGTCTGGCACATTGTGAACGCAACAATATCATTGTAACAGTGCATGTTAGTGGCATTAATGAACGTGCTTACTTATCGTGGCAATGATGCCTGGGGAGATCTTGTGGATAAGCTTAGGTGTTCCAAGTTTTGATTTCGAAGCTTAGGCATTGTGTGACGCACTGTGTGGTGAGGTAGTTTACACAATTAAGACCTTTCCTCTTGGTAGGAACCCTGGAGCCTGAGCCCAGTAAGTAAACAAGCACGCAAGTACACCAATTGTGGTTCCATCATTAGGTTGCTTCAGATATTTTGCCATGGAAATTAAGCTGATGTGCAGCTGGCATTAGTCATCACCGCTGAGCAGCAGTGTAATGGCTGTAGCCGAGCGCTGCTCTCTCCAAATATTTGGGGCACTGTGCTCGAGAGCCACAACTTGCATGGAGGAGCATTTGTGGCTGCTTGTGGCTGTGGCTTGGGATGGCTTCTCCAGTAATCGCTGCCGTATTGGTTATGTGGCTGTAGGTGGCAGCACTGCTATGCCCGGTACGTCAGGCGGAACCTGCAGGGTGCCCCTGGATGAGGCAGGCCTGCTCTGGGACGGCATCTGCTTGGCCTTCCTGCTGATGCAGAAGCGACTGTTCACCTCTTACTATTTTCACCACCTCATCATCGAGATCTTGGCTCAACAGCAGCTGGCCTCACGGGGAGCTGAAATGATACACGAGATCCAAATGAAGGATGTGCAAGTAAGTCCTGGCAGGCGTGACATTGTACCACATAAATTGATCTACGCACGAGTGATACCATGTTTCACTGTGCTGGGTGCACTGGGCACAGTAAGTAAAAAATAACTTTAATCATGTGATAGCATTTAGGTTATTGTCTCACAAAAAATTTCTGGCTTGTCTGTCGTGAAATTCCCCGATTGGTCGAGAGAGGTCACGTGACCTTGCGACATCACCACAACGTTCTCACCATGGAAAGTGGCAGTTCAATTAATTACTGGTCGCAAGAGGTTGCTCGGAAAGGATAACCTGGGTCACACAAGCCCCACTGATGGCCGTGTTGGAAACAGCCACCTGCCTGGGCAGTGGCGCATCGGTTAGCGATGCACCACTATGCCAGTAGTAGTATAAGGACTCCCTGCGATCTATGAATGCGATTGAGAGGGTTGTGACATCACGTGACCGCTAGTGGAGCAATCATAGGACACTGCCAGATTTGGAAATTTGCGGACCCCCAAAATTTTAGGAGTTGGCAGAAAATGGATTAAGGTGTATTGGTGGGTGAATTATTCTAGATTAGTTGGTTGGATTCATAAAATCCCTTATGATAATTCAATGGAAGGTATTTGAACACTCCAAGAGGTGATGTCTCATGCATACCATATAAGGACAGTGAAATCAGTTCCAACAGGATTTTTGGTGGGGAAATCACAAGAATATTAGACACCGTCGCAGGAAACCTAAAGTTATCGCATTTTCTTCTTTAACAATGTGGTCAAGAAGGCTCCCAAGTTTTTTTTGTGGCAGAGTTATTCACTGCCACTTCCTTGTGATCCCCGTCAATGTGCTTAGGTTCTTGGCCTGCGAGACTAGGTGCTTGCTCTCCATTTCCGAGCAGCACTTTCTTCATTGGTCGTGAGTGGCTTCACTTTAGTTTTACATTATATTTAATAAGGTTCAGCATTAATAGGTGCTGACATTTCCTGGACACCACATGTTGCATGTTCACCTTTGCTAGGGTGATGTCCTGAATTAAGGTCCCATTCTGGCTGTTAGCAGTGTGTTAAATTGAGAAAGAAAAAAATTTTGTACCTTGAAATACGTCCTTTATTTTTTGTTTTCTTCGATATTTAAGTATTTTTGGTTATTTTTAATACTTATCACTGTCTTTTCTGTTTTATCCTAAGCAACTCAGCATTTCAAACCAAGAGCACATGGTGCTACACTGCTGGTGGAGGGAGTTGGGGCTATGCTGGGCCTAAACCTGGCTAATTAAGGTTGAAAAGGACACATACCACCTCCTTCCACAACACACAAGAGACACTAGAGGAGGTTCATCAGCCCGTCGGCGTTGTGCAGAGAAGGCTGCAGGAATTGAAGCAACAATATAGGGTTTATGTCTTCATTTACAACATGTAGTATATACAGGGTCTCTATGATTGTCACAGTGTACTGTTGAAGGCTCCCAACAAAGCCACTAAACAACTGCTGACCATTGAGAAGGCTAGTAAGAGAGAACTTACGACACCAAGTCAGATGTACTATCGTGCTCAATATGAGTTGCAACGCGCGGTCATCGACCGGGGCTCGTTCCGTGGTGTGCCTCCTCCAAACAGTCGCTCGGAATTCTGGGAGAAACTTTTTCCTGAGCGGGGGTGCTGTTGTTTCCTGGAACAGCAGTTTCCCCCAGAATTCCGAGCGACTGTTTGGGGGAGGCACACCACGGAACGAGCCCCAGTCGATGACCGCGCGTTGCAACTCATATTGAGCGCGATAGTACTTTGCATAGAGGTCCACGCACCTAACCTAGCTGCTTAGGGAAAGCATAGACAAGAAACCTTAGGCAGCGAGGCCCACCAAGCTCTCTCCTAGCATAAGAGAAAAGGGGTTCTTCCAATGAGAGGAGGTGCAGTGAAGAAGGGGCATCTGAGGAGGAGCAGTGAGGGACTGATGTCAGAGGGCTGCTAGGGCAGCATCATGACAAAAACAAGTCCCATGATAGTTTTTTGCACATAGGTAATTTTTTTTTTTTTCACAAACTTATGTGGATGGAATAGTTTTTAACTGAGTTACTAAAGCTAAGGCCCCTAACTTTCTTCAATGGAAAATTTTAAATTTTGCAAATTGAGGATAAAGAATCAGCGAAATTCCATGGGAGTTATAAAGTAATGCTTCAGAATACACCTCGCATTATATGCAGAACCAAGGTACGAATATAGCCGGAATTGTTTTTTTCCCCGAGCTTTTCAAGGCAGGTAAAGCAACCTTCGCCATTTGGCTTGAAAGCCACTAGAACAAGCCATTTTTTTTTTAATTACCTTGGGACAAAGTGGGTGCTGTGAAAGTGCAAAGGCGCAGGTGGTTATAGATATCGAAAGAAGGATGTGCAGGTTGTTTACAAAGAGAAGTCACTGAAAGAATTGATTGGAGTAGGAAAAGCAAAGAAGGACAAACTAGCACAGGACTGGGCAGCTTGTGTGGCAGGGGCACAGCAGTGACAGTGGCCACTGCTGCATGGGAGGCTGCATGCATTTAAGTATTGGAGATTTCGCTTCGCTCGATTGTGGTGCATGCACCTGAAGCACTGCCTCTCAGATAACATCAACATATCAGCTGCTTCCATATTAACGCGATAGCATTAAGAGTCCCATTCAGTGGCAACCCTGGCATCGTTGGCATGTCAAGAAAAGCAGATGGCCCACCTGTTACCTAGACCACATGACCGTGTGATGTCATCACAACCTGCCTATCGGATTGTGAGCAAACTGCCCACCTTGGCAGGTGGCAGTTCAATTAAGGATTGGTCGCAAGAGGTTGCTGAGGAAGAGCAACCTGGGTCTCGCAAGCCCAACAGGTGGCTGTGTTTGAAGCAGCCACCTGCCGGGGCAGTGGTGCATAACTTAACCACTGCACCACTATGCCAGGAGTGGTATGGGGTCTCCCCACGATCTGTGAATATAAAGTAGAGAATCACCATTTACACATATGTGGGCATGTAGGCAGAACCCAAGCGGCAGAGAAAGAGTACTTGCGCGGGAGGGATCTCTTAATGCTATCGCATTGCACTCTTAAGAGTAGGTTAAGCATTATGTGGTGATCGGCGGCAAAGAAAGAACAGTGTCAGTGTCTGCGAAGTGATATGGAAAGAAGACCCCAGGCTGCTGAAGGGACCGATTAACGCTATCACATCATACCCTTAAGGCGGGGCTTAAGTGTCCCCTGAAGTTTTTTTAGATTGTTGTCTGTTTTTTGGGGGTGGGGTGAGACCCTTGGCTGTGGTTGGCCTGAACAGTTGGAGATTGCATTATAACTGTAATAATATTTCTTGTAAAATTCTCTGGAGTTCTCAAACTCCCCCTTCATGTTACATTCTGTTATATTCATGCTAATGAGGTAAAATAGCCGTTTATCCGTCCTACTGTCGTTTATATTGATGTTCACAACAGCAGTAGCATCAGAAAAGAGAATGTGACTGCTAACACACAATTCCTCAAGAAACGTATAAGTCTGAGGAATCGCAAGTAAATAGAGACCTTAACTATGACATGTTAGAAATGGTTAAATTTAGCAGTTTGTGGCTTTTGCTTTGAACTGCCTCAGTAATGGATATTTACAAGGTGTGTGATGATTTTCTTTACTTTGTGCAGGAACAAAGAGCTGCTGAGAGAGACATCATGGAAAAGATAAAGCGCAAGATGGACAAAATACGTGCAAATCAACATAAGGTTAGGGCTGGTGAATACGTTGAGCCAGAGACACACTTTCAGGGTAAGTGGTTTTGCTTCCCTGACATGAAACTTTGAGGAAGCTTTGTGAGTAGTGCAAAACTATAAAGCGACCCTGTCCATTACTATAATGACAATTATGGGCAAAAATCATATGAATTCACTGCAGATTGCTTTAAAGCACAAAGAACTGACCATTTAATTATGTCTGCTTGATGGTGGTTGGTCGAGCTAGGAGACGGTTTTTAGATAGGGCAATGCTGTTGGGGATTGAAGATTTCTTTTTGCAGCTAACAAATTGACTTCTTGTGCCCGTAACACACATTCTTGACTGAAGTAGATATTGCACTAGCATATATTCATTACCATGCAAAATATGCCATCACCTACTTGTGGCATGTGGTATTGTGGCTGAGTGGCCTAGCAGAACAAGCAAGTTTGAAGCCTAGCATTGCCAAGGAAAACTTTTTTCACCCATCATGCACCATAACTACAATTGTGGACTTGGGTGGATGGGTTTGAACCGTTCGTGGATTTCTTTGAATCGCAACACTGCACTAAAGAGCAACTGCAGAGGTTTTAGAATTCTACGCTCTTAAAGAGGTTGAATGTATGAAACTTGCAGGGGAAGCATGCGTAGTCTTTTTGCGCTAGAACAAGCCACAATAGCATCCAAGCTTCTCTGCACTGTGCAACACTTGAGTACAGAGAGAACCGTTGAAGGTAAAGCCCTCAGAGCATTCAATGATGCATGAAAATAGGTGGTTGAAGGCACCAGAAGTCTGAAATCAACGTGATGTTATCACCGAGCTTCTCTGCACAACACAAAGCAGCTGGGACAAGCCCTAGTGCGAACACACGAGTACGTGGTCATGCTCTTCGGAGGGCCACTGCGTCCGACATGGCCACTCACTGAAGCAAAGTTGTAGATGATGCTAAGCACCACCTCCAGGTCCATCTTCTCTTGTGGCACTTTGCTGTGATAAGCGTCAGTGTCAGACGGAGTGGCCCTCCGAAGAGCACGACCACGCACTTGCATGTTCGCTCTAAGAGTAGACGACCCTGTACATATTTGTGGGTTTAATCAGCGATAAAATAACCATTTGAAATGCTGGTGTACAAAAAACCTAGAATGCTTTACCTACAAGCTACATACATTGGAATCCTTGAATCTTGTCTGATTCTCAAACAAGTGCTGCAGTGCCCCCTTAATGCGAAGGCAGTTTTTAGCATTTTCCACTTATTTTATGACCACTGCCTAATTATGACCATCACTAATGTTTCATTGAAAGTAACCTTTTTATGTATGTGTCTTTTAGAGCTCTTAAAATAATGAACTGCAAGGTCTCATAACACGTCAAGTTTGCTAAATGTGCTCTTATTCTAATCAAGAATTGTCATTTATTTATTGTTATTGCGTACCTCTTTGTTTTTTAGTGTTCAGTACTTACGCTGCATTTTTCTTAAACCCAGCTTTCTTCCACTCTGGGCACATTTTAATTTTTGTTCGGTCTGTCTTTTATGTTATACCATTCTATTACTGCCAGTATTAAATTGGTTAAAAATTTGTTTACAAAAATGTCATTTGTTCTGGTGGTTCAAAGCTATGTGTTTTCTGCTTTTTGTGTACGTAGTAGTTGAATTAAATTTGTGCAACATACGTGAATTCGTATCCTGCTCTTATCAGCCCTTTGTTGAAACGTTTTTTGAGCTTCACTGTTTCATTGAGATTGAGTTGCCCAGTTAGTTTATACATATTGAGCTCATGTACTCATGCTATGGCTTTTTGTTTGTGTCATTAAATATGTTCAGTGTGAAGCTGATGTAGAAAAATCAGTTCTGTTTAGATTCATATTAGTGGTGCCTGGCTTCAGTTTAATTTTGTTGCAGCAATACTAGAAGTTGTATTTAGGCTTATTTTGGTTCAAACAGCCTTTATTCTTCTTCAGTTAAGTCTTCTTTAATGGTGGTTGCAGCACAGTTCTTTCATTAAAACCAAGACATTAGCTGCTACCAAGTGGTCCATATACAGTAGTAGTACTTGCTGACCATGCTTAGAGCCTGTGAAGAACAGATGCTCTGTTAGTAAAAAGAAAGCAGCATTGGGCTTTTCCACTGTGTGGGCCAGGCTTCCATTGCACACTAGCTAGGGGAAAAAAAAACTTGCGATGAAGTTCTACTGCGTACTAGTGGCCTCTGCTGTGACTTGCCTCGGCGATTATGGGAACTCTGAATATAACTCCATCCAATTTTCATTCTTAGTAAAAATTGATTCTGTGGCTTTTTCTTGGCGTACTAATGTTTGTTCATCAGCTGAAGACGCATTTATTGCTGAGAAAATTGAATTAAAATATTTTCTGGTCACTTCATTCAAACTCGCAATGTTTGCACCAAAAGCGACTCCATGATCACTGTTTGCAGGTGATGGCAGTGTAGCCTAGCCTCTGAGATCCTAGCCTCTGAGATCCTAAACGCACTTACAAATAGCACTTATGCTTAAAACATGCACTAAAACCACGTGCACAAAAGCGACTGCAGTGGACGTGGTAGCAGGCAGAGACCTCCGCACCCCTCCATTTGACGCGGCATACATTGGAAGTTTTCTGGAAAATGAGACACTGCCTTGCCCAAGTGAGGCAATTCCTTGCACAAAGATTATGGGCCTCCTCAATTATTGCAGAGGTGCATGGCTGATTATTTTCAAATCGGCATAAGATCTACCACGAAACTACTAGCCGCGACTTGAGTCAGCCAAGAATTGGCAGTCGAACCGTCAATGAGCACATGCATGGGCATCTATGACGCCTGTTTGTGGAGTCCGCGCCTTTTACCATGCGAACAAGCATGCGCTACTCGGAATGTGCAGGCCACGTGCCTTGTGGCCTGCTTCTAATGAGGACGCATCTTTTGTGGCTTCAGCCTTCTTCCTTGAAGCAATGAGACAAGCAAGTTGCAATGCGTTCTCGCAGGGAGTAGCAAACACCTGAGCGGACATTGCAATAGGACAAGGGTTGCGCGATGCCGCTCTACACCATTGAGGAGCGTTCTTTCTGTGCAGCAGTTTAGACGCTTTGTGTGACAAAGCAGCAATGCTTCGAATTGTACTCTAAAGGGTAGCTTAAGCATTGTCCAAGTTTTCTGCCTCAGTGTATTGCAAAATCAAGCTGCACTCAAATTTTGCATTAGGGAGTACCATAATGGTTGGTAAATTTTTTTGTGCTTTTATAGTTTATATCTTATACTCATGCAAAGGCGTATATTGAAGAAAAACCAGCACACAAGACAGAACGAAGAAAAGGAGCGACACACACAGCACTCCTTTTCTTCGTCTAGTCTTGTTCACTGGCTTTTCTTCAATATGTATCCAAACCAACTAGCCCAGCTCACCTCTCTTCAACACATAAGGGCTGCAGTTTTTTTAAAATTCGGTTGTGAATTTTTCTCAATTATCAAGTCCAAAACGGGGTGCAGCCCATACAGTGCGGCCCTTACACAAGATTATATGGTAGAAGTTCCATTTGCAGTGAAAGTAGTGTCTTTGTCATTAGAATGCAGTAATGTATTGATACAGGCCAGCTTGAATTTGTCTTCAGTTGAATTTGTATAAAGCACGATTTCACCACCACTGTGTGACCACATTCAGGATCATTCAAATGTGAAATCTGACGGCATGTTGAGGGAAGGTTGACACACGTGGCAACATTTCAAATAAAACAGTAGGATGCTTGTACTTTCTTTTATCATATAATGACTCAGGAAAAGTGTTTGGCTTTAAATTAAACAGATTTAATTGGTACTCTGCTCATAAGAGGCATTTCTGACTTCACATGGTTATTCTGTCGTTGCTGATATCACGACAGTTGTTTTGCATTTTAGCTCTAGTAAACCATTAGCATCGTTCAGAAAGAAGCGGCACGAATAAAAAGGGACAAAACCGGGTATGCGACAGGCACAGACTCAAGAAGATCCAGTCCCATGAGCTTGTTTGTCTGTGTCTTTATTCACGTAGTTTCTTTGTTAATAATGAACTACCAACTTGCCCAGCAACATGCTTTTTTGAACTGTTGTCATGATGTAATGGCAGTCCAGCAAGCAGGAAGATAGTGAAAGGCTTCCATACAAACTCTTTATTGGGCGGACTTGTGCCCACAAACAATTGCACAGTTCGACTATGGCGGTAGCATAAGTGTGCTCGGTGGTCATGAAACATTGGCGGCCGCTCTCAGCTGTGCTCAGTTTAAAGCTGACTGTGAACTTTTGAGACACAGCGTGCGAAGTAACCGCTACAGTCTTGAACAGCATAGCATCGGTTCCGCCCGGCTGCGATCATTTGAGATAAATCTGGTTTCATCTTGCGTCATAAAGTGATAAAGCCACATGTTGGTGGCATTGATCATGATCTAAACATTACAAATCTTTGCGGCACTGCCATTAGCATTTTAGTATCATTGAATATTAGGAAAAACTTGCTGTTTTAGTTGAAAGGTGTCTGTAAAACTGAATGCAAATATTACCATAAAACAGTCTGAAAAGGGAAGCGACCCTCACTCTTCATTGTCTTGTTCGTTTATATTTTTTTATTTTTTCAACACTGTGAATTCGGAGTTTCTCTTAGTTTCGTGAAGGCATTATATGCATGGTATAGCCCACAGAATGTTTTTATGTTTTGTTGGTTTAGTGTGTTCAGGTCATCAAAATGTAGCTTTGGTACTTCGGAGCACCTGATGCTTTATTTTTTTTTTGATGATGACTTGAAAGGAAGACGTAATGCTTGTTCCCGGGTCAACAGGGATGGCACATGGGCTGAGAAGTAGTGCTCGCGCAGTCTTATTTTGTTGCACAGAAGTTAGTAGAGTAGGTGTGGCAAGCAAAAACTCACCTTGGCACAGCCCCTTTTGAAATTATTTCACGATAAAGTCGGAATACTCTTGCTTTGCAGTGAAGCTCTTAATTCGTGTTTTGGTTTATTACTTTGACAAACACTACAAAGTGGGCAGTCATGTGCCCACATTTCTACAAGACACAAGAAAATATCTGTTAAAATGAAGCCGGGTAGGCAAGCTTCATTTTAACAGGTCACTGTAGCCGGGTCAGCAGCCTGGCCAAAGTGACTAGTGAATGAAACCATTTGTAACAAAGGTTCATAAAGTCCAAGCATGATTTCCGTTTGGTCACCTTTGAGATCATGATGCTTCATTTAGGTCTCGAACTAGCCAGAAAGCTTTTTTTGTGGTGCTAGTTTTGGTATCATTAATTGCCTCATGCTCATCACTTTGGTGGCAGGGCCTACCAGCTTACAGTGCATATTGATATCAGCAGCAGGACAGTGAGAAGTTTCATTTTGCATATTTTCATTCCTTGTTCAATATTATTCACCCTAGCCAAGAAATGTGGGAGTAGTGTGTAGGTTTAGCTTATTAAGTATATATACTAAGTGGGTGTCTATATGATTGCACATCAAACTGGCTGAAAATTGAGAAAAAACTGTAGCAAGATAAAAAATAGCCCCCTCCCCTTTCCTGTCATGAAACCCCCTGGTGGTCTGCAAACAGAGTACTCCACCCCCTACTCGACCCCTGCGGGGGGGCAGTCTCTACTGGAAGAAGAGCCTCCTGTGGGTGGGGGTGAGTCTCCATCCATGGGGCAGCTGACAATGTCACCTGTCTCAGCGGGCTTCACTGCCTACCTGGATAGCTACATGGAGCCCCGGCTGTCAACAGCCGGGCAGCCGCATGTGCGGCTTGCCAGCGTGCCCCGCCCTTCAGCCGTTGCCCCAGAGCGGCGTCAGGGGTCCAGCCGCCGCTCATCACATTATGCGTGTAAAGCTGGCCTGTCCTTAGCTGCCCGTTTGTGCCTGCCTGCTTTGCGTGATGACTTCTCAAGACAACTGCTGCATTGAGCTCCACAAGTGAGATGCTATAGGCCAGCATATTCTAAGAAATAAAGAATGACAGCCTTTACTCCACTGACACTCCACTTTCCCCTGCATAGCAGCTCATGTTGTAGTTTATCTATTTTTGGTAGGAATCAGCACACCATACGGTGGAGATAGATCATCAAGTTTTACATAACTAAGCTTCAGCGCTCCACTGTCGCCCCAGTCACATTCTGTAATTGTTTGATGCAAACAGGAGAGCTTTGCTTTTTGGTAATCTAGCATTTATCTTTTAAAACCGAAGAGGCAAATCAGGTTTTGCAGCTTCTTGGTTTGAGGAGTCATCATGTAAGGTCTAGAACTTGTCAGGCTTTTTCTTGGTGTTGTAGTTGTGCACACTGTTGTGACCTCATTGTGTGGTGCTGCGACCTCTGCGTTTGGTAGGCATTATCTGTCTTGTGGCTTTGGGCTGTTCCATGTTGGGCTTTCCTACTTTGTTGTCATAAATACTTGTGATCCTAGTACAAACAGCTGTTCACTGCTGATATTGTTCCTATTAATGACTCCTGCTAGGAAGTGGGTGCTTCAGGCAATGCCTGTACTCCTCACAGCATGTTTGCTTTTGGCTGTTATGAGATTGCAGCTTCAGTTGGCAGTTGATGTGCACCCAACGAAGCTTGTTGCTCTGAACTGGTTACAGCTGCTCGCACAATTAGCACTGCCTGCACCGCTACCTTGCAGTGCTAGACACTTCCGAGTAATGCTTTGCTGTTTTCCTTGCAGCCATACGCTCTGGTGACTACTATCTTTTTGATGACTTTGCTGGGATGGATATTGATCTAGACCTTGATGTTAAAAGCCGGAAACCTGCAGAAGAGGAAGATGCAGATGTCAAAGTCCGTGGCATCAATGCTGTGAGTAGACATATGGGAATGAAAACTTGCCTGTGCAGGGCTGTGTGTGTGGTGCTGCATATGGACTGTGTGGTGATGGTACAGGCATGAAGAGTGCTGCTCACTGGCATTGTTCACTGGTGACTTTGGCAAAACAGGTATTACTGGGGCATGTTAGAAAGGACGTGCTGAATTTGAGTGAGGCTACACGAGGTGTGTTTACAAGAAAGTTGATGCACACCAACTGCTATACTTCAGCAATGAATGCTTCCTCTGCCTTTGTAATGTTAGTGCTATATGCACCTCTAAACCTGCTTTCTTTCATCCTGTCCTTCTATTCTAACTACTCTCAAAAAGTCTCACAGTTGGGAATAACTTCTGTTTCAATTTCTTTTGCTCGAATCGCATGGTGGTTGCAATATAATTGAAAAACTTTTTGTGTGGTTTGATCACAAGACACTCGGTGCTTTAACTAGTCTTTTTTATAGATCAACAGACGCATACATTTTCTAAACTGGGATGTTACACAGAGAGTGGGATTGTATACACGCACTCAGGTGAGCCTCTTTAGTCAAACAAACTCATAATGCCATGCAGTCTCATTCAAGGAAGCATACTCTTGAGGAGCACTCAAAGAATCTGATAGTGAATCTTCAGCTATGCTAATAACTTGAAGCTCATATGGATTACTTGTAATACTATAATGTGTAATACTAGGCCGCCTTGTGACTGTACAGAATTGACTTTGCCTTCTGAAAATTATAGATTTTATTTTTCATTTTAAAGGGTCAGCCTGCCCCTGTTAAAGCTCATGTATTTGGAAGTAGCACTGTGCTTTGAAACCTATCCGTCTTTTTTCCTTCATGCACTGGCACTCTCTTTATACCTATGCTTAATACTAACTGGCTTTCTTGGTTGCCTTGGCTCTGTACTGCGCACAGTAGTTATTGCAATTAACTTTTTACTGATGCTAAATTGCCACAACTCTGCATCTGCGTCTTTTATGGCTGCTAGCCAGTCAACTTCACAGTCAGGTAGAAGACAGATTTGTAGCATCTTCAGTTCTCAAATGCATGTAACATGCTGTAGTAGTAGAAACTGTGGCTTAAGACTAGATATCAGGCAGAGCTGAAAAAAAATGAGACTGGAAAGTTGTTTCAGCTCAGAGTCTATGTACTTATAATTTAGAACAAGGTTTAAACAAAAAATTTTTGCAGATGAACACATTTCTTCCTAATTCCTAATTTTGTGTTTGTTAAATATTGTATGGCTGTATTAATATTGGTAAGCATACTATGGGCTCATCCAAACCCGCCGCAGTGGTTACAGCGCTCGGCTACTGACTCGAAAGACGCGGGTTTGATCCCTGCTGCCACGGCTGAATTTTGATGGAGGCGAAATTCTACAGGCCCATGTACTGTGCGATGTCAGTGCACGTTAAAGAACCCCAGGTGGTCGAAATTTCCGGAGCCCTTCACTACGGAGCCCTCTTGGCCGATGTGTTGCTCTAGGACGTTAAACCCCACATTTCACAATTTTTTTTTACAAAAAACTATACTGCAAGAAAGAAAGCATTTTAATATTTTATTACAGATATACGTTGCTTAGGGCAGAGTTAGTGTTACCTGAATTTTAATGCTATACAGGCCTATTTACAAAAGGCTTGGTACACAGGTTCAGAGCCTCCGATAAATTATATGCTTGTGCATTCCTTACTAACTTTTATGACAACTTTTCCAAACATATGCATTGCCGTAACAAAAAAAAACTCAACTCTTGGGTGACATTTGTCATAAAAAAAAAAGAAACAAGTCTTAAAAACAAGCTATTCTTTTGTCTTGGGAGCTGTATGGTGCTGGAGTAGCCAGTGGTCATTACACCATAGTGCATGTCCTACAGGTCGACACTCGCTTCACTTAATGGGGTTTCTTATTTATGGGACTAGTTATATATTTATTGATAGCAAAAAATGTGATCTGTAGATATCTTATTGAATACTGTATTCAAACACAAGGCATGAAAAATAAGGGAGTAATTACTCATTAGCGTCTGCAAAGCGCTGCTATTGTGCAGCTGCAAAGGAAAACTATACAGCTTCAACAGAAACTTCATAGTTGAAGGAAAGAAAAATTTGTCTTGGTCTGAGGGTTGAACCCAGGACCACCACCTTTCCAGGGCGGTAGCTCTACCATCTAAGCTAACCAAGGCAGCCAATAGATGGCAGGGTGAGACCAAATTGATCAATAACTCTAAGTGGGAACGATGTTAGTCCATTGTTGGTTGAGCAACTGCCTTGGAAAGGCGGTGGTCTCAAGTTCAACTCCTGGACCTGTTAGTCCATTGTTGGTTGGGCAACTGCCTTGGAAAGGCTGTGGTCTCGGGCTCAACTCCTGGACCTGGATGAATTTTTTTTTCAACTACAAAGTTTCTGTGGCTTTCCTTTCTAGCTGTATGCCTGCGCCCAAGTGGATGCTAATGAGTAATTACTCTTATTTTTCAAGTCTACTCCACTGTAGGGAATTCTCCTAAACGCAGTGAAATAAATGATAGGGGCGTGCTAATATTTCGCTTTTGAACTTAGTTGAATAATTCAATTCTACTTTTGATTGTCTAGTATTTTAATTCATGAATAATTTAAGTGGTGTTAGTTTGTCACATCGCCATGTCCTCCAAGATTAGGGGTTTGCCATGTCACCATCCTCAGGTGTCCAAACAAGCACCACGTGGCACTGTTTTTTTCCGAAAACTTGTCATGTACAGCTGGCAGTATCATGTAATTTTAGCATCCTCAGGAGTACCTGCCTTCAGCAGCTTGGTTAGCGGGGATTTCTGCAGTCACCATCTGGGGTCACATACTGTCACATATTGCATACTTAAGATTTTGATGTCATGTTCCATGCAATATGTATTTAATTTTTGTTTCTCAGACCTGTACTAGTATTGTCATGTTCCTGTTGTGAAAGTGATTTGCTCATAATAGCTAACTATCGATGCGTTGCAAAAGTCTTGCCGCTTTCATAAGCTTTCGTGATAAACTTTATAGAGTTGAACAGAATTTATGGCGTTACATAGAAAGGGTCCCACTCCAGGCAACAGGACAACAGTCTTTGACAACTGAAGCCAGTGCCTATCAGCTAGTTTACAGTATTTTTCGGCTTGCTTTGCAGGCATGTTTTTTTTTTTTCATAGTAATTTATTTTCAAGATCCTTTTGTTTCACTACAAGCTTGTGCCACCATCATCTACATGTGTTAGCATTTATCTATTTGAGTGTAAGTTCTGGTCCCAATAATCATCTTAAAATGGGCTACCACATATACTGGAGACAAAAAATAAGGGTTACATTGCATAAATAGCAGCTGAAGGGACATTCTACTGCTGTAGACGAGTGTAAAAATATTGGCATATTCTTGTAGATCTTTCCCTATGATGGCTGAAGTGCAGGCATAACTCAAGGTTTTGGCAGGAGTTTATATTTTAAACTGCCAAAGTAAGTTGGGCCTGAGTTGACGGTGCTCAATGCTGTGTTAAACTTTACAGCTCTCCAAGTAATCCAGCTGTATTGCCTGGGGTTGATATGCTACGCTCTTTGAATAAACTTAACACAATACATACCATTACTTTAGTTATTTTTGGTGAAAGAAACTTCACATGACCAAATTTTTTCTCTTGCAACTTGTCACTGTTTTTTAAGCGATTTAACCACGCTTTCTCACTATTTCTTGTAATGTTTTCGGAAAGGCAGAGTGCTTCTATGCTGCCAGTGGCGCTGCTATTGGCAGCACTGCTGCTGGCAAAAGCGCTTGCTGGTTTCTGTGATAGATATCACCAGTTTTTTTTTTTATTATTATTGATAGTATTTTTAAAACCACCTTAGTGCTCTCAACTGTAGTTTTAAAATCTGTGTAGTTGGGTAATATCATGCTCATTACTGCCACTGTCTGTTACCTAGGTGAAGTGGCAGTTGTTGTGTCCATAGAGTTGCATAGGGTTACTATACTAACTTTATATTGTGTCCCTGATGCCAGGGTTTGCAGATGTAGCCTACCATTGAGAAACCAGGACTACCATATAAAAAATAGGTTTTGAATTTTTCTGCTGTGTTTCTCAGTGCCACAGTCAGATATTAGTTTATTTGGGCAAGGAGCTAAATTAGTAATTGATAAAAGTCAGCACAATGTCCCTTCAGTACATGAAACGGTATACATATATGTTTGCATTTTAAATTCACTTGCTTTAAATTTTTCATGTTGTTTGCTCTGATGCTGAACTAGCAGTTAGAGATAAACTGGAACTTGCTTTTTTTTCCACTGCTAGTCAGTTGTGTCAGTACAAAATTTCTCACTTTTTCAAATTTATATTGTCAATTGGAAGTACAAACAGCACAGGAGACAGGAAAGAAGAGGTGGGGCTGCCCAATCTCTTCTATTGTGTCTCCTGTACTGATTTGCTCTTCTGGTTTCTGTATTTTACCAACTCACCCACTTCATGCTTTCGTAGGTAATGAGTTTTGGGAATCAACACATTACTGCTTTGATTTTTCTTTTCGGTTGCTTAGTCTATATTTATCTTAACAGCTACTACACTGATATTGGGGGCACAGTCAAAACTCCTTGAAAGGCTGGATGGGGACTGCGTGTCATATTTGAGGCATAGTGTGTACAGTAGCAAGTAATTTACATACATTCTTGGCATTGAGGACATACGATACGAATAGCAGTAAACAAATAAATCATGGCCCAAAAGGGCCAGAAGTTATGTTGAAAAAACAGATGTCTTAGCTTGTTTTTGTTTACTTGCTCTGAGAAAATTAGTGAAAATTATTGGTGTTTTACATTCGAGGTAGCTGCCCCAATTAGTAAGCCCAAGGTGTGCGGCAGTGTGGTGCATACCAGCTGTTTTCAACAGGCGTTAGATATGGCTTCTGTTTCTTGATCACATTGGTGAGTTCACTTAAGAATGTGCTTGGTGAGTGGTTAACCCATTGACTTTGAAGGCTGTTTACTCGATGAGCGTGTGGTGTCTTTTTGGATTTTGCTTATATATAGTAGTGAGTTTTGAGTGACAGCAGTGGCAGTCCAGGATTTTTAGCAATTTTGGCTGTGGGAGCTGCAGTAATCTTTGCGGCAGTAAAAGTAATAGCTGCCAACAGAAGGAGCTACTAAAAGGCTGCTCTTCATGCCAAGGCTTCTGGATGAACTGCATTTCTTTTATGAGAAGTCCTAATTGAAATAAAGAAGAAACTTGCCGACTGCTGTAGTGGGCATTATGTATGTTTTCATGCAATTGTTGGCAACTGCCAGGCAGGGAAAATGTTGCTGAGGATGAAAATGTTAGCACGCTACCCATTTTAATTTAATGGGCTTCATCGATACATGGAAGACACCCAGACCAATTTTCTTGTATTTATCCTACATTTGCTGCTGGCACTGCCTGCCACTTTCTGACTGGCATACAGCTTAGCTGGCTCACATATAGCCATTTTTTTAGTCAGAATTACTAGGAAATTGGAGCTTATTTTTAAGGCTGCATGATGAACTCGAGGTTGTTTTAGTAAAAGCGTAAATATTGTATTGTCTAGTATTGTTGCAGGTAAAACGAAGGGAAAGGAGCATGAACTTTTTTTTAGATGAACTTTGCAGCACAAACTTTTCATAGATAACCAGTTAAAAAGTGACCTTGAGTGAATGGCACATACGTGAACCACCATCTAAAAAACTGTTGCCTATTGGAGCTCATTTCTTGTACTTACCTTTTGCAGCTGCTGAGCAATGCAATGAAGAGTGGCACCATAAAATGCGCATCTGAAGATGCACGCCTGGTGTCTGAAGAGGCAGATGATCTGAATGAGTCAAGCCGCCTGTCCCCTATTGTGAGCATGGACCGGTCACCACTCAGTCGCACTGTTTCAGGAACATCACAGGTTCTGACTTTTCTTCTTCCTTCACATTGTGCAAGCGGGCATGCCAGTTCAGACCCTTTTTCAAGGTTGTGCAACAGAAAATAGATCACTTGATTGTTGTTACACAAAAAAAAAAATACATGTTTGCAAGTTGCAGTGAAAGAGCACATTTTAGGGCTTCGACAAAATTGCAAGCAGTTAGTTTCATTATGCAGTAGTCATCAAGGCTGTAATTAACACAACCTTTCTTTTCCGTTTATAGTTAAGACGACGTATAGTAAAGACATCTTTATTAAAGAAACAGTTATAGTAAGGAGCGTCTGGCCATTGTGACATACTTTGCTTGGAATGGTGACATCATGGTATGTGTGCAATCTAGGACATTACAGAGCTGCAGACATGTAACGGCCTAATCACGAGGCCAACATTCAAAGGCATATATATACCAAAGGCAGTAAAACGGCTTGTAAGCTGCGAGGAGAAGCCAACATTCTGTAGGTCTTGATGCTGTGAGGCAAAGCACGCAGTATGCATTGAAAAAAAAAAAAAACTGGGCATTTAAGCTTCACCTGAAGGGTATGATGCGGTTGTGTTAATGATTTAATGCCCATACATGTGGAATTGGTCGTTCTCTGCTTTACATTCATAGATCTCTGGGAGTCCTCATACCACTGCTTGGCAGGTAGGTGTTTCAAACACAGCCACCAGTGGGGCTTGTGAGACCCAAGGTTTCTTTTCCCAAATAACCTTTCGCGGCCAATCATTAACACACAATGTCCAAATGCGGGAATGTCTAAATTCCTACCATATAAGTGCTATCACGCTAAAAACTGAGCACTGAATGGGTTATTCCAGTGTGGCAAGATCAATTTCTGTATTTTTTAGTGCACTAGCACTTATAGTGGCCATTCCCCGCATTTAGCCGTTATGCCCTTTCTAACATATGTCTGTCTGTCTGTCTGTCTGTCCGAAACCTGTTTTGTGGCAGGCTGATCACCTGCCCACCATGTCAGGTGTCAGCTCAATTAATCGTGGGAGGCTGCTCGGGAAGAGCAACGTGGATCACAACCCAATCCAACGCAAGTAACCAAAGTCCCATCGATGGCAGCACCTGCCATAGAAGGACAGTGGCACACTGCTTTGCACCACTGCGCCAGGAGTGGTAGGAAGACTCCTAGGGATCTTTGAATGGAGAGAATGAACAATTCCGCATATATGGACATTAACCCATTATCGCTATCCGAACAACTGCCCTCCGTGAAAACTGGATCTGAATACTCCTGTCCGACTTAATTCACTTTAGCTTGCACCGAACAAACGCTCCTCAGTGGTGTAGAGTTAGCGTGCCCGCCTTGCGACCCCAAGGGCAGCGGTTAAATTTCTGCCCAACCACTGTTTTCTTTTCGCCAAAATTTTTAAAACACGTCACATTCAAAGATAGCAGGGATCCCTGATACCACTACTGGCACAGTGTTGCAGTAGTTAAGCGATGCACCACTGCCCCGGAAGGTGGCTGTTTCAAACGCAGCCACCGCTGGGGCTTAACACCCAGGTTGCTCTTCCGCAGCTCCGATAAGGCTCAGTTTTGTACAGGTAGTTCTTCAGGAGGCCATCTATCTCTCAACCAGGCCCTCGCGTCACAAGGTCACATGGCCTCTCTGGACCAATCATTATTTTATTTGCCACCTGCCATGGTGGGCCCCCTGGTTTTTCGTGACACGGGCGGATGGACAGACACCGGCTCTTCTCAAGAATGGGACCTCTAATGCTTTCGCGTTAAAACTTGTAGGGCTTCGTATTTCAAGCACTACAAGCTACAGCAAGCACAAGCAACTAGCTCGCCCAAACAGCTAACCTAATCACCACTACATTCCAGGGAGTCAGTTGTACACAAAATCACCCATATAACTTGACATGAAAGCATTGTTGGTACCCTTTTAATTTTTCTTTTTGTTACTGCAGTTGTGTTTTAGTTCTGGAATGTGTTTTTGTAGTTAACTAACCTAGCGTGTTAGTGAGTTCTGATTAGTCTTAGGCATCTCTGTGCTGTGTGTGTGCCTTGGATTCTGTGCTTTTTTGAGCCTACTTTAGGGATCTACTCAGTGACAAGTCTTTTTATGCATATAGCCATCCAAGTCATCAAGCAAGCCATTGCCAAGCGGCAGTGACTTGCCATCAACAAGTGCTGATGAGGTGGTTCTCCCGGAAGACCCTCGACCTGTGGCTTCTTCAGCCGACATTGCTCCCAGTACTGCTGTTGTGCCTGCTGCTCCTGCCGCTACTGCTGCCACTGCTGCTGCTGCTGCTCCCACCACAGTTGCCACGACCATTCCTACCACCATTCCTACCACTGTTGCCACCACTGTTCCCGCCACTGTTCCCGCTGCTACGTCCACCACTGCTGTCACTGCTTCCAAGCCTGCGCAGCTTGAAGAGCCCGGCCAGGTTAGTTCTTCAGTAGTCAGTGCCTGTCCATTTGTGATGTGAGTGCTACAGTGTGCACAACAAAAGCTTTTGAGTAGGCATGTGTGAATATTCGATAATTTCAAATATTCAGTTGAGCAGTAAAGTATTCAATATTCGATTAGATCCTTATGATTAGTATTTGAAATTTTAAAGTATTTTTCTGGAGTGAATAAGGTTTCTGGAACTCTTTCTACATATGGTTTTGGTTCAGCTTACCTCCTGTAGGATGGCATCGCAGCGTGCACACAGCCAAAGCCCCTACTTCGCGCTACATGTGTGTGCATGCTCGTGGCAGCAGACTTGAGCAGGTGGAAGCACGTGCCACCTAGATCTGTACCTGCCAGGTGTCTACAGCTGTGCTATCCACAGTGCACGCATGCGGTAACTGACAGGGCGGCGGGCATCAGTAGAGACATTTAGCATAGCGTGATCCGCTTCTGTGCACCACCAGTGTGCACGCACTGATTGGTCCCGACGGGGCTGGCTTGCAAATGGCTGGCCAGCACCTTGACTGGCTGACACATTGTGGCATCCTTAGGGCGATCTGCGCATGCACAGTGGCTCCCCATGGGGAGCTGACTAGCTGACTCGGCCGTTCTTCTCCGCATGAAATTCGCTAAACAAGTGCAACAGCGTGAGCATGAAGGGGAGCTAGCATGAGACACACAAAGATGGGTGCGTCTTTCCAATGCCTGATGTATAGTGGTGTGGCTCTGGGCACGTGGTGTGTACGCGTAGCAGGTGTCTTGGGGTCACCGCTTAAAAGCAACAACTGCACAACGATGTAATCTCAGTTAAGAGCAGCAGTTGGAGGCCCCACTCGTAGGTCTCGCACCCCACAGATGCGTCAGCATTGCACGTAGGTAGGCTCCCCCAATTTCTGATGGCCATTTTTGCAGAAAGTCTACACAACTTCAATGAGTGTGACAAAGCTTCAATGCGTTCTCTCTTTATTTCTTGTAGTGGCCTTGTGTGTTCAAAAAATGCACGATTTTGAAAATGCCTGTCGTGCCATCCAACCTGTTTTGCTAGCAGTATTTGAATAATGTGCTTGAAAATTATTTGAAGAAAATTACTATTCACTTTGAACCAAAAAACCACTATTCACACATGCCTACTTCTGAGGCATCTCTTGAGAAGGTTACTGTCATTTAGACGTATCCACAAATATTTTTGTACCCCCTCTACACTTTTCTGTGTAGAAGTAACTAAATTAAATAGTACAGGGTTGTACAAAAGTTGCAGAAAAAATAAAAATTTGGGAATTTGAAAAGTATAGACAGCGGCATGATGCTTCGCTCTAGTGCCCCTAGGCACTCCAAAGAAGCCGCTGCGTTTTTCATCATGTTGCGTCCTCGTGGGAATGGCCCGCTCATATGTAAACGAACTTTTATGCTTCGCTTCATGGTGCCAAGACACTGCACAGGAACCATGGTATTCCAGCTCTTGCATGTCGCATGCCCCCAGGTTCGGCGCACTCGTATGTTTGCACACGTGCAGTTGGTCACTAAATGTAATACGACCAGGATTTCTCGAAGTTTTGAATGTAGTAGTTGGGAAATCGTGTTACATGTTAAACATATTAACCACAAAAAAAATGGTGTAACTCTATGGGACATTTTTAATGCCTGCGATATTGAGCGTATGAACTGGGAACGTATCACTAAGGGTTTACTGCATAACCCTAAGTTGTGTGCACACTGTAGAAAAAAAAATGGCAGGCAGTTATAATGATACTTGTACATGGCACTTCAGTGCAGTTGCTTTCAGTGCGTGACACTTTTATGATGTTCCTGATAGCCTGAATCACTTTGTCAAACTCCATAAACCAATGTTTTACTGTGCTTATTTTGGTATGTGTATTCATATTTTTTTTTTTTACTTCATAGATAAAGAAGGTCTTTCTTTTTTGTTGTTTATTTCAAGAAAGAGCAGCAGTAGAACGTCATACTAAACTGTGTGATTGTGGTTGGTTGGTTGGTTTATGGGGTTTAACGTCCCAAAGCGACTAAGGCTATGAGAGACGCCGTAGTGGAGGGCTCCCGAAATTTCGACCATCTGGGGTTCTTTAACGTGCACTGACATCGCACAGTACACGGGCCAGTAAGTCTCAGGAGGTGAAAATAGTAATGGGTTCTTAAAGCGCTGCGAGTCCATAAGCGTTCTTTTTTTTCAACATATTGATGTGCTGATTAAATTTCAGAAAACTATTCAGTTGAGCACCTGGGATTGTGGATATGTCAGTGAGTATGATAGGATGGGAGTCTGTAGCAATCATAAATTTGGTTTTAGACAGGTTAATGAGCACACATTTCTTCTGACATCAAGTGCTGATATTATTAAGATTACAATTAAGCTTCGCTGTTAATGCATTGATGGACTCATGAGATGTGAAGAGGGTGGTAACATCAGCGTAAAGACATTATTTCAAATGGTTTAGACAGGTAGGGAGATCATTAATCCACATTAGGAATAAAACTGATCTGAGAATGGTTAACACTGTGGTACCCCCATTTTAATTACACATTATTGTGTGAAATTATACCAGATGTGCTAATTTTCTCTTTGTGATTTAACAATTAGCAAATTATTAGCTCTAGAGGACATCCAGTTACATCATAAGAAGCCAGTTTCTTTATAAGTATGTGGTGGTTAATCCAGTCAAAAGCTTTAGCAAAATTAAAACAAAGTCTCTGTATTTGCCATCATCGATTTCTGTTTTCAAGTTATTGGTCAGGTCAGTTAATGCAAGATTAGTTGAAAAACCGGGGCAACAGCCAAACTGTCTTGATGTTAATAAATTGTGCTTCTCAAGAAAGTTATAAAGGCGCAGCTCAATTAGTTTTTCAGTAACCTTACTGAAAATTGGTAGTATATAAATAGGCCTGTAGTTACTTGTTAATGCCTGCCACCCATTTTAAATACTGGAATTATTTTTCTTCTCTTAGATCTTGTGGAAAAATTCCTTTTTAAAGATTAGGTTGATAATGTGTGAACATACCAGCTATGATGTTAATTTCTTTGATGTGGCCTGTGAATGTTATCCAGGCCTGATCAAGTACCTTTAGAGCTAAAAATAACTGAGCGAACTTCATGTTCACTTGGGTGAAGGTGAAAACCCAAGTGACACAAGGTAGACGCTTGGGCATGTTGGTAAGACATTATCGGTGCAGCGCGTATGCGACGAGGATGAGAAGAGACACTGACACAATGCTGATTGCAGCGTTATCTCTGTCTCATCTCGTCCGCGTCATATGTGCTGCACCGATAATGTCAAGTGACATAAGGCGCGGGATATCAGCGAAGATCTCCACTCGTATTTGAGAGACTGCAAATACCCATAAACGACTGTGAAAAATGACTGTACCAATGCATGCTGAAATTTTCTGTATTATCACAAGTTTATTTCCTTGTCAGTTTCTACCTTTGTGTTGAGTTTCCCATTTTACATATTGCATGCTGAGAGGCACTCCACTTTCTGTGGTTCTAGTTAAGAGGCATCTTTGTGTTGAAGAGGCTAAATTTAATTTTTTTTTTCTATATTTTCAGCGCCAGGCTCCTGCTACAAAACAGGAGGTAGCTGCTCTAAATTGACTTTGCGCCTGCTACGAAACCTGTACCAAAATGCTCTTGGCCATTTCCACCACTGAAAGTGCCCCTTGATTGGGAGTGCAAATCCTGTGTATCATGTATACAGTCGAACCCGGATATATCGAATTCGAAGGGGATCGGAAAATAGTTCGATATAGCGAAAATTCGATATACAGATACAGGCTTAAACTGCACTCCCGATCATAACAAATTGTGGCTTACCGTTTGGAACACCCGCGAATCACATAGTATGGGCACGCAATGTGAAAGTGCTTTATTCCGCGGAAAAAAAATCACTAATTGTGGGCTGCTTTTTCATCTGGGAAACGAAGTTCAAAACACTGGTCTCGATCTTCTCGAGACTGTCCAGGTGCGACAGCCCAGTGCCTTCCATTTCTCCGCAACAGCGCAGAATCAGGCTGAATGCTGACGCCAGTTCAGTGGCTGTGCACGGACGCGTTTCTTCGACAACACAGTTGCCCTCGTCGTCACTGGAATCGGCGTCTCTAACGCCAGCTATTCCGGCCACAATGTCCTCATCAGGGAGGTTGGCTACCGCTTGAACTTCGCTGTCAGCGTTATCAACAGTCACTTCGGACGGAACGGCGCCGGGAAAATTGGACAAGTCGCGAAACGCGTCGTCCAAGCACTCATCGTCATCTAAATCTTCCGGGCATTCATCTCCGGCCACTTCAAGGCCTGCCTTGCCAAAACAGTTGGCTACTGTGGCCTGATTCACGTTGCGCGTTAAAACACGGGCACACACAAGAAAAACACGCGAGGCGCAGATGGAGTGGTCCGAGCGAAGCCTACGCGAGCGGCTGTCAACGCGGCTGGAACGACAGAGGGAAACGAAAGAGGAGGGAGAAAGATCGGCGCTCTGGGCTTTGCTATTTTTTTTGTTGTTTCTTTAGCTCTCTTCTTTCCAGACTGACCAGCGACCGTTTTCTCTCTCTTCATTTCCCTAGGAAGCGTGGCTTGGAAACGTCGCCGCGCGTCTCCATGCCGCGCACTCTTCGCTGAGCTCCAGTGACCTTGACCAAGCACACGCCAGCGGTGCGGGAGGAGCGGGAAAGCTCGCGCCGGTGGGGCTCAAAAACTGGGAACAACAACAAAAAAAAAAGGTCCTGCGCCTGCTGACTGACTGCGGAAATGTTTTCCGCTGAGGCGGCTGAGGATCGGACAGGGATATCTTTGGGGAAAGCGCACCTTCCAGGGGCGCGGCGCGGCTTTCGGTATATCCAATGTCCGGCGAAAACGGAATTCGATATAAAACACAACTGTCCTATACTTTTACATAGTATTTTCAAGGGGGGTAATCTGTGTGTTCGATATAGCCAATAATTCGAAATATGCGGGTTCGATATATCCGGGTTCGACTATACTAGTATCTGCTATGGGGCTTTTGTGCTGTAGGGAATAATGATGCAGTCATTGTGTACGTTTGCATTCTAGGTGGCAGCTGGTGAAGTAGCTCCACAGGACTGTCAGCCGCTGCCAGCAGAAGACACATACGCTGAGAGGATACGCAGCCTCCTGGCTTTCGGCTGGGCTCTTGTTGACAGCATGCTGATCAGTGCCACTGCCAAGCTCAATTCAGTCTCTCGTGACTATCGTTACGTGGCACGGAAGCTTGCCGACGAGAAGCGCATTGTCAAGGCACAGGTGAGCGAAGTGTGGCTGCACATTAGGGATGTTGTGCAGTGCAGTGTAACAATTAAGGCTCTGTGAAAGAAATGGCTATGCTTGCTCACAGGATTTAAGCAAAGTGCAGTGTTTTTGAATCCTTGTACATTCTATAGTGTGTTTGGCATCGTTGGGATTTGTGTTGATAAAAAAAAATCTTTCTCAAGTTTCTATACTGCTGAAAGTCATTATAACGAAGTAAAATTTAAAGCAAAAATGTATTTGTTATTTCTGATATTAGTGTTGACAGTATATGCACTTAAATTCGTGTTAACAAATCTTTTGGTGAGCCCAAGCAAAGGTTGCTCAAATATGAACACAAAGCTCCAAAAAGCACAATTCTTTAATAGGCAGCTTCTTATACTTATGTATAAGCTTCTTGTACAACCTGCAATTGCAGAAGAAAATGCAGACAACTTGTGTCATGAGGGAAAGTAGTGGCCAAGTGCACAATACAGTTTATTTAAAAAATAATATCTTGGTTTGGTGGCACTTCAGGGCATTAGACAGTATGAAATGAACTTTTTCATGCAATCAATGCTACACAGCTGCTGCGCAGAGATATAATTGCGGCACAAAGGCCAGCAATGGCATGCTCTTGAGTTGACCACAGTTGCAGACTAAGGAGATAGTTTAGTAAGCTGGGATATTGAAGTGCTGAATGAATACACATAGCCGTAGCACACCTTTCACGTCGCCACTGCCTTTGCTGGTTTGCTGGGGTTTTCTGCAGTGAGTGATGGATGCGGGCAACACCGATCCTTGTAAGGTCTCATCATCATGTTACTCAACATTCATAATCTCTTGAAAGCGCTAGTAACTGTGCATGTTGCATGCAAGTCTAGCAGCAGTTTACCATTCTTCTTCCGAGGCTAGGATGTTTGCATGTGCAAGCCTCTTCAGTTATACTTCTGGATTTCAGGATGGGAGATGTGCCTATGATGACTGCAGCATCAAATTATTTATCCACAAAATTCTGTGCACCAATCTAGTTTAATTGAATTCAATCAAATTTCTTGAATTGAATTTATGTGAATTTAATCCAGCAACCCACCTATAATAAAACTGTGTTGATATGTTAAAAAAAAATGTGTAAAAAAAACATTATCTGGGAGAATGTATGATCCAAACAACCTAATTCTGAAAAAACAGATGATGTTTGAGGTACACAGACATTTGTTGACAGTTTCACTTCATAAAAATGTCAATTAAAATTTCTTGGCACAGTCTTAGGAACTTTCCAACGCATGCGGCCCGTCGACCGCAATGGCGAAAGTGGCCGGAATCTCGTCCTCATCATTTTTTGGATGTTTTGCCCCCTTGCACTTATGTACTGCACAAAAGCTGCCTTGGAGACTAACTGTCGCAGCGTTCTTGCTTTTAATGCTGCGTTCCTCAGATATAGACCACTCATATACCGGGTGTTTCAAATTATTCAATACAGATCTCTCTTTGAAAAGGCGTGAGAGATGTGACAATGCGGTTTGTGAAGGTGAATTCTGCAGCATGGCAGGCATTATGTACCTGATACAGCTGTATAATTAAACAAATAATTAACTGAATTTAAGTAATCAACTTTTTTGTTCTGATTTTAGGAGCCAATATTATACTGTGAAATTGAAAGCCTGCAAGATCGAAGGTGAACTCAGTTTTGAAATTTTCTTAATTGGCAATGTGGTTCGAAATATTGAACGTTAGAGGGGCTCTGGAAGACCTGCCGGGGAGAGCACATCAACTCACTCAGTCACTGCATTGTGTTGTCAAGAACACCTAAGCCAAGTAATACACCTCTACATGCAGCAGAGAACCCACAATCGCGCATGAAAGTTAGCGAGCCTTTCCTGGCGACTTTTTCAAGCTTGAACCCTCCTCTGTTGCTCGCACCTGCATATACCAGTTCAGAGATGGCCATTGGTTAGACATCAGGCAGCTACCACGGCTGCAGCCATTAAGTCGCGTAGCTCCGGCAGGTCAAGAAGCTTCATTCCCCGAGGTGGGGCCGTGAGAGGATCGCCAACCTTCCAGCGTGCAAAAAGTGACGAGAGGAGAGGGAAAGGCGCGAACGCGCTGAAATTCAAATTTTGACTTCAGATAACTCGGCTACTACAAAGCGCATTAAAAAAAATTCTTGCTGGACAATATTCGTGAAGGGGTGTACTATAACATCCCGGGCATACCACAACTTTATTAAAGCCCCTTTCAGAGCCCCTTTAACCCTTTTACTGCCGGGTTTTTTTACTCACATCTGCACACACCCTGCTGGGTTTTTTTTGCATGTTAGTTTCGTGGAAATTTTTTGCTAGTAACGCACTAAAATGCTCTGCAGGACATGTAGACATGTTTATTCAGGATAATCTTATAGATATTAGTTGTAATGAATCAAATCTTCCAGCACCAATCTGGCCTGTCGGATTTCCTCTTCTTACGCGGATTTTTCGGTGGCAGGGGGACTTCATCACTGTCATCACTCAATAAGGCACTTAGATGGGCCCCTTCCTCGTTCTCAATATCATTGGACTCCAAATTCACAAGCAATTTTGAATTTCTTCGTCCGTCAAAGCGTGGACGAGTGTGGCACATAGCCTCATGGCTTCTGTGCGCAGACCAAAACGAAGTGACTCGGATGTGGAAACATGCGCGCCATCTGTTGTTTAAAATTTACCCTACAAGATCTATGAATTTACGGAGTCTCTCCATAGATGGCGCTACATAGTTGCATAGTTTTTTTTTACATGGCTATTATCGGGAGCGGCAGGGGGTGAGTTAAAAAGCCAAAACGAGTTAACTCGGGAGAGGCAGGGCGTGTGCATATGTGGTAGCCCGAGTTATCTCGGGAGTGGCAGATTAAGGGTTAAAAAAAATACACATTTCAAAGATCGTTGAGTTGGCTTTCCTACCTCTCATATTTTTAAAATGGTGTCGCTCCACTCAGTCTTGTCGTAGAAATCACTCTGTTTTTACTTCATAAAATACACGAACGGCATTTTTATTTGCTCCATCAGAAATGCAAGCGACGACATTTTATAAATATCTAATGCGGGAAAGTCAGCTCAGCGAGCTTTAAAATGCGTATTTGTGGAGTCTGATATTTCGAACCACATTGCCGATTAAGAAAATTTAGAAACTGAGCTCAACTTCAATCTTGCTGGCCTTTGATTTTGCAAGATATTTTTGGGCCTTAGAATAAAGAATAGAAAAGTTGATTAGTTAAATTTAGTTAATTCATCGTTGAATTATAAAGTTATATCACAGGTACATACCGTATAAACGCCGCACTTTTTTTTTCCAGATTCGAGGGTCTATTTTTGGGGTGCGGTCCTTATACGTGATATGGGAAAAAGATAAATTTTTAAAATTAAAAACACACCAATCAGAGAATGAGCGGCATTTATTCTGCGTTCAGTCGTCACTAGCGAAGTCTTCCGCCGCCGAGTAGGCCGAGCAGGTGCTGTGCTCTGGTGCTCATCCCACGAGAAGTCACACAGCATGTCCACTGTCAGCGCGTGGCCGTTGTTGCGCACTTCCATCACATAGCAGATCAGTTCTTCTTCCAGTTCAGGATCTTGCACGGCTGGACTCTGAGAGCGCGCTTTTTGCAGCTTGTGTTCCTCAGTGCATCCTTCTGGTTGCACTATCATCGGACGCACTTCTCGTCCATGTCAAGTTTCCTGCCCGCTGCACTCTTGCCGTGTAGCTATTAAGGTGCTTGCCCATTGTTTAACAATACGTTTTGCTGGGCGAGTTGGAAGTAATTCATATTGTGGACCAGCGCAAAATGGACAAGGGACCAAGGTAAGATAACACGACACGGGCGCTGTCTAGCAACTGAATTTTATTGAAACGACAGAATAGGCAGGTAGTGTTCTCTGCTGAACATAAAGTTGGGAAGGTGTGCGCAGCAGTGCACAAGAAGCTGGAGCCAGCATCTTCCAGGAAGGATTTTCGTCAGTGCACGGTGTCGCATGGTGAAAAGTTCATGAACTGCTAAAAAGGCATCGTTTATAGGGTTCCTTTGTCTCGCGGAAAGGTTTATTTTGGCCAAACGGGAAGGTGCATTAACACCAGGCTGAAAGAGCACGAGAATTCGCTCGACATCAAGAAGTCCCTTTCATCCAACCTAGTGCAGCATTGCCGCTGTTGCAAAGATCAAGATGACGTCCCTTGCCTGCCTGACTTGCGTAATACTGAGATCCAGTACTGCCGCCGCGGTGGCTCAGCGGTTATGGTGCTCGGCTGCTGACCCAAAAGACGCGGGTTCGATCCCGGCCGCGGCGGCTAGAATTTCTTTGGAGGAGAAATTCTAGAGGCCCGTGTACTGTGCGATGTCAGTGCACGTTAAAGAACCCCAGGTGGTCGAAATTTCCGGAGCCCTCCACTACGGCGTCTCTCATAGCCTTAGTCGCTTTGGGACGTTAAACCCCATAAACCAAACCAAACCAAACCTGAGATCCAGTACTACAGCAGCAATCAGGTAGACAGGGAGATCTTTGAAGCCTATTGCATCGCCAAGAACACTGACACGTGTGTTGCGAAACCATCCGTGGCGTTGCAGAGAAACGAGATAGCCTTCCTCGATAACTGTCGGACATCCACTGTGTAATCGTCGATGTGGTTCTGATTTTTGTTTGTTGTTTTTGTTTTGTTTCGTTCGCTATATATTTCACGTGGCTTTTCAATAAAATTCAGTTGCTAGACAGCGCCCATGTCGTGTTATCTTACCTTGGTCCCTTGTCCGTTTTGCACTGGTCCACAATATGAATTGCCCATTGTGCTGAAATTGCAACGCTCAGCGGCAGCTCACAAATGTCACAACTATGGTGAACTGCCATGCCACCACAACTCCCGTGCCTTTGACAGCCACAAAAAGCTGGGGCTCGTGATTGATATGGATAGCATAGTGGGAGCTCGCGGCAGAGAAAAAAAGTTGACTATGGTGATGACCTGCGGCCTTGGACGCCATCCGTGGGCGGCACCTGAAGTTCCTGTGTACTTGCGTGGCCTCCGTGATCAAGCGCGCCATTGCTCGCTGCCGGAGCTGATCATGGAGGCCACGGCACATGTACTTATCATTGCCATTTATCGTCTCTGCAACACTTACAAAACCAGGCCATCCGCATTATTACCCGTAGCCCTTTCTCAACTAATGCTCGTTCTTTATTACAGGAGCACAGTATTTTACCAGTCCACCAGCTTTTCCAGTATCGCCTTGCAATCATGTTCTTTAGATTACTACATGGCACCCTACATTTTCAGTTTGTAGACCCCATTCAGCTCATCAATCACAACCCTACCAGATTTGCAACAAGAAACAATTTTCTGCTCCCCAAAGTCCATACCAATTATGGTAAATCGACATCGTCTTTTCAAGCCATTTCAATTTGGAACACATTGCCACCCAATCTAAAAACATCAATTTCCTTGCCTGAATTCAAAAACAAGCTCAAAGTATTTTTATTGGAATGCTGATGTGTTATTCTCTTTTTGCTGATGTGTCATATTACCTGCGTTATTGTGATTTTTTTTTGTCAAGTATTGATTTTATATTTTCTATATTTTGTATTTATCTGCTGACTATGCTGTAACCATTTCTTGTACTAATGATTTATTGAGGGTCCCGGTGCAGTCTTTGACTTTGGGACCCTCGTCTGTACATTTATGATGTTTTGTATATTTTTTGGGAACCAATAAAGCCTAACTTTCTTCTTCAAAAAAAAAAAATTCCCACATTGGTTGCGGAAAGTTTAGATGCGGCCCTTATATGGATTTTTTTTTTTTTTAATATTTCCTTCAGGGAAACAGAGTACGGCCTATACATGGGTGCGGCCCTTGTACACGTTTATGCGGTAATGTCCGCCATGTTGTACAATCCACCTGCACGAACTGCATTGTCGTATCTCTTACGTCTTTTGAAGGAAAAATCTATATTGCATAATATGAAACACGTGGTACAAGCTTATCATTGTAGTTCTCATAAGCCTCACCCTCTTGGCCTTGCCAAGAACTTGCCTAGGTGCCACGAAGAAGCCGCTGCATTTCTCCTCTCCGTGTTGTGTCTCCACTGAAACAACCCACTTGTATGTTAGCGATTTATTTATTTATTCTTTTTTTTTTTGTAGTGATTTCCTCCTTGTAGCTAGGCATTGCAAAGAAGCCACCATGGTGGGTGAATGCCACTGCATTCCAGCTCTTCATATCGCATGACTCCGAAGTTGAGCGCACTTGTGTGTTGGCCATATGCACACTGTACCAGTCTCTACACCAGGAGTGCATCGTTGGTCACCAAATGTATTATACTACCAGAATTTGCCGAAATTTTGAGGGCAGTAGCCAGGAAATGCTGTTATCTAAGGACGTATTAACCAGGCAAAAAATAATTTAACTCTATGGGACATTTTTAATGCCTACAATTTTGAGCTTATGTACTGGGAAACCTTATGAACCAGAGACATATAAACGAGGTTTTACAGTATTGTATGGTGTGCGCACACATTGATGCAGTCACACATGTCATGCCATAGAAGGCATATCTGCCACATATTTCATCCAATGCAGTTAACAAAGCTCCAGCATTTCTTTTGTAGCTGCTCTCTTCATTCCATTCTCATTCCTGACACAGTGTAACATGTCAACAGAAACTCACTGCCAACAAATTGGTGCTGTGTAATGCCAGTGTGGCACTGGAAGAGTTGAGAATAACCAGTGTACACAAGTTAGCTGATCTGGTTTAACGAGATTTTTTGCATTGCATTTATGAGAAACTAAACAAGTCCCCAGACTGATCATCTTATCAGAGAGTTCACTGTACAAAATTGAGCACTTGCGTTATCATTATCATACTGTTACTGTATTACTGTACTGTATTACGGTAGTCTAAGCTACATTGTAGTAATATGAATGCATTCAAAGGTGCACTATGAGGAGACCTCATGTGAACCCCCTTTCTTTATGTTCTTCTACAGTTTGTTCATGGTCTTGCCACAACACTCGGTGAGCCCGCTGCAAAAAGCAGGAAGTTCCACTTTCATGAGTAAGGGCTGTCTCTGCTACTTCTGTTTGTGAATTTCAATTCATACTTATTGTTAATTTGACAATACTTATTTGGCTTTTGGGACTACTCACTTGGTGGTCTGAATTGATGGGATTCTGTTCTGTTAGAGGGAAGCTGAATTTTTTTTTTTTGACAGTTCGACAGGACTCAAGGATTCAAATCCATAGCTTGTGGGTAAAGCATGCCTAGTATTTTTGCACTAGCTTTTAAAATAGTGACGTAATTGCCATTTAAAACCGCAGTGCTGTTCAGGCTTCTCCTCACTGCATCATGGTCATTGCAAAAGGTGCAGTTAAACTTGTTGAATGGTTTTGTCATGTGCAATGGTAGCGCATACTAGGTTTTCAGGTGCATATCAGCATCACAAATTTATGTGTAGTGCTTGCTCCACTCCCCTGAAAGCATGGAGACCTTCGTCATTAGATGTTTCAAGAAAAACGGGAATTCAGTTCAATCAAAAATTTTAATGCATCCTTTCATTTGAACTTTTGGATAATTCTTATTGATATACTATAGCTGACTATGTTGAATTAAATTTGGCTGCAGATTTTACCTACTGATTTATTATTGCAGGCACTCAGCTGCAGATGCCCACCATCCGCAAGCTGTGGTTGACAAGAAAACCAGTGAAGAAATGCTGTTGAGGTGTGTGCAATTTAGCACTTGTCACTCACATTGGCTTTTGAAATCCTCCATGTCATTTTCATGTTTATAATGCAGAATGTCACCGTTTATTTTATTATTCTGTTTAATTGCCGATACCCTTCAGCTGTACGAAACTGTAACAAAATTAAGCAGGGCTTCTAGTGTCCCTGTGTTGGTGTAATTGTTTGAATGCAAGCCTTGCATGATTAACCCTTTCACTGCCAGGTTTTTTTACTCACAGCTACACACACCCTGCCGGGTTTTTTTGCATGTTAGTTTCCTGAAAATTTTTTGCTAGTAACGCACTAAAATGCTCTGCAGGACATTTAGACATGTTTATTCAGGATAATCTTATAGATATTAGTTGTACTGAATCAAATCTTCCAGCACCAATCTGGCCTGTCAGATTTCCTCTTCTTACGCGGATTTTTCGGTGGCAGGGGGACTACATCATTGTCATCACTTGACAAGGCACTTAGGTGGGCTCCTTCCTCATTCTGATTATCATTGGACTCCGAATTCACAAGCTGTTCTGAATTTCTTCGTCCGTCAAAGAGCGGACGAGTGTGGCACATTGCCTCACATACCTGCTGTGCGGAGACCAAAACGAAGTGAGCAGGGGGTGAGTTAAAAAGCCAAAACGAGTTAACTCGGGAGAGGCAGGGGGTGTGCATATGTGGTAGCCCGAGTTATCTCGGGAGTGGCAGTGAAAGGGTTATGTCACACGGGCAATCTCAATGCCCATTGAGTCAGTGGCCATCGAAATTTTTGAGGGCCATCCAGATGCACAGATGCATCGCTGCCACATCACAAATTTCGTTGACCATTGAGTGAGTAGTGAACATGCAATCCAACAGATGATGCTAGGGGCATCAACATGAAAAAAAAAAAAAAAAAAAAATCGAAGTAAAGCTGAGCAAAATGAGCTGATAGTTGGAGTAAGTGCTTTTTTCGGAAAAAGTTATTCAAATACTTCACAGTTCGGCACAATCTAGAGACAGTGATGGCGGAGCAACTATTAGCAGCAATGGTCATTGAAAACCGGCGCGTGGGACCGGCCAACCCATTGAGTTCGATGTTCATTGACTCAGTAAGCACTAAAACTGCCCATGTGACAGGGGCGTAACATACTTTTAAAGGGTTTTGTTTTGTGAGTTTTCTTGATAGGACATTGTAGTACCATGAAATCTGCTCGATACAGCTTCCTATAGTCCATCCAACAAAAAACATAAGGGGCCTTCTTGACCACATTCTTAAAGGGCCACTGACCAGGGTCCGGACATTTTTGAAAAACAAGCCCACTGCATAGATGAGGCATCGAAGATAACCTCTGCAAAATACTAGAGCCATGCGCGCCCCGAAAAGCTGCGAAAATTCAAATCAAAGCCCGTTCGTTCTTTCCTTCCTTCAAAAACGGGCCCGGCCCACTACTCTGCACCCCGCTGACGTCAAGGGGGGCTACTTTCGCTAAAGGCACTCCATTGGTGCATCGTTCTGACTGACGGGAGAAGGTTGGGCGTAGCCTTGGCGTCGCGTCGTCTGCACAAGGCTTTCCGCAGCGCCTTCTGTTCTGGCTCATGCCTACAAACCCGCATGAAGGAACAAAAAAAAAAAAAAAAACTGCGGAGGGAGCGTGCGGCGACAGCCTTGAACCCTAGCCATAAAAAGTAAAAAAAACAGTAAAACTGAGGGAGTTGGCTCGCCCCCCCCTCCCCCCCCCCCCTCCCCCGCCGTGATCCCGTCACGAGACGCTCTGCGTGCGCGCTCCTTTCTCAGTTTCTTTTCTTCTACGCGAGCCCCCCAAAACAAGGTTTTAATTAGTAGTGCAGCCGAGCCTTTCCCTCGCTCGCCCACTTTACCGCTCCGCACACATACCGCTTATCTTTCGTGCATCTTGCGTACGCCTTGACTCCAATGAATGACATATGCTTTGGAGCGGAGAAAAGACACAAACACACAGAACACAAACACGCATGGAGAAAAGCAAACGGGCGGTTGCCGGGTCCGCGCTTCGCCGTGTGTTTCGAACACAACCGACTTCCGCCCCTCCGCTCGTGAAACGGTGGGGAGGCCTAAAAGAAAATGAAAAGGTGGCTCGTTAACTGGGAATGACAAACAGATGTATGAAAGGATGCGCTCGCTAACAAGTCTAGGTGGTCGAGCCGATCGCGCCTCTCGATCGTTCAGTGTGCGGAGAAAATGCAAAAACCAAGAAAAGAATTCTATTGAAGGCGGGGCCATGACGTCGCCCTGTGACGCACTCCACAGACACCACGCCTCCGGCTTACACCGGAGAAGGAAGGGGTGATTTTGCCTTGCCGAGCCTACTCGACGAGGAGCGGCAGAGAAAAATTTCGAGGAGGGAATGGAAGGAGAGGAGGCTCGCTCAAAGTGAGGTAGAGAGTGTCTGCTGGCCGCGGGTGGGCAGGGGGCCTTTAAAGAAGAAAATGTGACAGCATTTAGGTTTCATGCTGTGGTGCCTTCAGTGAGTGTCTAATGTTGTTGTTGCGATTTTCCTGCCAAAACAGCCGTTGGAACCGGTTCCATTGCCCTTATATGGTTTGGTTTTATGGGGTTTAACATCCCAAAGCGACTTAGGCTAATTGGCCTTATATGGAATGCATGAGTCATCACCGTCTAGATTGTTAAATTGCCTTCCACTGGATTATCATATGAGATTATACTAATCCGACCCACTAATCCACCTTAACCCTTTTCGGTCAGGTCTACTTTCCCCAGTGATTACTGCACCAGTCAGCATTCTTTTGGGCCTTTAGTCCCTCGCAAAGAAGGGTGCGCCGCATCATGGTTTGGTTATGAACAAATATTTAAAGCATTTTTTCAGCTTTGCTAGGTCTTCAGCGGAACTTTTTTAGAGTTTGTTAACTCTCGAGGCACTGTCCTGGGTAGAGGCCAGGCTTTGTATTGCTTGGCTAGTAGAAAATTTACCGTTTCCCTTCTGCCGCCTTTTGTTATTCTGTCACTGCAGACAGCGCAGTCCTTGTCGAAGCAGGCACACAGTTGTCTTCGTCACTAAAGTCATCTTTGATTTCTACAAAATCATTCAACAACTTTACATAGAACATCCCTGCTGGAATGGAAGTCATACCGTGATTTTTTGCCGTAAATTCAGACTCTCAAAACCGCATTATCAAAGCAATATTTTTGCATAAGTATCATGCTTCCATTCCTTGGGAGGAAAGCCAAATAGCCAGTTTGCAGGCTCTAACAATTCCAACCAGATGACATACCATTTTTCCTACCGAAATAGCAGGCAAAACGACGTTGCTGGGCCATGCGCGACAACTGACCTGAAGCACATTTTTCCGCTGATGAGTGGAAAGGGTAAATTCATTTTCGGGCGTGGGCCTACTTTCAAAATTTTGAAGGTTCTTGGGAATTTTTGAGGGTAGGCCAACTTCCAAATTTTGGGGTCCTCACAATTTTCAAATTTGAAGGTGCCCTGTGATTGGTCCACTGGTGGTCACGTGGTCTTGATGACGTCACAACCCTCTCAGTTGCATTCATAGATCGCAAAGAGTCTTCATACCCCTGATGTGCAGTGGTGCAGCGGTTATGCGGTGCGCCTCTGCACCGGCAGGTGGCTGTTGCATACACAGCCAGGCTTATAAGATCCAGGTTGTTCTTCCCGACCTCCCAAAAGGCTCAAGCGCAGTGCCATAGTGGGCACGTGGCAACTGCATTGAATTTGGCAATGGTGGGCAGTTTGCTCAGAATCCAATGGGCAGGTTGTGATGACGTCACAAGGTCACATGGCCTCTCACACTCGGGGAATTGTGTAATAAAGACGGCATTAATTTGGCGGTGTTCTCTAATTGGTCAATTTGGGTCACATGACTTCAATTGACCAGTCCAGGAATTTCGTTGCGGAGAAATTGGAAACTGCATGACGACAGCTTAAATAGTATCGCACTAAAATAGCACAAACGATAAATGCGATTCATGCGGTGGCATATGCATTAACATGAGCGTGCACCTGTACTCAGCTTCAGCTGCTAGATGACCCATTTGCGGCATTGAATTTGCATTCACTATTGGTTTGCTGTGTGGGGAGGCTTCTGGAGGTGTCTGGGTGAGTGAAACCTTCTGGAGGTTGAATGGAGGTGATTGGGGAAGCCTGTGGAGAGTGGATGGAGGCTGGTAGGTGTGTGGACACTCGTAGGTGGGAGATGCATTTTTACCAGTGGGTGCCTGGATGGGCACCCACCAGAGGGTGTCCCTGAGGAGGTAGCATCGGGGCCCAGAGGGTGCCCTGAAAGTGGAGGCTTCACACAGGCAGACATACCTTAGGAAGGGCTATAAAAAGGAAAGAAGACCAAATGAGGACACCAGCGTTGGTACAAGCACAGATAATTAATGCACGCAACAAGACAACCAAGCACACAAACACTTAATTCCATTGCATGTGTGATGCGATAAAATAGCGCCACTTGGCAACTGAGTGCAACAAACTTCTGGTCTGGTGACGTCATTTCCAGCCTGCTAACTCCACTTCTGGTTTAGCTGGCATCACTTCCAATCTGGTGACGTCATTTGTGGTCTATGTCATAAGTCATGACTGGTCACATGACTTATACACACCTACACTTTGGGGCTGGTGACATCACTTCCAGTCTTTGTCATGAGTCATGACTGGTCATATGACTCATACAGACATGCACAGTTGTTGTCACACACAGCATCACAGCACCCCCATATACCAAATGCCACTGCATACTGCCTAGGCGCTGGTGTGACATCACAGCATCTGCGCAAAATAGTCTGACGAGTTCCTTGTGGTATTTTATAAAATAATAGTGCCCTAGACAGGCTAGACAGACAGAAAGAGCGGGAGCCACTGCTGTTGTGCTAGAGCACGTGGACTGCACTTTCCTCCTCTCTACTTCTCTGACTGGCCACCATGTTTCCTCCTCTCCTCCTCCATTTCTTTGGTTGGCCACTGCGTTTCCTGCTCCCCTCGCGACTCCTCCCACTGAGTCTATTCAGCAGCTCCTACTCTCCACTCTTCCACCTCTTCTCCACATTTCAGACAGACAGGTTTTGCAAAGATCGCTGTAGTAATGCTAATGCATCAAAATTATTCATCTGGTTAAATAGCCAGCATGAGGCTGGACACAGTGTGTTCTGTGGTTTTAACCCACTGCAACAAGCTTTTTGGCTGCTCTGCTCATTAATCATGGAGAATATTTAGAATACATTGTGCTATGAGAAAGTTATCACTGTTAAAAGCAAGCTTGAAAAGACTTTTTTTTTTTTTCATGATTATGTGAAACTTTCTGCCCCTTTTTTCTTGTTTGTTTGCAGTGGAAGTATGGAAACTGGAGACAGCCCTGATAAGCATGATGTTCACAAGCATCGGCCATCATTAGTGCGTTTCTTGATTGCTTGCTACTATGCAATTGTGTCACGATCTGAAGTTGTTTGCTACCTAGTCATCGTTCTCAACCAAATGAAGTCTGCCAGCCTGCTTTCCTTGCCACTGCCTCTGATGGCATTTCTCTGGGGCTCATTGTCAGTGCCACGGCCAACCAAGACCTTCTGGATCACAATCATCACCTACACTGAAGCCATTGTCGTTGTCAAATACCTCTTCCAGTTTGACTTCTTTGACTGGAACGACTCGGTACCCGTGAACAGACCATTTGACCCACCACGCATCCTGGGCATTGAGAAACGCAAGGAGGATAATGACTATGCACTTTATGACCTGCTGTTGCTCTTGCTGGTCTTCTTCCACCGCTTCATGCTCAAAAGTCTTGGTCTCTGGAAGGACACAGACCGAAGTGTGAGTGTGTCTGCCATCCAGCAACAGGAGCCAGTGTCGAATGAGGAACAGTACTACACAGCAGCCAGGCGGCCTTCCGAAGCCGCACCCGGTTTGCTCACACATGTGCCACCTGAGCAGCAGCCTGGAACCAGCGGGGTAAGCCTGCTTAAGTACTCAAAATGCGAAGGTGTGATAGTAATGAACTAATGAAACTGTGCAGGGAACAGTGTGATAGAATGCTTCAGAAATGTAATTGATTTGAGATGGAAGCTGATTAAACTATTTTGCAAGTGTCCAAGCATCGGAATGTGACAAAAATGAGAACACAGGATGATTATGAGCAAGCAGTATAAGCTAACTTAAGCCGTGGTTTAAAAAGGTATCGTAGCATAACAGGTGGAGGCAACATCAGCCATGTTATTGACCACTGTGTGCATTAAGTATGTCAGATTATTTCTATATTTTGTCCAGCTTATTTGTTAACTAAATTGAAAAATTTATCTTCATAGCTATTCCATTTGCAGTGAAAATTGCAGTGCCAGATTGTAGAGCATCACAAAAAATGTCTAGTCCACAAATTTATATTTTGATATTTGCTATAGATTACTTTTTTTTCCACATTGGAAAGAAAGCCCGCAAAATATGAAAAAACTCCCCCGTGACCATGCACTGCCTCATCTCGACAGCAGCGCTCTCAGACATGGAATTCGTAACGCCGCCATATTTGATAGAGCCGCGAAAGTGACGGGGTGAAAACAAAGTGTGGGTGCTGGCGGCAAAATTGAAAGTAACATCCATGACCTAGCCGTATTCAGTACAGAAAACAGTGGGTGCGCTCGTTCCCGGTAGCTACATGTGGGCTGAAACATAAGTGGCATTCCTAATCACCGGACAATTTTTCACTTCTGGAGTCTTTGCATTCCGGTGCATTGCTTGCTTCTGATAGTGGTGATTTTTTTCTGGCCCAACAAACCGCTAGGAATGTTTCTTAGTGTTCCGGCCTGCGTTCAGCAACTGGCAACCAGGTCACCCGCTGTTTTCCACATTGAATGCAGCCAGGTCATGGGTGTTACTTTCAATTTTGCCACCAGTGCCCACTTCATTGCTTCCAGTCCATCACAATGTGAAAAAAAAAAAAAACTAATAATCTATAGCACATGTCAAAATAGAGACTGATGAGTAAGCACACCTGCTGGGAAGGAAGAAAACCTGATGAGAATGAAGGAAGCCATTGAAATATACTATCAATCAGGACTACCCTCTCATCTTGTTTGAACATGATTTGGAAACCATTTTTGAGATGCAGTTTTTGTGAGGAACTAAATGTAGATCAGGCATGGCAGCACTTGCCAAGGTGAAAGCCAATTAGAGCTAGGCAGGCAGCTACTAACAAGCTGTGTATGAGTGAGTTTGTATGAAGGCACCCCCATCCCCAGAGCCGATAGGGGCTGCTGTTCTGCTAAAAAGTTAGACATGTTGAGTAGGTTACATAAAAATATAGAAAATGAAAAGAAGGAAAATGTTCATGTGTGGTGTCTGCAGATAATTTATAGTGGAATGTTTTTACGTCCAGTGTTAGAAGCGTACTTACCAAGTTTGCTCTTATTGAATGCAGACCCTAGAACTGGCAGCTCTACCATTGGACACAGCTTCGTCGGGGTCAAGGTGCTATGATGGTGAGTTGAAAACCCTGCTACCCATGCATAAGAAATGCAAGATCTCGAGTGAAGCGTTGGGTTAGGTTAAAGGAGAAAAAGTGTGTCTGCAGAGTGGTATGCTATCGTGGTGTGGTATTTTTCTTATTGCTGCCATATTTTTAACTTCCAGATGTCCTTCCTGGACAGAGCGGCCTGGATGAAAGCTTTGTCCATTTGAGCAAACTATTTGATGGGTAAGTACCTGTCTTGTGCATGCTTCAGTAAACAATGTGGGAATTCAAATGTGACTGGTTATTTGGAGAAAAAGGCTACCTGGTTCTAGCTTAGCAACGGAACATTTACCTTCCCCTTTGAAATTCCAAAATTATTATTACAACAGAACTCCAATGTAGTATGCAAGGTAGCAGGAAGTGGTTGCATAGTCTTTAACTGTACTGTGACCTCTTAAAAAGCGTCAGGTGGAAGGACAAAATTATAATTTCCAGGTTGTGCAGCTTGATAGTGTATTATGCTGTGACAGAGGAATGCGTGAATTGGCGAGTTTTTTGCAGTGTGTGAAGTGTTTCTCACTCTGAGAGTTTTAAAATCTACATTGAGCGTGTTTAACCATTTTTAGTGCAACAAGCATTTTGAACAAAGTGCCTTGGAGTATTTTTGGGCCAGCTTCATATTCAATTCTTCTACTTAATTGTTTCTTCTAGTTTGTCTTAGGGGCTGCAGTTGGGTGGTTCCACGTAAGATCGAACAAAGGGCGGCTGGTCAACTTCTTCAATATATTTGAAATTTTTATATATTGTTGCCTAATAACTGGAAAGGAGCGATCGACAATTGGTATTGCCCCCCAAAATTTTTTCGAAGCACGTGAAATTATTGATGACAGAGAAGTGTAGTTCCGCGCTTCAGTGCTCTGCTGTTTGGCCAACTTTAGTTATGAATTATATAAAATTTATTAAAGTTAGGCACCTGAAAATTGTTTGAGTAAATATATGGATGTTTTTATTTGTGCTACATTATTTTTGTGTGTCTCCAAGCTATAGATGTTTCTATAAAATTTTTCAAAATCCGCCCAAAGAACGTTTTTTATCTAATTTGCGGGTCGTTATATCAAAAAGGGCTTGCAGCAGAGTGGCAGTAATTATGCATTATCGTCTATGCAAACAGACCTATCAAACTGCTGAAGATGATATTTATATGTTTTTTCAACAAAGAGATATAATCGTGCTAACTTCAAAAAAACACAAAACAATGAAAACTTCTTATGACAAAAAAAAAGCAATTTTTTAGATCTTTTAAACTTGCTAACTTCAAGAAAACATGAAAAAAATGAAAACTTCTTACGACAATTAAAAAAAACTTTTATATTTTTTTAACTTTGTTCACAGACTCTCCTTCATATCAGATTTAAGTCAATAAAAACATGTTGCATAATTTTGTTTCTCTAGTATTACGACCCCTCCAATGAGACCCTTGAGCAAGGATTGGCAAATGATGGTACACTTGATTTCTTGCCTTCTGTGTCTATAGAATGCAGGGAGGATTGGATCTCAGTTTCTTAGAAAAGGTCTGGAGTTGTGAAAATGTGTCGGTGGCACTGAGGGCGTCAGTATCAAGACTATTTGGGCTCCGCAGCGGCCATGAGAGCGGGGCTACTATGTATACGCCTGTGCACCCCAGACGCTCGTTTTACTAGGCAACGCTTTGAGAGTTCGTTTTCGCACGTGGGGTAGAGGAAATCGGCAGAAACTGGTCCTTTGTCCCCACACATGGTCTCGACGGAAGGGGATAATGCACGCTCACCTGCCACCGCATTGTTTGGCACGCCGAAGAACCACCGGAAACGTGGCATGCGTAGCAGCTACCAAGTCGCCAACAGAAGTATCCTCTGAATTGTACGTGGCACGCACAGCCAGGTCTGCAAGGAAGAAACTAGGTGTACAGGAGTGAAGGCATTATGCGTTGTCGAATAAATGATTGCAGCTCAGAAACTAATTGTTTTTAATGAAGCAGGTCCCAATGACATTTTCAATTTGTTCATTTTGCTAAAAATTATTTGAAGTATGCTGCTTGCTTATTTGACTTTAACCTCTTTGTGTGTATACTAAGCTGCTCATCGAATTATGACTGCATTCTGGTGGAAGCAAAACGCCAAAAACGTCTGTGTTTTATGTGATGCCGTAGCTCATCAAGGAACCCCAGGCGGTGAAAAATAATCCCGCGTCCTTCACTACACTGGCTCTAATAGCTAATCTTACGCATTGAGACATAAAGGACTACATACAACATCTTACCAAAATTGCAAACCCATACGCGATTCACAAATGACAGGCTCTTCAGTCCTGCATGGTGTGCTCAACATTGCGCAAGGGTCTCATTAGAAGGGTCATAACTACTACACAAACAAAGTTATACAACATGTTTTTAATGATTCCAAAATTTGATATAAAGGAGAACAGGTGGACAAAGTTTAAAAATATAAAAAATTGTTTTTTTTTTAATTGTTGTAAGAAGTTTTCATTGTTCTGTGTTTTCTTGAATTTAGCGTGATTATATCTCTTTGTCGAAAAGACATATAAATATCAACTTCAGCAGTTTGATAGGTCTGTTTGCATACCTGATAATGCGTAATTACGGCCACTCTGCTGCAAGCCATTTTTGATATAACGACCCGCAAACTAGATAAAAAAACGTTCTTTGGGCGGACTTTGAAAATCATATAAAAGCATCTATAGGTTGCAGACAGACAAAAATAAAGGAGCACAAACAAAAATATCCATATATTTACTCAAAACAATTTTCAGGTGCCTAACTTTAAAATATTTTATGTAATTCATAACCAAAGTTGGCCAAAACAGTAGAGCACTGAAGCGCGGAACTCTACTTCTCTGCCATTAATAATTTCACGTGCTTCAAAAAAATTTGGGGGGGGGGGCAAAACCAATTGCGGATCGCTCCTTTTCAGTGATTAGGCAACAATATATAAAAATTTCAAATAAATATAAGAGATTGAGCAGCCACCCTTTGTTCAATCTTACGTGGAACCACCCAGTTCCTTTAACAGTAATTGTGCTGAATTTGTAGAGCAGCCTTTTCTGAGGAAACAGCTTGCTGTTTGTATTTTTTGTGATTATTGACCACAGTGGCTTGTTTTGTCAACGCCCTGTGGTATGCCTTCCTGACTATGGAATAATGTCATTGCGAAGCTCCGGTAGTATGGGAGTTTCTCGACACACTGCAAGATTGGGCATAGCACACTGCCAAAGAAATCTTGGTTTAGATGTGTGATTCACAATTGATTTTTATGTGTTTGAAATGAGCTGTTCAGAAAGCCATATTTTAAAGGCTAGTTGTCTGTTTTTAAGATCAATTCACAATGGTCTAATCTGTCATGGTAGGCTCACCTGTAAGGCATTTCTGTATTTTGGTTTCTGTTTGGTAGGGCAGTTGTACTGAAGCAATAGAAGGCCCTTAACAGTGATGAGAATAGTGCAGACACCTTGCTGTGGCGTAGTGTATAGAGAGAAATCTGTTTACTTTTGCAGAAGCAAACAAACGTAGAAAGAAAACTTGTTGCAACGGTATAATAGCTTTTGGTGAACTGAAATGTTATTAGTGCGCGAGCACTAAACCCCCAATCTCAGATTTCGGCAATGTTTGTCTGTATAAAACTGCAAGTGTTATAGACACAAGGTGAAAAAATAATGTTGTGAGGGTGTGAATAAGGTTGTGGTGAAAAACCAGCTTGCATGACACTATTCTCTTCCTCAGCTAATTCTGCAATGTAATGACACCTGCAACTTTAGTTTAGCCACAAAAGTAAAGCAGCGCAGTGTATAAGTGCAAGGTTGTGATTTTATAACTCTTAACCAAAAGCAAATGTCGCTCGGCAAATACATTTTAAAGCGCCTAGCAATATTAGCTTTATGCTCTTGTGGTTGCATATTACTGCTTACGTTCTCTCTAGTGCGCCCTTCGATGAAAAGCAGTGCTCCCTACACATCGCTGATAACATGCCATTAGCTTTTGTCACTATTGTCACTAGTGCTTTTCATTTCGTGGATGAAGTGGTAACTGTGGTCCGCTAACACTTCACACACACACTCACTCACTCACTCACTCTCCCTCATTCTCACTCTCTCTCTCTCTCACTCACTCTCATTCTCACTCCCTCCCTCTCTCTTTCTCACTCTCATTCACTCACTCACTCACTCTCGCTCTCTCTCTCTTTTGATGGAGTGAAAAAGCAGTCACTGACCATAGTTGAAAAAAAAAAAAACGTGTAGGCTTCCCGTTCAATATAAGTGACGTTTTTCTTTTTTCGACTATGGTCAGTGAATGCTTCTTCATTCCATTGGATCACCATGCCTGACCAGACGGATTTCTGACGAACTCACGACTACCTACCTCTTTTAGGTATTGTTTATTGATGCACTGAGGTAGCCTGTGGTTCTGGCTTTCATTTCATTTGATATTGTTTTGATATGTTGTTGGTATGGATTAAAAATGTTCTTATGCAGCACTTTTTCAACATTTAAGCACACATCTTTCTGTCACTATTTTTCTACAGCATATCCCGATATGTGGAACCATTTCGCAACTTTTTTGAAAACCTGCTGCACCCAGTGTACAGGGTGACTACAGATGTTTATGCCTACATGTTCTTCTGCGACTTCATCAATTTCTTCATTATGGTCTTCGGCTACTGGGCCTTTGGTGTACGTATATGTACTTCATTCTATCATGTTGCATACCAAATTTCTTTTTTCTTTATGCTCATAAAGCAAGCGCTTGAAAGATAGGGGAAAAATGAGGTTCAAGGACCAAATTAGTGTAATTCAAAAATTTTTATACCTAATTGAGTGTATCTATCTGTATGAGAGCTTGAAGTGGGCGTATCAGCATTGTGTAGTGAAAAACGAGCACCAATTCTTTGCAATGCAAAGTATGTCCAGCTGCTCAGATTTAATGACTGGCCATGGGACTAGTTTTTGTGTAAGTTGAGTGCCTCTTTCATTTCATGCTGTATCCTTTCTTTTTTAGCGTGATCGATACTAGCGACAAGGCATGAGTGGGCATTTTTAACACAGCGTATGCAGGTTCAAAGGGGCACTAAGGACAAAAAGAAGTTGACCTATATCAATAGGGTACTGCATTCTAATCATTAAGAGACCACTCTCACTGAAAATAGAGCATTTATAAGTTAGGAAAAAAAACAGGTGTCATCATCACCTGCAGTTTTGCAAGGAAGATGGTTGCGTCGACACAGTTTTTTTGGACGCAAATCCCAGTGGCTACGCTACACATCTATTCACTTCAAAGTGGTGGCAACCTGTCCTTTTTGGTAAGGACATCGCGAGTTTGAATCGACTGGTGGGAAGATTTGAAATCAATTTACTCGGCGATAAATGGGTCTTTAGCTCCTGGACAAATGTCAGCAAAGCAAGAAAGAGCCAGAGAATCAATCTTTTTTTTTAAGACAATGATTCGATGGAGTTGTCCTCAGTGTCCCTTTAAGCTGTCAAATTTTATGTTGCAACAGACAATTGCTGAGCTTTTAATCAATCTTGCTATTTCGCAGATAGCTTTCTTCAGTTGCGGTTTCTTCAGATACTTTATTGCTTGTGAGTAGCATTAGTTTCTCTAATGTGGGCCGACAGCACACCGCATTTATGATGGTTCCTGTGCAAGGAAGTTTTTTCTGGGCAGGCAGTGTTGGCCTCACCTTCAGAAGTCATAACTGCTCCCTATTGAAAATACCCTGATGGGCGCACTGTCAAGAGTGTGCCTTGTGTGGTCATTTGACTTGGGTGGGCTTGGATCATGTGGGCCTTTGAGTGGGCACTCTCAAAATTCCCACGTTCACGTGCTGACCCATGAGAATGTTATCCTGGTTGGCTAGGAATTGAGTGCTCTTGAATATCTACCCTGTGTGGTTATATGATCCAGATGAGTGGGGTCTGTGTGGAGCATGGCGTGAGTGGCAGAGGGGAAAACGTCTGTATGTGTTCTCTTTAGTCTTTGACTAGTCCGCTCATAGAATTATGTTTTTTGCAGACTGGAGGATCTGAAGACGGTGTTGCCTCATATTTCCAGAAGAATGAGGTAGGTGTTCAGAGATTTTTCAGGCGCTTGTGTAGTGCTAGCATCTGCATGACAATAGATATGCCTGAATAGGGATGCCCTTACTGACAACAGCCTGCTTCATTTTAATTTTGGACACTTTTGAACAGGTGTGCGTATTCTTTGCAGGTCCCTGTGCCTTTCCTTATCATGCTGTTGGCCCAGTTTGCCCTTATCGTGATTGACCGGGCGCTCTACCTGCGCAAGTATATCCTGGGCAAGCTTATCTTCCAGGTGTTCATAGTGTTTGTCATACACATATGGATGTTCTTCGTACTGCCAGGGATTTCTCAGCGATCCTTTGTGGAAGAAAAGAACTTGCCTCCGAAGTTGTGGTATTTCATCAAGTGCATTTACCTGATCCTCTCAGCATATCAGATACGCTCAGGCTATCCCACTCGGATCCTGGGGAACTTCTTCTGCAAAAAGTACAACTACATAAATTACTTCCTGTTTAAAGGGTGAGTCCATTTTTATATTTTTTTAAAGTATCGCAGCGGTGGACTAGTTGTTTGGGCATCCGCCTTGTATGCGGGAGGTGCGGGGTCCGATCGCCAGTGCCGCTGGGTATCCACCGTTGATGCAATGGGTACAAGCTTCCCCCCTTGCTTGGTGCTTGGCTTATCTGGGGTGAAATACTTGGGAAATTGGTCTTTGACCCCATCTTGAATAGACGAAAACATGTTGTGCCATAGTGTTCTTTGGACACAGAGGCCCTTGCACCATACAAGTTTATGATCATCATATTTTTTAAAGTTATTTCTCAACTTGAATTGGAACATTTGCAATGACTGCTATGCAGATAGCCAAAGCTGATATAGGCCCTTTGCTCGTACATTCTTATTGCAGTAATGAAATAACAGAACAGGAAACCCAGTTGCGTGATCGGTGAAAAGAAGTGAGAAGTTTAGTTATGCAGACAAGAAAGTGGCATTGCTGAAACAACAGCTCAAACTAGGACTCAACAAAAACTTTCAGTCTTCAAAAATTAAAAGCATTTAATGTAAAATAAAAGTTTGTCATTCATAGGTGCTTCAAGTGCTATTGAATTCCACACTTATGCACCACAGTAGTAAATTAGGCACTCTGCGTAGCATTAAGAGTCATGGGAAAATAGAAATTTAAGTTGCTTGCATTTCTAGTATTCCTGTTTGGCAGTTAGGCAATACAAAGAGGTTAAATGAGCATGGGTAATTATTCCATATGATGTGCTGTCAGCAACAAATCAAACACCAGCAAGAAAACAAAAACACAAAAACATAAACATAGCTCCTGCAGAGGAAGTACAGTCTTCCACAGACTTGTCTAGAGCAGGCATTATACTGGTGTCATTTACGAGTGGCCTAGAGCTCAGAACAAGACCTTATCATGCATGCGCATTGCCATGGATCGTGCTTAACTCCTCATGTCTTTAAAAGTTATATTATATGAGCCGACCAGGCAGCAGTGACTGTCATGAATGCACAACGGAGCGTACCACTCAAGCGCTGTAGACAGGTGTGTGGACGACTGTACAAGCACGGTTAAAGGACAGTGTTTGCATCTTCAAAGTGAAATTAACCTGCAGTAGTATTGAGCTTCCCCCGACTAAGGTCTTTTCATTCTGCTGTTCGTGTTTACGTTGTCTTGTTCGTGTTTCATTTGTTGCTAATAGCACTGTTGCAATTGTAGTTTCAGACATCAGAGGAAAAGGCCCTCTCCTACCTAGTGAACAGAAGTGTACTTAACTGATGTGTGTTAGAGCACGGGTTCTCAGCCGAACCCCCATGGTTTTCTAAAGTTGCTATAAGACACCATGTGCCTTTTCCTCTGTCCACTTCTGCTTAACATGTACGCAAAAAAAGAGCATGCTAACATACAGTGCCTCAAAAAATGCCCAAATTCAATTAATAATGACTGCCTCTACAGTGGAACAATGACATCTAAGTAACTGCAATGTGATTACGTAAAAAACAAACCAAACCAGTTCGCTTTCCCCTCTGCACCTCCAGCAGAACTCCCGAGCACTAGTTGTGTTGCGCACTAGAGGCGTTGGGGTGGTGGTTTCGAACGGACGCTGCACCACCGCAACCTTGGCGAAATGGGGCCATAATGCTGTTTGGTGAAAAAAATATGGGAGTGCGGGCGTGCAATGATTTAGGTGCTTGGGGGACTCAAAAGGAACTTTTAGGAACTCAAGGGCGCCATGAAACCATTTGAAAGCACGAACTGTTGGACGAGTTGGTTTTGCATGATGGGCGTGAAGCAGCACGACGGAGCCATTTGAGAACTCCTGTATTAGAGGATGTAATCATATGCAGTGCCTTTTTCTGTAAATTATTGGTTCTATACATGTTTCATACATAGTTGCCCATGTGACTGTCAGAAGTATGTGAAATATGACAATGGTTGGTATGTAGTTGGCAATTAAGGTTGATAGTTCACTAAGGTATTTTATGGAGCCCACCTGCTCAATCAAAGCATTATCAAGATATACACTCGCAGTCAAAAGTTTATGGAAGGGAATATTAGCAAAAATATTTAATTTATTCCACGCAGTCTTCCATGCACCCTGGAGTAAATATGGTAGAAACTTTTTTTTCTTTTTAAGTGCATGGGAAAAGTGCATTATCCGGAGGAACGTATGATCGAAACAGACCCAGATTTTGAAGAAAAAACTGGAGGGAACACTTAAGCTCTGCCTTAAGGGTATAACGCGATAGCGTTGATGGGTTAATGCCCATATATGCGGAATTGGTCATTCTCTGCTTTACATTCGTAGAGCTTTCTAATCCTTGTAGTCTTCATCTGCATTTGTCCAAAATAAACTTCGCGGCGTATCCAGTCCAGCAAGGGCGAAGGGAGCCGAGACCGTTTTGTTGTCGTCGTCGTCGTCTTCGGATGCTTCGCCCCATCGCATATATTTGTCAGGGATAAGCCACTTTGGCACCTGGCTGCCGCTGCGCTTTCGCTTTCCTTTTCGCATACTCCGAGGCTCGACCCGCTCGTGTGCTAGCGCACCGCCGCAGTTTTTGGATGCTTCGCCCCATTGCACAGATGCACTGCAAGGAAGCCGCCGGGCTTCTATTGATGTCGCCTGACCTCAGGCTCGGCCCACTAACATGTTAGCGCACCCACTGTAGGTCACTCAGAGTGTCATACGATAAGAATTTGGCGAAATAATGAACATACTTACCGGAAATCATATTATCCCAGAACATATTAACCAGAAGAAAAACATTTATACTGCTTGCAATTTTGGATGTATGAACCGGAAAATGGTATCAACCAGGGACATATCAATGAGGTTCTGCTGTACACGCAGCCTTATTCGGAGTGTGCGAATTATACAATGCACCTTTAAATCCCAAGCAACATGCTTTGGACGATTTAACTTTCAACAGTCACCTTCCATAAATTTTTGATGGCAGGTGTACCTCTAGCTGAATAGGGCTGATACGCTTGTATTGAGATCTAAATTGAATGTACAGTGCCTTAGCTGTGCTTATTGTCAGTGTGTTAGCTTTAAACTAAGCTGATATATGATATATGGGAGAACTCGTTTTTCTGGATTTCAACATTTATTAGTGTATTGCCTGTGAAAGTTCTTGCAGCCTTATCAGTATTCATCAGTTTTTGAATGCATCCAACAGAAAGGAAAGTTGTTAACATAAAGGGAAAATAGTACAAGGCTTAAAACTGATCCTCTGGAAACCAGCGTACAAACCGTTTTCTGAAACAAGTGCTTCACCTTAGCATCTTTAGGCTTAGAAACAATGGAACAAAACAGATGATGATGGTATTAAGAATATCATGCTTTATAATGATGTTATCAGTCAGTCACAACTTTTTATTTGGCGCAAAAAGTGTGTACAAGGAAATGATGAAAGTGTGGTGCAACTTTACTCATGAGAATATGTTATGCGATCACACGTTGGTGCCCATAACTTAGCTGTTGTCAAAAATGGAGTAATGGTTGCTTTTTACAAGTATTTCTAACAAACTCTTCAATGGTAAGCCAAGTATAGCATTATCAGTTCCACCTTAAGCACCTATTAGGCGGGAAAAGAAAAGTGTTGTTTTTGTGTATATACTTGATTCATTTTTAATGCTCAACTAATGCTTTGCCTACTTTTCTCATTGCTGGTGTTTATTAGAAAAAAAATGAGCAAGCAGACAGGGCACACTCTTGTACTAGGTAGTTTGTGGGAAAAATGCACTGATGTGACAGTCTCATTCAGTGTGTTTGAAGGGTGCAACAAGTAGTGCTAACTTCCATTCAGTACAGAATGTTTGGAAAGCAGCAGTGCGTAGTGAAACTTAAGTATGCTTTTAAGGACCACTATATGATCACACATTGATACATGTAAATGAGCTCTTGTAAAGTGTACGCATGGGGTTATAAAAAAAAAGTGATATTTTTTATTGGCATTTTTACTTTTTTGCTGCATTTCGTTTTGAAAAAAAAAAAAATTGTGGTGAAGAGTGGTGCTGTCTTGAGATCATTGAATAAAACATTGAATCAAACATGATAGTGGGACACATCAGTACTGACATTTTGTTGCACTTGGCAATATTGTCATTTCATTACAAAATTATGCAGCTCTATGCTACACTTTAAATTGTTTCACAAAGGTAACCATTGCATTGGGTAAAAAAAAGATTTTGACAAGTCTGTAGTCACTCATATTTAGTTTCTCATTTGTTGGCACACATTTGGTATTGCTTTCAGTAGTCATTATTCATACATGTAGATTGCATGTAAAAAATTCTTGGAAAAATTTTTCGGTGTCATCAATGTAATCATTGCAGGATTAGTAGTTCTTGGATGAACAGCTTTCCATTCTGTTACAAGAAAGTCTTCAAAAATCACCTCTTAGCTCCTTTAAATTTAGAAGTATAAAAGTAAAGATTTATCCTGGATTGAGTTCATTTGAGTATTTTAGGCAGCTCTGATTTGATTTTTTTTTTAATTCTAGGAATTAATTATTTTACACTTGATGTTGCCTGCAGCTACATGTTGATCCCATTCCTGTATGAGCTGCGTTCACTCATGGACTGGATTTGGACGGACACAAGCATGAACCTAACTAACTGGCTCAAGATGGAAGACATATTTGCCAATGTTTTCCTGCTCAAGTGCCAGCGACGAGCTGAAGAAGAGTATCCTACACCCAGGGGTTCTCGACGTTCATCACTCACCAAGTATGGATTGGGTGGTGTGATGCTCTTTGCCATTATCCTGGTCATCTGGTTCCCACTCCTGCTTTTCTCACTGGGCAACACGGTTGGCCAGACTCTTCTCCCTCACGATTGTACCGTGGAGCTGAGCCTTGGTGGCTATGAGCCAATCTTCAAGATCAGTGCACAGCAGGGGAACCTGCGGCAGCTGCCTTATGACAGCTGGGTCCGGCTGCAGGTTAGTGCTGCCCTTTGTGATACGGTAATCATGCCCGCACTGCTGCCTTGGCTTTTTGATGCACATAGGCTGAATTTATACACGGTAAATGCAGTTTCTTGGAACTGGCATCTGCATGTCCATGCCTCCGAGTGATCCAGGGTCATAAACATCAATATTGTGTTGTGTTGCTAAAAATGCCAGAGCAAGAAAAGCCACAGTATATTTATTCACTGTGGTACAGCACTAATGATCAAAGTGCATCACATTTCCGAGCTTAACTAAATTTTCATTACTTGCTCACTTGTGTTGAAGCTTGTGAAGATGGCAGTTTTATGGCATCAGTCTATTGACAGTAATAAGCGTACTCAGGCATGGGTGTACGGTGTTTTATAGTGTGTTTTAAAGCTTTATTTCTTTCTTTAATGAAGCTTAACAAGTGTTCTTTAGTACTGCAAAAATTGTTCTATGACAGAATAAAGGGACACTAAAGGGGAATATGAAGCCTGGCTTGATTGAGAGATCAGTGTCCCAAGATCCCAAATCTCCTTTTTGAGACCAGAGCTTTGATAACCCAGAAAGGTGCATAAAAGTGAAATTACAATGATGTCCTAGAGAATTCTGGTAACTGTATCTGGTTAAGTGAATTCTTCGTGGGCTGTGATTGGCTCATTGCTTTCACGTGAAACACTATTTTGAGAGGGATGGGAAGCGTTGTTAAAATAGCAGTGTGGTGAGTGCTGTTACGATACGAGAACGTAAAGCTTCACCCACTTTTCGTGCCAAGCAGTCAGCCTTCATGAAGCCATCATGCTCAGCAACTTAGAAGCGCTAGCCAGGCAAAAACTGAGTCATTAGCGCTCTTCTTGAACAGTGGCAAACGTGCAGAAAAAATTTGACGCAGTAAAAAACTGGACAGAAAGTAGGCTGGTGGAGTAAATACTTCTTCCGGTACGACTCTCCTTCTCATTGATAGTACATAACGCACTCTTCAGCATGGTTTCAGTGTTCAAAAGCGTAGTCAGTAACTTTTATCTTAAATCCATACATATAACTCACATAGCAAGCAGGCCATAATGCTGTCCAAAAACAGCACAACTAGAGTTCACTGCAGTACAGCTCACACCATCCAGCGCAAAGCTTAACTGTAACAAGTTTCTGCAATCCTGGTAGATCGAAGAGAGAAAGCCTCTGACACCAGACATGGTTTCTGTTGGTTCTCAGAATTATTCATGAAACATTTTTATTGCCTATTCGTCCTGTGGGGTGTGGTGTAGAAGTGTTAACATCCAACTGATGGAGTGAATGTTTCGGTGTCCAAAAAAGTGCACGCACCTGCTAGTATTCACTATAATCATTGGCAGAGTGTGCGACAAAAAAATGGGCTGTGTTTAATATGCACCCCAATCTTACTTTCTGACTTGCCAGAGTAAGGGTTTATGGGTTTATGGGAGTTTAACGTCCCACAGCAACTAAGGCAGGACGCCGTAGTGAAGGGCTTCGGAAATCTTCCGGTGTATAAGACGCAGCTTTTTTTCAAAAATCTTGCTGGTGCGTCCTATACAAGGGTGCGTCTTATATGCGAATTTTTCGGTTTTTTTTTGCGAGTTCAGAAGTTACTCAGGTTCACGTGCAAGCTTTTTTCACCAAAATATATCACTACCAATGATGCGGTTGTAACACGGTTAATACTTCCATACCGGGACCGCGGTGTGGAACTTTTTTAGGTGAACTTTATCATGAAACGGTGGGGATGACGACTTCCGGGTTCATAAACATGCGGCCGTTTCAAAGGCCCCAAGCAAAAGAAATATGAAATGCCAAAAGGTGGCGACAATTGTGCTTCTCGCCATTGTCAAGACAAGCCAAGACAAGCCGGCGTTTTTTTTATTCACCCTTTGCAACTTTGTTTGCTCCGCGTATACGTAGTACGTACATAGTGCGAAGGGAATGTTTCAGCCGCGTTGCCTCCAGAAATGGGCGAACTTTTTGATAGCGCATCGGAAGATTAAAACTTCGAAGGTTTTAAGTAAAAATGTAATGTTGTTATAGGCATAAGGAGAGTTCCTTCGTTTTTTTTTTTTTTCTTTTTTTGCAAGAACGTGGGCGGGCATGGCGGGAATGTTGCCTTTTTCGATTACTTCGCGTTGTTTAATAACCTCTCACAGGTACGGTGCATTTTGGCGATGGTCGCACAAGCATGTTTAATTAACCCTTACTAGCCTAACAGGGTAAATTGGGGTGCGTCTTATATACGAACTTTTCCAATTACAGCCTGCATATATGGCGGGGTGCGTCTTATACACCGGAAAATACGGTACTTCTACAGGGTGTCCCAGCTTACTTTAACCAGGGTTTAAAAATATGCCAGCTGGCGTGACCAAATGCATATTGTGGGCTATTGTATGGAGCAAGTCACACTATTTTTTGTATTGTGCTTAATTGCATAATTAGTCGAGATTAATTAACCAACTTTGCAAGCAACGAAGATAGGCAAAAAGTACCAATGAGAAAGTTGTAGAGTGGTCCACAAAATGCCCATTTGAACAGTTTCTAACTCTCCATGTGTTGCGTATTCTTTTTTTCGCTCACTGCAAATGCCCGCGAAATACAAAAAATACCATGTGACATGCCCGCTTGTGTGCCGCGATTGCAGCGCTCTCAAGCGTTCTGCGTAGAAACAAACAGGTCATATAGCCAGGTGTGCTGCTGCTTAAAAGGCCACAGGGTAGCGACGCAGCAGCTGGCTGTGAAATTTTTGCCAGCGTGTGCAAGATGCCGGGCTAGTTGGTAATGCATGATGAATTTAAACAGCGCAAGGAACGGGACGAAACACGAAGGAAGAAGCGCCCGTTTCTGCGTCTTCTTCCTTCGTGTTTCGTCCCGTTCCTTGCGCTGTTTTAATTCACCAGCGGTATACTTCTCTCGCAGCGGTTCAAGATAGCAGTAAGCAGACGCAGCCGTCACCTTTTAAGCAGCAGCACACTGGGCTAAATGAGGTGCTTGTTTGTAGGCAGAACGCTTAAGAGCACTGCAATCGTGGCGTGCAAGCTGACATGTCACGTGGCATTTTTTTCTGTATTTCGCGGGCATCTGGAGTGAGCGAAAAAAGCGAATACGTAATAGATGGAAAGTTATAAACTGTTCAGTCGGACGTTTTGCGGATCGCTCTACCACTTTCTCATGGGAATTTTAGAGCAGAAGCTCTACTCTTCCCATGCAAAGCCTCGAGGTCATGTCGCTCCGAAGGATGATCTTCAAGCAGCAGAGCCGGGGTGTGGCTGTGACATCATACCATGTGACTTGCCGCGCCTCGGCGCAGCTTGGGTGTGCGAAGCCGGCGGCGTTCGCTCACCTTCGCAACTGCGTTGAACGACGTGATTCAGCACTCATCTCAGAGTTGCGCTGAACCTTGTGACTCGCTGCTCATCTGATAGGATAATAAAAGCACGAAGCGTTGCTTGACGTTCGCTGATAACCATGGAGGAGTTGCGCGCTGGAACCAGTGCTTTGGCTGTGTATCGTAGACGGCTGAATGAATCTGATGATTCTTATGATCAAGAACGTCGACAGGGCGCGTTGGCGAAGGATAGAGCGAGGAAACGTGCCAAGATTGAAGCAGAAACCGAAGAAGAATGAGAGGCTCATCTTCCGCTCTGTAAACTAGGTTCAGCCGGGTTGAACCCCAGCCAGTTTTTTCACCTATCTGCGTTGCTTGCGAAGTTAAAGTCAATTAATCTAGACTAATTATGCAGTTAGGCAGAATACAAAAGGACATGCATTTGGTGGCGTAATCTTAAAGTGTCTCAGCAAATTTTTATACTCTGGCTAAAGTTAGTTGGGACACCCTGTGCCTCAAAATAAAAGGGCACTGCCTCTTGAATTATGATACAGCATTTTCTTCAAGATTGTGCCCTTTTCAGCTCTGTGTTCACGCAGTTATTCTTTTGTTCCCATTTTTTGTCTCCACTTAGCCGTATTGGTCTCGTGGACTGTCCTTTTATGTTTGTAACAACTTCTTTTTCCCCGTTGTTGCCTGCATAGCCTCTCGTAAGCTTTCTAGTCCTTTTCCACCATCATGTGTTCACATTTTGATGCGATAGTCTTCAGGCCGCATTACACGGCATTTTCGGTGTTGTGAGCGAAAAATCACAAGCATGACTCTGGCAGGTGGCGCCCAGAGAGCAACCTAGGAGGCAGGTTGGCCACCTAGGTCACATGACCTTGTGGCGTCACCACAACCTGCCCACTGGATAGCGAGTAAACTGCCCACCATGGCAGGTGGCAGTTAAATTAATGATTGGTCACTTGGGAAAAGCAGCCTGGGCCACATGAGGCCCACCGCTTCGAGCACCCACCATCACAGGAGAGTGGCGCATCGCTTAACAGCTGCACCACTGCACAAGGAGGGGTATGAGGACTCCCAGCGATCAATGAATGTAAGGTCGAGAATGGCCAATTCGGCATATATGGGCATTAACCTATTACACTGTTGCGTCATATCCTTAAGACGGAGCTCAAGTGTCCATTGCAATTTTTTTACTGTACAAATGTCTGAAGACTTCGGTGCCCACCTGTTCTCATCCATTTTTCAACCGCCACAGTGGCTCAGTGGTTGTGATGCTCGACTGCTGATCCAAAAGACGTGGGTTCGATCCCGGCTGTGACGGTCACATTTCGACAGAGGCCAAATTCTAGAGGCTGTGAGATGTCAGTGAGATGTCAGACTGACTTTGAGATGCCAGTGCACGTTAAAGAACCTCAGGTGGTCGAAATTATCCGTAGCCCTCCACTAGCGGCATCCCTCATAGCCTGAGTCGCTTTGGGACATTAAACCCTTTAAAACCAGTCATCCATTTTTCGTAGTCTCTGAAACAATATTTTGCTCTGTGCTGCCCATGCCTCCAAGGATGAACAATCCATATCCCTCTGCACAGCTTCACTTGTTGTCTTTCCATGGGCCCCTAGAGGTAATCTCCTCACTGTTCTTTGGGTTAATCTCCAGTATTTGTATTGCATCTAGTTGTAAGCACAGTACCACATTTGCAAAAGTCAGCCCCAGGACCATCACATCCTTCCACAGCCCACGTATTACTTCTTATCTATTGTATCCCCGTAGTACTTTGTGCTTTATTATGGCCGCTTTCCTCTTTCTTTTTGTTTTGCAATGTTCTCCTTGGTAGGTCGGTGGTTATGGCGCTTGGCTGCTGACCCGAAAGATGCAGTTCGATCCCGGCCGTGGCGATCAAATTTCGATGGAGGCGAAATTCTAGAGGCCTGCATACTGTGCGCAATGTCAGTGCACGTTAAAGGACTCCAGATGGTCGCAATTTCCGGAGCCCTTCATTATAATGTCCCTCATAGCCCAAATTTATTTGGGGTGTTAAACCCCCATAAACCGTAAACCAATGTTCTCCATGGGTCTTTATATATTCCCCATCTTCAGTCCACAATCCCAGATGTTTCTACTGCTTTGCACTTGGTATTTCATGTCCTTCTGTTCATACTGTTCCAGTCCTGCTATTGTTAATTGCCATAACGCCGGATTTTTCAACACTTAATTTTAATCCAATGTTTGCTGCTTCCTCCCCACTAGTATCTGAGAGGATTTGTAGCTCCCTTTGGTTATCTGCACGAAGTACCACATCATCCGCACGCACTACACCTGGAAGACATAGGGCTGTTGTTAGTCCTTATCAACTGTATGCTAAATTAAACCCAGCTCTATTCTCCTCTAGCGTGCATTTTATCCTTGCCTTGTAAATCATGAACAACAGAGGCGACAAGGGGTACCCCTGTAATAAACCTCTGTCCATGTTCTCCGCACTGTATAGCCCTTGCCAGATGATCGGGATGATTACATCGGGATCTAGTCCTGCTTCTGTTAGAAAGTCCCATAGTAACTCCAAGCTTATACTGCCATATGCACCTCTTATGTCTAGAAAAGTTTCCATGGGAGCCTGTTTTGCATCATAGCAACATTTCAATATACTGCTTTAATACAAATAGATTGCCCTCTTATTGTCTCGCCTACCTAAAATCATTTTGCAGTTCTCCCAGAATTTCATTTTTCTCTATCCATATTTGTAGTTTGTTTTAATAGCTTGTAACATGTAACCAACGTTATTGCTACTTGTTTGTATATGTCAGTCCTGGGTTTCTCTCCTTTATCTTTGTGTATTAAACTTAATCTGCTGACCAGCCAATTTTCTGGCACCTGCTTACTCTGAAAGACTTGTTCTATAGCTTTGAACAATGCCTCCTTACATAGTGGCCCCAGCTCTGTAACGAACCTTATCAAAATTGCATCAGGAGCAGTTGCTATACTATTAGGAATCCTTTCCAGTGCTCTCTTTCAATCCAGGTTCCCCAAGCTTAACTTTTTGTCTGCCTTCTTCAGCATTGCAGCATCTGTTTGCCTAAAAACAGTCCCTCCAGTTGCCTCAGATTTCTTGCAAATTACCGGGCCAATGTAATCCAAAGCCATGCTCCCTTTTAGATTGTTGCTTTCCTCATCCTATATAAAATTCATCTGATTTCAAAATTTCCTCATACTGATCCAACTTTTTTTCTCTAACCTCCATCATCTACGAGCGTTATTGTGCATGTCCCTTTTTCTGTTCACCTCTTTTTGTGCCAATCCAGCCCTTTTGTCTGCTTTGTGCTCCCTCAGTGCTTGTCTCTTGAGTTAAGATGCCTCTTTAATTTCCACATTCCACCAACCTATTTGCTTCTTTCCACCTGACTGGTAGTTATTTTTTTCCACCTTTATCATTTCTTTCATAGTTAAACCAGTTAGTGCCTCATATGTCCAGTCTTTCTCCATTCGTTCCATGATGTCTACCTCTTGTTTGCTGGTCAAAAAGTTTTTTTTCCTCATCCTGGCCATTCTGTCTATGTTGCCGCAGTAGAGGGTAATCCGTTTATGGTCACTGTGTAAGCTGTACAAACTCTCTTCATTTGCGCCGCCGCGGTGGCTCAGTGGTTATGGTGCTCGGCTGCTGACCCGAAAGACGCGGGTTCGATCCCGGCCGCGGCGGCTGAATTTCTTTGGAGGAGAAATTCGAGGCCCGTGTACTGTGCGATGTCAGTGCATGTTAAAGAACCCCAGGTGGTCGAAATTTCCGGAGCCCTCCACTACGGCGTCTCTCATAGCCTTAGTCGCTTTGGGACGTTAAACCCCATAAACCAAACCAAACCATCATTTGTTTTCATTTTCTTTAACTTTTCATAACTATCTTCAGCGACAGTGCTGTAGGCAGTGCTTGACTGTGGTTCTCCGATTCCCACGATATTTGCCCCTCACATTTGCCTTCTCTATTAACTATGATGAGGTCATGTTTTTCTCAAAGGTCTAATAACAGTGTGCCATTGTAGTCTATGTGCCCATTGATTGGCAAGACAGTGTGATGGTGACTATAGATAAATATTGCAACTAAGGCCTCTGTGATAGGTAGAAAAAGCAGTGTTGTTTTCATTTATTTTCTTTGATTACTTGAGAGATTCACCATTTTTTGCAATTGATGACACGCAAAAAATTGCTGGGGGGGCTTTATTTGTGATTTTCTGAGCAGTGCATTCGCAGTTCCACACACAATAGGTGGCAGTGCTTCCAGAGATCAATCTATCAGCTTAACATAGTTTGGGCTTCCATTTTCTTTGAAGGTGCACTAAAGAGGAATCTGAGCTCGTCTTGTTATCGGGGAAACTAGATCTACACGCTCCGAGCATTCCTATAAACTTCAAATTATTGTTCTGTGCGGTCAGTTTTCCTATTAAATCGGATTAAACGTCCTGGCTCCCGCATTTTTTTTTTTAACTCACCTCTGAAAAGAGGAGTCAGTCAACGCGTGGAGTGCCTTTCAGCCAGTCGCGTGGCGGCTTGCCGCTCTGCCATCGGCAAAGTGATATGTAGCGATCGGCAAAAGCAAATAGCCCACGCGTATTTTTTATTTCCGTGGGCCTAATTTGTGGCTATGGTGTCTGCGGCTGAAACTACTTATTCACAGGAACCTAAAAAACTAAATAAAAGTGAAAGCAAAAGCGAAACCACCACGCGACTGGCTGAAAGGCACTCCTCTCGTTGGTTAACTCCTTGTACTCTCGGAAATCAGTCTAAAAAATATGACGGGAGCCGAGACATTTAATCCGATTTAATAGAGAACTCAGCCACACAGGGAAAAAAAAATCGGAAGTTTCTAAGAATGCTTGGAGCATGTATATTGAGTTTCCGCTGTACAAAGGCAAACTCAGAATCCTCTTTAGTGCACCTTTAAGGCTTCTGCTCCGAAATTACTGCCTTATATAGGTTCACTTTACGGCTAATATTCTGATGGTTGTATGCTTTAATCCAGGCGGAGTACAAGTCCAACGCAGCAGCCCAGGCCTTCTTGGCTAATTATGATGCAGCTGATGTCGCTGTGGTAACCTTGAATGGCAACTCAACTGCAATCTGGACAGTGAGCCCTCCGAGTCAGGAAGCCCTCATAGCCGAGTTGCGCCGCTCAGCTGTGCCTCTGCGTCTCAGTTGGGCCTTCTCTCGCACAGTGGATAACACCAATGCCGAGAAGGTAGTGAGCAATGAGCGCACTGTGCAACTTTCAGATGGACATGTGCGGGAAAACCTGGCAGACATGCTTCGTGGAAAGCCCCACAATGTCACAGTGCCACCAATCCTGCCACGCTTCCTGCTGGTGCCACGCAAGGGCAAGTCAGACGTGATTCGGGCCCTGGACACGCCTGGCATGGGACCATACCGCAACTTGACTCTGCGACTGCGCACGGGAGCTTTCAACAACCTGAGTGCTCGCAGCGAGTGGTGGGAAGTGCAGGAGTTCTGCACGGAGTCCTATCCATACCCTTTCCTACGTGAGGAAAGCTCATGCACTGACCTAAGTCTGGTTGTCTTCAATGACAAGGTCTTCCCACAAGCCCTCTCTCAACTAACTGGATATGGGTACAGTTTCTTTTGTTCTCTTTGTTTTTGTGCTGAAAAAATGTAACTAGTAGCAAGCAACTTACTTGGAAACATATTGACTTGGCTGCTATTTGATTATATCAAAAAATTTGCAAAAGCACTAATGTACCATCACCTGTGCTGGTGTTGGTATTACTAGTAATGTGCCCATGCAGTTACACGGACTGCAGTAGCAGTTTGCAGTCGTATAAAAAAACATCTCCTGCACTTGCAAAAGCAGGAAAAGGAAAGATTGAGAGAAAGATAAATTGTGCATTTAATCAATACTCAGTGTATGCCTTAAGATGATTTACTTTTGAGGCCTAAGGCCTACTGTAGAGCATATCAGTCCACAATTTAGAGCTATTTCTCTGGTGCTCTAAAAGTGTGAGGACACAAATTTTTGTGCCTGTAGGAGCTGTAACATTTAACATTTCATGCTTGCGAGCACTGTGCTCCCACCAGAGAAAAATAAATGGGAAATTTTATTTAATTTATTTATACTGTACATTGCAGCATCAATGCATTAGAACAGGCTGCCACGGTAGCTCAGTGGTAATAGTGCTTGGCTGCTGACCCGAAAGACACGGGTTTCCGGCCGCGGCGGTCTCATTTCAATGGAAGCAAAATGCTAGAGGCCCATGTGCTGTGCGATGTCAGTGCACAGTAAAGAACCCCACGTGGTCTAAATTATTCAGAGTCCTCCACTACAGTGTCCCTTATAGCCTGAGTCACTTTGGGGCAGTAAACCCATAAACCAGCCAGCTACCATTAACCATTACAGCAGGGAAGCGGGCTTCACAGTGCAATAGAGCAATAGATAACACGAGATTAAACATTTAGTTCAGTCAGTCCTTGTACAAAAAAAAAAAAAAATGACCAGACTATATTTTCAAGGGGGCGAGTGTGCAGAATGCAGCCAGCTCAACCTCCCTTACTTAACGAAGTACATTAAAAGGACATCATTCCGAGATGCAAAATAGTTGTGGAGTGTCTCTGTGACCATGTGCAGAGTTCAGACAACACTTCCATGCTACCATCATTGGTTCGGTAGCCCGTGGGCCTGCACTCAATCACTAATGTGCAAGTAACATAAAACAATTCTTTGCTGCTGGATGTCACGCTCAAATTACTGTGATTCTGTTGTGATAAATGCTGTTTTATTATATTGTTTATTAAATTGTTTTATTAAATTATACTACCACATCTGATGCCCACCTCTAAGGCATCTTAGGGTCTGTGCCATACACACCTAAAAAAGACAACTTGAAAATTTAAGAATCAACATATTACCCTCTTGCGTTCAGCGTTGACAGTGCATAGTCAAAGGGAGAAGAAGGTTGGGTAGATAGCACTTTTTAGTCATTTCATGTCTGTAGTGGCAGGTGCAACAGGGCATGAAGCATGTGCGTAAGCAGTAGTAGCAACTTTTTTTTTTGTGTGTGCGCAACAATTGCTAAGTATTGCTTGCTCGTTAGATGACAATCGTGAGTCTGCCTATATAAGCCTTACTAGTTCAGTGCAGCATGCGCACAACGTATATGCCAAACGCGTTAAGTATATATGGCTGCGTGAATGTGGGGCAGCCAAGTGCGTAATTTAATGGGTTGTTGTACAGCATGAATACACTGTGTCATCAGTGGATTTCTCAGCAGTCCATTAAGATGTGCCAGAATATAAGAAAGCATGTCATGTGGCTCTTTTGCTCATACAATAGCTTTGCCACAAAATTCTCTTGAGGTCGCGTAATCAGCTCTTTCTTCTGTGATGATTCTTCTTGAAGCCTCATTCTTAGTGGTGTGCCACAGCCGCCTTTCTGTAGACAATGCATATGCATTACAGAAAGCAGATGCAAAATGGAAGAGTAATTTCATCAGTAAAGCTTTATTTCTAAATGCTGCAAGGACCTCAAGAGAACAGGTTTTCTAGGTTCTAGTTTGTTCCTTCTAAAAAATCATCATTAAAGACATTGTACAGTTTATTGCAAATGTACAGTCAGGCCTAAATAACCTGCGGCACACTGGTGCTAGCCATGCTGCAATTTGAGCTTGTGTCAAATTATGCACCATGGAGCCAAGCACCAGACATCCGAGGGCACTGCAGGGAACAGTTGTCTTTCAGTCATAGCTAAATGCAATAATTCTGAGCACTGCAGAGCTTGCAGTACTTGGCGAGTTCCTTCTGTATATTCTCTGTCGTAGGTATGCCCTTTGTCGAAAATTTAGAGCCCAGGGGCTTTGCTTCTGAGCTGCACCATGCGGCTCGCAATGCATCCTTAGCGTTCCAAATCTCCTGAAGGTAAGAAGAGTTTTGTTCCTGCCCCCTCCTATGGGTAGGACTTCGAAGAATGCTACAGAAGCCCCACTACCTGGCTTAGAAGCAAACCTCCTCGGCTCTACAAAGGCTGTACACTGAGCACAGCTGTACATTTTTGTAGCCATTTTTGTGAGCATTGCTGTTCCTCAAAATATATATGTGTTTTTTTTTTGTTTTTTTTTCAGAATTGCAGGGCTGTACACTACCTTCGTGCTCGTCGTGTCTCGTCTGATTCGAGGCTTCATGGCTGGCAGTGCATTCAGCATCATGTTTGACGACATGCCCAATGTGGATCGTGTGCTTCAGCTTTGCCTTGACATCTACCTTGTGCGGGAAAGCCGCGAATTAAGCCTTGAAGAAGACCTCTTCGCCAAACTGATATTCCTGTATCGTTCTCCAGAGACGTTAATCAAATGGACACGTCCTGCGGATCAGCAACCACTGGCCTAATTATGTGCATTTCAGCGGATGTTGTGGTTTATTAATTATATTGTGGCATTGTAAGACTGCTGCCATATTATGGCATTCATGACTGTGGCAATCAACTTAACACACCAAAGGTGCTTGCCACGCCCACCCACCCATCTACTTTTTAAAGATGTGCCTGCCTACAGCATAGGCTTTGCAATACTTACCCAGTCTTTCTCATTGGATTCCGACTATGCAAAATATAGTGTACTATTATGGCATGCAACGTTGTTTTGTATGAGATGAAAGTCTTGTCATTTATAGGTGGGTGCCCTAATTATGGGCATGTGTCCCGAGTCTTTCAGATTGTGGTGGTGTGCTGTTTTGTACCAACTGTAATATATTTTTGTACTGTGATGCATAGAACATGATGTACATTGTACTCTAATAACTAGTCTTGTTCATGTATGCCTGATATTGTGTTTGAGCTATTTGTTTTCTTGAAATAGTTAACGTAACAAGTTTCCGTAGTTCAGACTTGTTCCTACTGATAATGAGCTCGGATGTGAAATTTCGAGCATTTTATATATATATATATTGGGTGGGTTACATCAATTGAATACTGAGATGTTTTTGAGGTTGACTTTGTTCATATGTGATAAAGTGAAATTAAATGTTATTCATAATTTTAAAGAGCCTCCAATTAAAGGGCAGTTCTTTTTTTTTAACTTTGGTACTCCCATTGCTCGTGTCAAATTGTATTTACAAAGTGAAGTCTGTTAAACTGTAACTCCCTCTATTTCAAAAATAAAAGGGCACATTACCTATTGTTTTAAAGAAGTGAAAAATCGGACCTCAGTTTTTGAGAAAACTGGTCTCAACTCATTTACATGATTTGGCATCAACGGGTGCTTGTCTTCATTACCCAGGACAAACAGAACATATGAATTGCCTGGTCAAGGCTGCGCAGCAAATATGGTTGGCCTCCTCAGTCCTATAGTGGTCTGCATCATGGCACACTGTGGCACAACTAAACGCAAAAGACCAGGCATTTTTTCTTCTTGCATCTTTTTTTTTCTTGTTTGGTTTGTTGATCAGCATGGGTCATATTTTTCAGAATTTGGGCATATGCCCCCAAGAAAAAGTGTAAAGGTACTAGAAGATTACTGCAACCTGTGCAAATAGTGTAGTGCTAAGTTTCTTTACACACGGTAACATGCAAAAAGGCTAGTGCACATCTCTTGCCTGAATTGCAGATGTAGACCAATATCTTGTTACCGCTGATTATGCTGCTAAAGGGTGCCCGTGATTCAGGAAATCTTAGTTGGCTATGTATCTCTAGTTAATTACTTCAGCATCCATCGTGGGTTAAAATTCTCTTTCTCTCATGCAGACTGTATGATATCCAAGTGCTCTTCAAAGAGCCAGAACAGAAGGTTGGAATAATGTCAGCAGTGTCTTTTTGATTACATTATATACTCCATTTTCATTGAGGGATGCTGAGGACAAATTGAAGTTGGCTTCTCTTGGTAAATTACCACATTTTAATGGCAAAGAGGCTACTTTCTCTGAAACTAGAGTTTTTAAAAGCTAAAGATTACAGGCATCATCTCCACTGGTCATTTTTGCATGCAAACTGCAATGACATCTGGACAGTTTTTTGCGAATGGATCGCTAGGCTACGTTAATTTCTGAACAGTGACTGTATCCATTGGTGGGGAAAAAATATTTATTCTTAAATATAATTTACCCTGTAATAAATGCATCTTTTGGTACCAAACAAACATCAGCATAGTATGAAGGATCCATGTAACTTTTAATAGGAACAAAAATTGGGTAGAGCTGTTCCTGGTCTCCCTTTAAATGTAACTTTTCTTTTTTTTTTAAAGGGCAACTCCTGAGGTTTTTTGAACATTTTCAACAGTTCTCTCTCTCCACAACAACAAACCGTTTTTAAAAATACCAAGTGGAGCCATTTTAAGACCGAAAACAAGAAACGAAAACTGAACTCTGTCCGTGGTCAAAGACAATGCTTCACATGATAGCGCAATTTTATTTAATTATTTGTTACAAACATAACTAGAAAATTAAACATGTGGGTTTAATGGCTGAAGTAGTGACTGAAAACGATGAGTCCTTTTCTTAAGATTCCTGAGATGGCCTAATACAAACCAAAAAATTGTTATTGAAGCAGGGAGTGGGTGTTAACGTGCAGGGAATGTTTGAAACGTCAAAAATGCAGTATTGCCCGTAGAACTCATCTGAACTGAGGCTATGGAGATGGCAGACTTTAAAATCTATCTGCACCGGACATGTAATCCGGAGTGAGAGAAAAACCTACAGTTGAAGTTTCACTAGAATATGGTGGTCTCAAAAAACACCCAGAGCTGCCCTTTAGGCAACATCGTTCATGTCGAAATTTGTCTGCAGTATTTTGAACATGGTTTTTATATTTGTGGACAACTTTCTGTGGCTCTGCACTACAAGTTTGAAAGCAAAGGTGGTGGCTTTCATAGTGGGCTGTTCTCACTCATTCAACCATGGCCCCACCGCGGTGGCTCAGTGGTTATGGTGCTCGGCTGCTGACCCGAAAGACGCGGGTTCGATCCCGGCCGCGGCGGCTGAATTTCTTTGGAGGAGAAATTCTAGAGGCCCGTGTACTGTGCGATGTCAGTGCACGTTAAAGAACCCCAGGTGGTCGAAATTTCCGGAGCCCTTCACTACGGCGTCTCTCATAGCCTTAGTCGCTTTGGGACGTTAAACCCCACAAACCAAACCATTCAACCATGCTTAAAGCTTCTGCTTCATAGCTGCAAAACGTTGTCACCAAGTATAGGTGTTATTTCATGGACCTCTTGCAGTAAGTACTTTTCACATTTTTCTTCTAGCCTTCCTTCATGAATCAATAAAAAAAATGTCTTACCAGTGCGTAAACCTGACTTGCATTTCTACTTGTGTGCATATAGATGCTGCTGTTTTACTGGGAAGTAAGCACTGATGGTTATTTGCCTGTAAAAATGTTTTCTCAATATATCCTTGTGCATGGGATAGTTATACATGCTAGTAATAGGATTGTTTCAGTGCCATAGTAGAAATTTAATAACACGAAATTTGCAGTCTTGCATTGCAAAATTTTTGTTATTGCATCACATCATGACCTTTATGACTCTTGCAGCATTCAAGTCAACGTCAGAATAAAGTGACAAGCCACTGTGACTGAAGTATATTCCTGCATGTATGACATAGCAAGAATAACTCGTATAGTTCATTCATGATGGAACTTCATTTTATGTATCAGGCCTCTGGAGTGAAAACTCTCTATATTGAAGGTTATTCCTCACTCAGCAAGCCACGCACTGTATCAAATTGCATTTATATTTCCATTGTCTACACTTTTCTTATATATATAACCATGTCAGCTGCTGCTTGCTGTTTCTGTTGTTCTGAACCATTCTACAATAACTTGTGGGAATGTCAAACTGAGTCTAGCTCCTAGTGCCCAGAGAAAGACAGTATCCACCTTCAGTGGGACGCAATTGTGTGCAGAAATTAACCCAAGCTTGGAACTCACGTAACTGCTGTGGTGGCTCAGTGGTTATGGCATTATGCTACTGAGCTCAAGGTTACAGGTTTCATTCCCGGCTGTAGTGACTGCACTATTCATGGCAGCACAATGCAAAACTGCCTGTGTACCAAGTTACTGCTGCATGTTTGAACTACGGGTGGGCAGAATAAAAGCATTCCACTAAAGTGCGCCTCACAGTCCACAGTGTTTCTTCAGCACATCGAAATTCAGTAATTCACTATAATTCAATCACAAGGTCATGCTCTATGTGGCAAGCATGCCACGTCTAAGGAATTTAAGTGTGCTGGATGTGGTCTTTGAAGATGAATATGCCAATGGCATTTTACGGAAAAAGCAAAGCTGCTTCCTAGAAATGTGGACTCGAGGCTGCCCATTAGTAAAATTTCCTTTCTCTCTGTATCGTCTTCATTACTGAAGGATAGTTCATTTCAGGTTCTGTTGCCAAACTTTGTGGATAATGAATTTTGAAGGTGGCTAAGCAAAGGCCTCATGAACAAGCAGGATAATCAGATAACTTTGAATTAAAACTCTAAAACAACTGAAAGTGAATTTGGATCATTTTTTGACAGCTTCAAGGGGGAGCTTTTGTTTTCAAGGCTAATGCTGAGTGCTTGCAAACGAAGTGCGACAAGCTTAAGTTGTCGGCATAGATAATTGCTTTCATCAGATGCAAGACTGGGTATGATGGAGGAGCAGCTTCTGTGTTGCTGATAATGGTGGCAACATATGCGCTGAATGAGTGCTGGAGTATTTAGTCTGGCATCTTCGCATATGATGCGGACTTTCCAATAATTATCACTGATTCAGGCAAGTACCCCTCCCATTCATAGTACAAACAACTCGACAAGAACTACATTCAAATGGTTTGTACCTAAGATCCGAACAAATTATGGTTATCAGATGTTGAGCAATGCTCTCCCCCATCAACTAAACAGGGAGTCCAAATTGATGTATGGCTAATGCCAAATCTGTTATGTTTTTGTTGTTTTTCTCTGAAAGTTATGTTGTGTACCACTGCAATGCCTCTGTGGGGTGTGTCGGCTTCATCAAGGCTTCTCACTGGCTTTTTGCCGGCACACCTAACATCGTCATGATGTTAAATAAACATGATTCTGATTCTAAACTTACCACCAGATGCCACCGCTGTGTGAAAACCGAACCCAAACAAGCAAGCAGTTAAGCCATGAGAATTTTTCAGTTTTCTCTGAGTAATATGGAACACTCAGCACTGTGCTTTGTTGTGGAAGAAGTGGGTTTAAATGCCTTAAGTGGATCGTATACAGCATCACGGGAGCCATAAGCGAAAACTGAACTACCCAAGATGCGTACCATACCAGCAAAGCGACACATATGTCCCTACTTGGCGCATCACGTGGGCGCTGCCTTACTGCACCTGTTTAGAGCCACTAGAAAAGTTCTGTTCAAGGCAGCGCTTTCGTATTCATTTTTTCAGTGCCATATGCGCCTGCTGCTTCTAGTACACTCTACTTTTGCAAATAGTGCTCACAGCCACGTGGCGTTGGCTTGCACTCCAAATTCTTACACCATGCTCCGAAGTGAAAGCACTCCTGAAGTACATTACCTCATGTGCTGCCCAGATTTCAACGTGGAAAGGTGTGTTCTCCTTAACGGGGCCCCGGAAAACGGGGCGGCCCACGAGCTCGCTCAAGATCTCTACCGCTGAGCTGCTATGGGGCCCCTCGATGACTGAGGGAGCAGAGAGCACATGCTAAAATATGGGGAGATCGCACAGCATTATAGATTGGATCGTAGACTGATATCCCCGCCAGACACAAAACAATGGACAGGCAGTTGCGTAGAGGCATCTGCAAACCTGTACGTATCCGCACCCGGTTATGGCGAACCACATGTTCCCCGAGGCCAGGAGCTATAGGCGTAATCTTTGTGGGGTGAGGGGGACCCTCGACCACATAATATGGGAATGCCCTCTCCCAAGGGGTAGGGGGGTGGCGCATAATATAGGTAGCAGGGAAACCTGGGAGACCTTACTGCACAGCTCGGACCCTGAGCTCCAGCTGCTGCTCGTCCAGTTGGCTGAAGAGGCCGCCGGGACCCAAGGCCTCCCATCATCATCATCTGCCTGACTACGCCCACTGCAGGGCAAAGTCTCTCCATGTCTCTCCAGTTAACCCTGCCCTTTGCCAGCTGCAGCCACCGTATCCCCGTAAACTTCTTAATCTCATCCGCCCACCTAACTTTCTGGCACCCCCTGCTACGCTTGCAAGACCTCCCGGCCAGCTTCTAAAGCGGCACGCCCTACCCCACCGGAGTGGGGGGGGGAGTTGCCTTTCTCTGTTGAACAATAAAAGTTTTCACTACTACTACTACTCTCCTCATCTGGTCGCCCAGGCGGTCGACATGCTCGGCCTGTAAATTATGACCGAATCAGGCCAAATAAAGGACTACTACTACTACTACTACTACTACTACTACTAGTAATGCTACTACTACTACTACTACTACTAGTACTGCTACTACTACTACTACTACTACTACTACTACTACTACTACTACTACTACTACTACTACTACTGCAGGTTTTCCCGCCGAATTTAATCCTAGTGCCAGTGGAAATAACCTAAGCGCTGACTGATATAATCTGCATGTCATGTAATTTAATCTGAGTGCAAAGCATTTAATCCAAGCGCCAACTCAAACAATGCAAGCGCCAACCAATTTAATCCCAGTGCCAACGGAAATAATACAAGCGCCAGCTGTTTTAATTCAGGTACCAACCAATTTAATTCCCTCACGAAAAATGAATGTGGCAGAAGACTCCAAAGCATAGAACACGAATGCCAGGAATAAAGCTGAGATTATTTTTCAAACCATGCGATGCCTAAGCGAAGTGTCCACATATTGCATAGCTTTCATCAATATTATAACCAACACTGCCTTGATACAAGTGTTTTAAAGCGCCGTTTAAAGCGCACAATATCAGCATTAAAAAACTGCACAGGGGCTCAGTGCTATGGCTTACTGGCTTTTTATTATGACTATAGAATGGAGGAGGGCACAAATACACGCAATGTTTATAATGGAACATTGAATTCACTGTCTTCGATAAAAGATACGATTATTTTGTCAGACAGTCAAAGAAAGTGTTAATAAACCGTACCTTAGATTAGCCCTACTACGTAGTTTCATGAGAAAAAAAGATACACAGCCAATGATGGAAAGTTCCAAAGGAGAAGGCAAGTTTTGCGCCTCCGTTTCCTTGCTGCCTGATTGTCGTCTGCTTTTGCAAAATATGCTATGACAACAGAGGAAGACACAGGTATGTGCACTCATTATTAGAAATCAGCAAACTTTCTTTTGCAAGAAATAGGATTTATTTCTCCGGCACGTAAAAAAGCATTGTTAAAAACACAGAAGACAAGAAAGTTTCAAAGCAGACGGCTTTGTGTGTGCCGCATTGTGGCTGCATTTGAACAACGGAGTAGAGCCGGACGGTAGTGGTACATACTCGTATACTATAAGCAGGTGATAGTGTACGACTTTTCATTCATCTCTCATAGCATTAACGCGCAGTATTTTCTTCCATGGAAGCCGATGAGGTGAGCTCTTGCGCCCTAATTGGACACCGAAAATGAGTACCGCCATTCAAGCCCCCAGATGCACCAAGAAGAAAGAACAGCAAAGTCTCTGAACATGACAGGGCCAGAATTCTCAATGTGTCAAGGCATGGAAGAGTTGCGAAAAAAATGGCAGACACGCTGGGCATGAATTTAAAGACAGCAAGATCCATTGCGGCAACTGATAGAGAGGCGCTGAAGAAAGGCGGAACGTCGAAGAAATTAGAAAATGAGGTTGTAGCGGCTCTAAAAAATATTGTGGACAACAACCCTGCTTTCATGCTAAAGCAAATAAAGCAGGCATTGGAAGAAGAATTGCCCGCCCAGAATTGCCATCGGCACAAGTAGCATTGATCACATACTGGATGCGCATGGCTACTCTATGAAGTTGGTGACTCAGAGGCCAATCGATCGCAACAGAGCTGACGCGAAACGCACCTGCATACATCATACGCGCAGTGGCTGTAGTGTGAAGGACCCCGCTTGTGCAGGTTTTACGTTGATGAGACTAACTACAACATATGGTGGTAAGGAGCTTCGGCCGTGCGGTTAAGGGGCAGCCTGTGGTGCAGAGGACGACTGGCAGCAGAAGAGCAAACCTCAACATTACCGCCTGCATGTCGGCAAATGGTGTCATACATTCGACGGCTGTCGACAAGGTTCACTAGGTCATGTTCAACGAGTTTTTGAGTGACATATCAGCCCGTGTCGAAAGTGAAGAACCTGGCAAAGAAGCGGTTTTTATTTTTGACAATGCTCCCGCTCACAGCCATGCGGAACAGATAAGCCTGGCCAGTCATATGCACTCAATCGAGAGACTGCCTCCTTACAGCCTGTTTTTTAACCCTACAGAGGAAGTGTTTTCGAAGTTCAAGTCTGAAGTCAAAGCTTTCCTCAGCTAACGGAGAGAGTTGGCACTCATCACTCCACCCTGATCGACTAAAAGGGAGCATCGGCGCAGTTTGTTGCTCGACGCTGCTCGGCACTCTATGAAGCAAATACAGCGGGTAGAGTGCGCTGCTTTCAACCGCCATAACTTTTCTTTTATACGAGCAGCTTTGCATGAAGATGATATGTAAAAATTGTGAGGTCACACTTTGAGGCACCTGACATCCTCCAGTAAATAAAATTGCATTTCAAAGACAGCCCCTTCTGTGCTCGTATAAGCCTAGATTTTCAGTAACCTACACCGCTATAAGGTAGCCACCGGTAGCTATTCCTGACCTAGGCTGTAAGCTCTGGTGTAGCTACGCCCACTTTCCCTTCTAAAGCTCAATAAGCGGTAAAGTGAAGAACCGTTACTGCGGTTCTATGACTCGTCCCACCTGGAAGAACTCTGCATTACACTATGCTCTGTTTCTGCTAGTGGTGTTGAATCTTTATCAGAGCCTCCCGAAAACATTTTGCACCGGTTGCATGAAAACAGCCGGCAGTATGAAAACAGTATGAAGGCCGTAATTGTAACTAGCATGCAGATTCAGCACATACGACAACCAATAATCAACAGTGTATACCAAACTAATTAATACACGACAGTCACAAGCCACAAGAGTTGCATCAAATACTGAGGTTTAACAGCTGCTAGTGGCTCTTTGATGTTGCAAGGTATGCGAAGGAAACGAAATAGTGCATGAGAATGTAACTCACATGTGTCGCATGGTCACAGAAATTATCTAAACTTCGCTTATTCCTGGCATTCATGTTCTGTGCTTTGGAGTCTTCTACTGCATTCATTTTCCGCATGCGGATGAAATTTGTTGGCACCTGGATTAAAACAGCTGGCGCTTGTATTATTTGCATTGGCACTGGGATTAAATTGGTTGGCGCTGGCATTGTTCGAGTTGGCACTTGGATTAAATACGCTGGCGCTTACATTAAATGTTTTGCACTCGGATTAAATTACATGGAATGCAGATTATATCAGTCAGCGCTTAGATTATTTTCAATGGCACTAGGATTAAATTCAGTGGAGAAACCTGTACACGCAACGACTTCGTTTAGAAAAATGACGATTTACGGGGCTGTTTTTTTTTTATTATTATTCGAGACGTTTGCCATTATGCATAATGAGATAGGAATAGAAAGTTAGACAAAGGAGAGTAAACAAGCCACGCTTAAAATTTGGCAAAAGTTCTCGATAAAGCGATTACCATGTGTCCATTTGCGATAGTCGCCTGCAACGTCCCATCGCAGGCCTACTTTCCAGGGCTAGCTGATGGCAACCCTTCCTCCATGTTTGCAAACTAGCGAGGTGGCGCTGCAGTCGCTAGCGGGCTCGCGGTAGGAGGCCAGGGAGTGGTGTCGAGTTGAAAAGGTGCAGCGCCGGTTTTCAAGGCTTGTAGGCGCGTTTTGAGTTTCTGAGGATCATAGCAATGGTTGAAGCTTTCAACTTAGTATTCCTCGAAGTACACGGGCTCGCGTTGGCCATGTATGGCGTATGTCGCCACAGTGTATTGTATTATGGCTAGCGTTTCTGCCGTTGGTTTCTACACTAGGCATTGAATAAAATAATGTTTTTTACACTCTGCATTATCCAGAATGATTTTACCTTGGGACAGTAGTGCGGGAAGCACTGGTGTTTTTTCGGCAGAGCTGTTTTTAGCCGTCAGATCAGGCACCAGCCAGGCCGACTTCTCCCTTTCTTAAAATGGTCGATTTGTTGAAAAGTGTGGATTCCTGAAATTATATTCTTTCTTAGCCCTGGGTCTTCTGTTTGGTTACGAAAAAATTATAGCAAAATGTTCAGTAGAAATTCATAAAATCACGGTTTTCGGATGTGTTTTCGTCCAAAATTGTGAGGTAATGGGGTTTCTGATGGTCCTGGCACGTCGCGAATTCTGCGGGTTTCCGACGACGGAGCACCACAATGGTAGCATCACTACGAAGAAGAGGGATCAGAGGTTTCGTTGATTTCAGTGCCGCATTTCTTTGACCAAAGTGAAAGCGAAGAGGCCATAAACGAGGAAATAAACTTAAAGGTTTGTTTTGTGATCTACCACATTTACTCCGATTGGCATCACTCTCCCCTTTGTAAATTTGTAACGAATGGAAATAGAATGATTCTGTTTAATGATTCCAGAGACGTTGAGGAGTGCAATAAATCTCTCAATTTTTTTCCCTACAGGAGCAGTAGTATGTTAGTTATTTTTATAAGTTTTCATGTGATTATGCATGCATAAGTACTGGGAATCTAAAAAACATTCAGGGAGGCACTTTGTTGACCTAAAGCGTGGTGTTGCTGCTTTTGTCACTGATGTGTGGTTAAGATGTTGTTAAGCTTCGCCTCTGAGAGTGGAACGCGACAGCGTCTTGCAACGCTGCCAGAGAGTCCACAGAACGCCATCGCCCGTTCGGCTCTACGCCTTGCTTGTTGGTAAACTGTTTTTGAGGAAAGGAAATGTATCTGTCTCGCATATCTCGGTGGACCTGAACCTCGCCGTAAGGGAAGGGAGGAAGAGGGGAGGGAACGAAGACACCGTATTCACTAGACGCGCCTTTGCTCATTCCAAACCATCGAGCTGGCATGGCGGGGTGGTAGCGGGCTCGTCTCGCACTCCGGACACCCAGGTTCGATTCCACCACTCCACCAATTTCCCACTCTGTTTTATTTATTTATCTGGTCCGACTACAAATTAGCCTAATTGGTTAACTAATTACCTAAACTCAGTCCCACTTGGAGCATCACTATACCACTCCTTTAATTGGTTGCATGGTTACAAGCCAAAGTACAATTGGCCCTGTCTTAAAAAGCCCTGGCATTAAAGGCTTCCGCCTTAAAAAAGAAGTAATACAGCCACCATAGCTACATACAGAGAACAGGGCTTTGGGAACATGCTGGCATAAAAAATTTCCGCCCTTTCTACTTAATTATTCAAGACCCGGGGTGAGGGTGTTAATATATAATTACCCAAGAACTGTACCACGTATAGCTGAAAATAAAACGCATACTGAAATTAGCAGAGCAATTTCATATTGCACCAAATGTGATTAAATATCTTATGCATCAATAAAGAAAACACTTTTCATTGCCTCATCCCCTGTCAGTCTCGATCGCTACGTGCCTGTTGGTAGCCCGCCTGCGGTTGCTTTCCAAACAGGCTTCGCGATCATGTAGTACTTCATGAAGCAGCTTATGACACATGCATGATGCAATGAAAAGAACGTGGCTTTTAGTACACTAAAGTACGCTGTTCGAATCATGCCAACGTGACCGCGCAAGATTGTCACAACTTACCAGACCTTTCTTCTAGAATCAAACAATTATGTCGGTCATGTTAAGAAATAGTTCCAAGTATATATTAAATGCCCTAAACGCGCCATTGTACGTTGTATAGCTTCTACACACGTTAAAACGGCTATCAACAAAAGAACGCACTCCTTGGTGGTGAGTGACTCTGCCGGCGCCCGTGCACACCAGCTCAGGGTGATAAATACGTGCGCTGCTACATACATGCTTTTTTTTTTCTTTGCGCAATTTTAAGCGTACCATACTGTTGTTCAGGTGAATGAACGCGGCAACTTCCCTGCTATGAAGTACGCTGACTGGCAACGCCGGTCGACAACCAGACTCCGCGCTTTTACTACCGCGTCCCATTTCCTAACGCGGTATTTATTTGCGAGAAACCTATTAAGGCTAATATAATTTTCCATTTTATACTACGCGGATCCAACAGTGACGCAGCTGGTCAGTACATGCTGCTTCTGCAGGCGTAAGGCTAAATGGAGGAAGACGATCCTCATGTCACGTGACTTTTAATGACGTCATTCCAAAATGGCGTTTGTTTAGGTACATTTCTGGGTACTTTTTGTTGCAAAATTAGGTAAAAATGGCGTCGCAAAATTTTGAAACGTCCCTAGCCATAGTTTCTAGGTCGCTGGCGTCTCCACGGTTGCCACGGTGACCATCGCCAACGCCACGGTGGTTTGTTGACATGGCTGCGATGGCTATTTACCGCGCGGTGCATTGACGCGTGGAGTAAGTGCTGCCGTGAAAGTCATCAAAGGTTGGTGCAATGGCGAGTAATATTGACCGCGCTAACGTCCGGACTTGTACCCCAGTGCCCTAGTGTTGTCTTTATTATGCAAGTTTGCAGTGCGACCTGTTCCAGCCGTGGTATGATATCGGAAGCCCCTAGAGACGTTTTGCAAGGCGGTGCTTGACTGAATTTGAGGTCACTTCAATTCTCTTCGGCACCTTTCGGTATTGTATCTCGTGTTTGAACATTCCCTCCTCTAGAAGGAGGCAATGGTTTGAAGCATTGGATGAGTGTCGAAAATTATGTTTCCTTGTGTTGCGCGTAACTGATTCTGACCTGTACGTACTGATAGGATGAGCTCGTATGCATAAAAATGGTGGATACTGCGAGCCATTTGGCAGTTGCGGTACATATAAACTATGTTCCTGGAGTCCTGCATGTATGCCCACCGGCGACAAGCTATGTTAAAAAAAAATTAAAATGCGGAAGGAAGGCGGACTGGACGTACTACACGCTAGCCTTTGAAAGGACAACACATCTTCCGTCTTAATGTTTAATATGCCTGCAGTGTCTACCCACCAACTAGCCAAGCTGTAATGGATTACTTCGCGTTTACACCCATGTTGCGCAAAGCACGCGGTAGGCCACAGCTGCTTTGTACGACGCCGTAGCGTTGCTCACGACGCATCGTGCCACATGAACTATGGTACGCCGCTTTCTTCGCTGATAGGCGTTTAGCAAATGTCGTAGTATGGTCACACCACCGAACCTTTGAATATCTGGAAAGCTGCTTTTCTTTTATCTAATTGGTGAAGTGTTTTTATACTCATTAAGTAGAACGTGTGGTTCTTGGTGTATTTCTTGTAACGTTCAGCATTGGAATAAAGCCAGACAAGGCCGAAACTTGTTTTGCTTGCTCTGTCATTTCTGTAATGGTTTGTGATGAAGTGGGAGGCTTGACTTAGGCTTTCAGCATCCGCGTAGCCAGTGTGGCCCTTGGGTTTGTTTGGGAACGATGTTGGGTTATTGCGGGGTAAGTAAAACACAACACAGAGAGAAACGTAAACACTCGGGATGATCAGTTTCTTGCACTTTCTGTGTGTTACATTTTCTGAGCTTCAATTTCTAGACGCCATGAATGCATTCCAAATTTCACAGCTAGCTGTTTTTTCTGCTGCACCAGTTAGTGAAAACACAGACTGATGGGCAAGTTGGTATGACATAATAAGGCAAAAAAAGCACACCTGCATAAGGAAGATGCTGCGTTTTGTCTCATCTTCCTTTATCCTTGTGCAGGTGCACTGTTTTAGCCTTATTAGTAAAAGTATGTTGTACAGGGACGTTGGGTGCCATGCATGCCATAATGCGCTGCGTTAACTTTGTGCTAGCATTTGTAGCTAGAAGGGTTTCTTTTTGACATTAGCATTGTATAAGTGAATATAATTTGTGCGCATACATGAATAGCATGCTGGCTTGGCCTTGTAGGCCACTGCATCATTATGAAGTGTATGAGGTGTCACATTAATTGCACGCCTGCTTTTACTGCACGTTGCCAGTTTTGAGGGGAAAATCTGTTTTGTGTGGAGTCAGCAGTGACTAGGCAAGCGACCTTTGAATGCAAATAAGCTTGCTCCATAGATGGTAGCTCTGTGGGGCAATGGACACACACAAAAAAAAAGAGTAGCCATGACCTTTCGATATAAAGTGAAGAAGCAGCATAAACCAAACATCAACACGCCATGCATGTGACATGCTTCTCTGCATACAGTGAAGAGCTTAAAAATGCATGAAATGTAAACATGGCTTGTCTGCTTATATTTGGTTGTCCCTTTTAGAGGGAAGCATGTTGACAAATTTTTCTCTGCTTTATGGCAAACGTCTAAAGGAGTGTGAGATTTCATTAAGGAAACATTTACAGTTGGCCACATAAGTTTGAGGTATTCAAATTAGAAGGTCTGAAAAAGCTGTGTGCCTTTTCTTTCTAGCTGCATTCTAATTTTCATTCTTCGCTTGCCATGCTGCTGAATGGGTGGGTCTGCTGGTTCCTGAATTACTGTTTTTGTAATGTGCACAGTCAGAACATGTGTATATCACGAGTATGAGGCAACATATTTAAAAGCACAATGTGAAAAGAGCTTGTGGATACATTTTTGAAGGTTGGCAGCTCAGTTCGCTGATATGTATAGGTGCTTTTTATATTGTCAAGGCCCAGTAGGTATTAAAGGAGTAGAGACAACAAAATTTTAGTTGTTTCTTTCGGTTAGAATGATGCGCAGTACTTTAGAAAGACTAGACAGCTGCATGGATTGCGACAACAAGAGGCAATATATTTATAATTGCATTTTTTCTCTCGCACTGCTTTAGCTTAAACAACCGAACGACGACTGTGATGTCAGGGATGTGTTCAGGTCATGTGAGGCATACAAAGACAGCAGTATTGTTGCAGCTTTGTTCATTGTTATTTGCATCAACTCGTACACAAACCTGTCTAAGAGTTGGAGTCACATAAAGTGAACAGGCAGCGATTATATCTCTTTTTTCATGCCTCATGTGACCTGAACATGTATCTGACTTCAGAGCAGTCATTCGGCTGTTAAAAACCGAAACCAGATGACACGAGAAAAAAAAATTAAATTGTAAATTATTTAGCTGACAAAGTTAAAATCCACATGGTGGCTTGTGTACAGCATTGCCTAGTGCATCAGTGTAAAGAGAAATGCGCATCCAAAAATTTGGTTTCTCTACTCCATTAAAGATGTAGCCCATGACATGCTTGTGGCAGACCTTTGAGTTCATCATTCTTTTATGAGAGTTGTGAAACTGGCTCACTAGAGTGTAGCATGTCAGGAGTCAGAGTGTTACTGGAGTACTCTGACCTCATGGTGATTAAAATAGAAGAAAACTAGTTGAGTCCACAAAGAATGAGGTGCTCCTTTCAGAAGCAGAGCTGCTGTGAAGAATGTTCTATGAAAAGACAACCATCAGCTCTTTGCTACATTTCAGTTTATTTTCTTGAAGACCTAGTAACGGGTATTACAGAAATGATAAGAGGTACGTTACAGAAATAATTGGTACCTGCATATTAGCATGACAAGGGGTGACTAATAAAATTTTTGTAGGGGTCTATAGAATTTTGCCTCCATCGAAATGCGACCGCCACAGCCGGGATCGAACCCACGTCTTTCGGGTCAACAGCCAAGCACCATAACCTCTGAGGCACCGCGGCGGCCAGTGATTTTCTATTACTGGCCCTCGGTACGGTGGGTTCACGGTTTTGCGGTAGAAATGTTATTGGTGTATGCCTGTTGTGCATATATTGGCTGAATATTTTTGTTCAAAGTAGTGCAAAATTTGTGAGTTCTTTTTTCTCTTAGAATCCACAATTCATACTGTGGCAGCTGTTACACTTGTATGACACCTTGATAAAACTAGCCGAAAATTATAGGCTTAAGTGTGTAGCAAACCAAGAAGGGCATGGGACAATTATAGTAATTTAGATGGAGTGGGGAAGTTGTCTATTGTTAATTTTTAGATTGCAGATTTAGTAAAAGTAGACGATACCTAGGCAACATGTAAGACATAAAGCAGAGACCTGGACTTTGGGTTGCTTATAATGTGGTCAGCCGTTGCCCCGCTGCAATGGCTGAGTGGTTAGGGTGCCCGCTGCTGTTCCCAAGGACGGGTTCGATCCCAGTTGCGGCAGCTGCCTATCAGTGGAGGCGAAATGCTAGGCGCCTGTGTACTGAGTGACATCAGTGCTCGATAAAGAGCCCCATGTGGTCAAAATTAATCCGTAGCGCTGCACTATGGCGTTCCTCATAACCCATGTTGCCTTCGGACGTTAAACCCCATATTCTATACCATACCATAACTTTGACGTGTTCTGTGTGCTTGACCATTTAAGCTGCAGTAATTGCTGAGCGCTTGTTGAGTTTTCATGAGTATTTTTATGTGTAAATGCACAATGTGTGACGGGGTGCATATCGACAATTACGTATGCATGGCACTCATGCTAAGACTGGAGTGCATGTGAATATTCGTGTCCATCGTGCAAATAAACGGAAGTTGCATAAATAGTGAACTAAATGTAGTGTCAAAATGTCTGTGAAGAAAAAATTCTCATGTTTGCATGTGCTGTTGAGTCATTTTGATTGTAATGGCAAGCGTGGTTATGTTCAAGATTGCAGCAATATCTCGGCACATTATGATTTTGAATGGTAAAATTTTGTCTATCTTGCATCCGTTGCAGTTTCAAGTAAGGTGGACGCACACAGTTTCAACATTGCTGCCAACATGATTTGTGTGAATGGCTTTATTGTACACTGTTGGGAGTAAGGCTTCTAGTCCATCCGAAGTGCTCTGATGAAAAATACCTTTTATAATGGTACTTGTGGTTCTTTCATGTCATTAAAACTAAACTCAAATAATAAATAATGTGAGTTTGAGCTGCATAAGTGAAAGTTATGTGACCGCTTTGTTCATGACAGTACATTTGGTTCGGTTCAATCCGCTACAATGATAGAAGACCGTTCTGCTTTGAAACAGCAAATTGACATGCATTCAAGCTTGGGATGAGCAGCAAGAGAGAAAGCGTGCATATTGTTGACGATGCAATGTTGACCCTTAAGTGCCCGTTACGTTTTCAGTTTTCTTGCCTTAATTTTCTTATGGTCGCACTGGGCGACCCGATTTAGAAAACTGCCAAAAAATAGTCGCACGTCCTAGCTTTAGTCAAAACCAAGAAAAAGAAAACATGCATATTTATATTTTTGTTTTATTTTTATGAATCAATTTTATTGGCGTTTCCTTTGAATGAGTGTGTTGATTTTCGTCAACTGCATAAATGACTTTCTTATTTATGTTGCAATTTTTAACGTTTAATGCTTTTTTTTTCTAGTTTATTGCTGGTTTCGGCTATTTGTATTTAATTTTTTTTGAGGGAGCGCGCGATGATGATGATGATGCTAGCGCTCTTACAGCGCCCCCTACAGTCAGTTAGCAAAGAAGAAAAAACAACATGGCGGTTGTTTACGTACGTTCGAATCGCGGTCGGCGGCTGTTGCGAGTGAAGTATTCGTCGGTGTCTCGTCTTTGTGGCGTGTGTAGTTCTTTAAATTTGCCCCTTTTTTGTTTGTGACCAGTAGACCGCCTATGGAATGCGTGTTTACCTCCCATGCGTCCCTAAAGGTGAGTGAGCAGGACGCAAGCCCGCGCCGTCCAGTACTGGCGTCCCTGATCTGGGTGTTTCCAGCTCATTCTGGAAAATATCTGTGCATATAACTCTTGTTATAATCATCACGATGCAGTGCGTGTGCTGTGATATGTCATCGCATTGACTTTCTCGTGATGCAAGGGTTGGAGAACATTGCAGCATGTCGTTTCCAGCCAGCCTTCGATCCTTCAAGACCAGTGTCTTGAACACCTGAATGGCGACAGTACCAGTTGACGACTTGTGGGTGCAAGGTGGCGTAGATCTGCTAGATTACAGAAAGAAGCAATTGCCGGCAGAATAATCGCAAGACTAACCCACCTGTGGCTCGCAACCACCTCAGTGGACTGAAAAATGCTCGGGACAGAGCGAAGCAATAAAGCTGCACGGTGCGAACGCTATACATAGGTTGCTTACGTCTCATGTAGTACCTATCTGAATTAAATGTTCTGGAATGCACTGGCAGTGTGTACTTCTGCTCTTGAGACCGAGTCGTCCTTCATGGCGCAGAAAGAGTGCACTGAACGCATGTGCATACGCTGGGCGGCGCACCTTAAAAATAAAATTGTTTCCATGTTCACTGCATGTTTTCAAAGGCACATGAGTTCTAAGGTAATCCTCCGAGTTCTCGTTCTGCTGGTATAGTCATATTTGGTCAGTGCAATCAATGACTCTGTGCCCACATACTGTCAAAAAGCAAGATTTGTCAGATCTTTGTCAGCCAGAGATGATGTGCTGGCATGCATAAATTGATATATAGCATCGTAATAGTGTGACACTGAACACTTTATTAAGATGTAATAGCAAGTAATTTCAATGTTTGTGTAAGCCAGTGTATTTGCCTTCATTGAAAAAGATATTCAAGAAAGTGTTTTGGTGTTCGTATGAGGCGGGACAGAACTTGTGTACAAAGTATGTGATAGCCAGGTGCTCAGGGCGAAATGTCACCTACCACTGCCTCTCGCCGGGGCAGGTGGCTCTCTGGAATTCTTTACTTCAGCATACTGCAAAACTAAAATATGTGAAGAGCTGCGCTCGAATTTCGCTTTACCGACTGTAGTTATTGGCTGTCTTTTTTTTTTTTTTGCACGTGGTTTACTGCTGATACAATAACACACATGGCTCAGTGTGCATTGTACTGTGTGCTACTTACTGCATGCAATGTGAAATGCTTCAAAAGCAAGGGTTCGGGCAAGTTGTTTGTTCTAGTTAAGGTTGGTCGCCGAACAGAAAGGGACGACACGGGAACCAGACACACAGCACCGACTATCGAGATTTCTGTCAGTGCTGCGTGTCCGGTTCTCATGTTCATGCTGTCTTTATTTCTTTGTAATGTGACCAACCTTAGCTTCAAAAGCAGTCTTCGCACTATGTATAGGGAGGGTGCACAGAGAGGGCCTGGTAATAAGCGTGTTCATTTTGTGCTCGTGTCTGTGTACAGCACCTGGTGCTAACTGCTCGCTATACTGCACATTTAAATTTAGGTGCCAAATGTACTTCTCTTGTGATGCAGTGTGTGCACACCAGGGAATGATCTCGCATTTTGCATGGTGCAGCGAGTACCCTTCTCCTTAACATGTAACAAACTGTAGCTGCCTTTCAAAAATATCATTTTAGTGCATCAGCATCAGAACCCCCCATGTTGGAATAATCCGTCGGTCTGAAGCCTCAGGTGACAGAGTGGAGGGAGTGAAATCCACCTTCACGAAATTGCAGGGAACAGGGAAGAAGAGAGGGCGGGAGGAGGCGGTTGGCAAGCGGTTGCAAATCTGAGTCGAAGGGTGGAGAGAGTGGATGTGTCACTGATGGATGGGATTTCATCGGGTGAGTGGAGTGGGGGTGTCACGTAGTGATTGATGGTGCCTATTCGTTCCGGCAGGAACATAATGCTAACTTTGGCTTATGGGGTTTAACGTCCCAAAGCGACTCAGGCTATGAGGGGCGCCACAGTGGAGGGATCCAGTAATTTCGACCAACAGTGGCCCTTAACGTGCTCCGACATCACACAGCATCTGGGCCTGTAGTGTGTCACCATCGGAATACAACTGCCACAGCCGGGATCATACCAGCGTCTAATGGAATTTGTTTAATTTTGTCGTTACACTCACAGTAAGATTAGTGTTTCCCAAGTACAAGTTGTATTTAATGTCAGAGTCCAAGGAAGGGCAGCTTTCCAAAGCCACAGCTGGGCTTGTACGGCGTAATTAAGCAGCATTAACATCCTTTAGAATCAATTAACGTGTTTGTACTATGATTACACAATGGACACGGTATTTATCAAGGCAAACAATGGCAGCGTATATATGCCTGCAAATGTTTAAATCAGGAATAGTATCTGCTAGCTTATTAAAAATATATCATTTATAAAATGACCGTCCAACTTCTCAGAAGTACCAAATCTGTGGAGAAATACAAATTGCAGATTGCCAATATGCCTAGGAAAATACATTTTGGCTGTCAAAGAAGGATTAGGAGCACTTTATTATTAATTACGCGAGGATTGTGGAAAGATGGGTCGGGTCACACCCAATAGTGCAAAACATGAACCCTTGGAAAAGATGCGAAGTTGTGGCGCCTATGCACTCATATGCTGTGCATAATGGGCTGCCTTGCATTACCATAACCTGTCCAGGTAGACTGCCACAAGTCAATAAAAATCTCCGATATATACAACCGCAGTTTTTCAGTTAGGTAGACATTTTATTTGTGACATTCTTAATCTAGCTGGCAGGCTATCACCAGCCCGAGGTGAATGTGACGTGCAGGATGAAACGGGTGCCATATCTGGATACTGGAGTAAATGTGATGTGATGAGCCTTGGGAGCATTCCTCTTCACATGGCGCCAGGCAGTCTTGCGGCCACATAATACGGCTGACAGTGCTTCATTCTGTAACCTGTAATACCGCAGTTACTTGCATCATGGATGCAGTTTCTTGTGGGAAAAAATTAGAATGGTAAGTTTGGTGCATTTATTACATGGTGTGGTCAGTTGAACTTTCCCCAGATTTTGATGATTGATGTAGGGAAAGCATTTATTATACAAATGCATCCATTATTTAAGTAAATATGGTGTACAAAAACCTGGAATGGAAACAGAAATCAGCATCTGCAGGATTGAAACAAATTCCTAACAACTTTGCCACAGCACCATACCCATGACTGGTACGCCGTTCCCTACCTCAAGCTAGGGCTGGCGGAACAGAACAAAATAGATGGGATCATAAGGCAGGCATATAAAGCAGCATTGGGGCTGCCCCACTGCACTCCTACGGAAAGACTTCTTAAACTGGGGATCTACAACACCACCACAGAACTATGCGAGGCACATATATTTGCGCAATTAAGGAGGCTTGCGACCTCACCCCCGGGGAGAAAGATCCTGAGCAACCTAGGATTACATGATAAAATTCCGGAAAGAAACGCGCAGGCAAAATTACAGACCAAAGTTAGAAAATTACTCACTATTAAACCACTTCCAAAAAACATGCACCCTGCTTTTCACGAAGGCAGGAGGAGAGCCAGAGCAAAGGCCCTTGAAGCCAAGCTCGAAGGCTCGGAACACACAACCTATGTAGACGCGGCGGAATACGAAGGAGGCGACTCCTTTGCGGTCGTGGCCGTGAACGACTCGGGTGAAACATTAACGGCCGGTTCGGTCAAAACAAAAAACTCAGGGACAGCGGAGGAGGCGGCTATCGCCATGGCAATGGCCAGCACCAAAGCAGTCACCATAATTAGCGACTCCAAGGTGGCTATCAACAATTTTGCGCGGGGTATGATCTCCCAGGAGGCAGAACGAATATTAAGACATAAAGACTGGGACCAAAGAGAGGTGGAACTAATATGGGTGCCGGCACACTCGGGGAACAGGGGAAACGAGTTGGCTCACAGTATAGCTCGAGGTTATGTCAGCCGAGCAGTGAGCCGGGTCGAGTCCCCAAATTTCACGAGAGATGCATTCATATCATTTCACGAATACACCAATCAGTTTAAACTGGAAAGGAGGATCTATCCGCCACCAGACAAAAAGCTTGACAAAAGCCAGGAGGTAACGTGGCGTCGGCTCCAGACGCGAGCCTTCTTTAGCCCGTCGAGACTAGCACACATGTATCCAACACAATACAACGCTACTTGCAAACAATGCGGCGAGATAGCCGGATATGACCACATTTTATGGAGCTGCAAAAAGGCGCCGCCACCGGCGGACCTACTACCAGTCCCTTCTCTAGAGCGGTGGGAGGCTATACTGGCCAGCTCAGACCCGTTGACGCAAGTCCGGGCCACTGAGTGGGCTCACAAGGTCGCCAAGAGCCATGGGCTCGAAGCCACCTAGTATAATGCCCACTAGGGCTCAGTGCTGACAATAAACGTTTTCCAATCCAAATGCCAAGCCACATTTTAGCCCCTAGCCTTTCACTCTACACTGTCCTTAATCTGTTCATTCCCAATGGGCCAGACATGAGGCCGTATGGCACTCAGGTATCCGTATCTGTCTATATGGACATGCCACGTTGTCTACTACACAGCTTTTTAAACACTTGTAGCAACAGTGTCAGTTTTCTCAGAAGCATGAAACTTTGTTACGATTAGTTTTATGACACACCCAGCACATTAACAGGCATTCTAGCCAAATTATAATTTCGTTGCAGTTGGGCTTTGAAGCATTTTTCATTAATGAGTAAAAAGGAAATGACATTAACTGGGCACTATATGTTTCATAAACTAAGCTGCCTTCTCGACAAATAGGGGCATTTTAGAATTTCTAGGCAACAAAGTTGGCACAGTGTTCCCATCACACAACAGAAGGCTCATTGCTTGGAAGGCTGGTGGAGAGACACTGTGTAAGAGCCAAGCAAGTTCATTTATGAAGTGCTTTATCATGTGAGGGAAGGCTATTCACGGCTGTTTCTACCATGGCAATATAACTTCATGTCACAAATTGCACCAGCAATGTTCTGAAAAATGAGTAATACTGTTTTTCTGTTGCAGCAGTATTCTGTTTGCAAAATAAGATGAATAGTAGTTTTGCGCTGCAGCTTTCAGTGTGCAAGATGACAGCTACGGCTTAGCCTTTTGTCAAGAATACTTTTTCTCATATGCATTGCAGAACTGTAGAACCACATATTGTCAACTGTCCTAAAAGGCAAGGTGTGTTGCTGGGCGAGTTGGTTGGGGTACATCTTGAGAAAAACAGCGCTTGCAGACAAAGGAAACGAGAAGGACACACAACTGCGCTGTTTTTTTTTTTGTGTGTCCTTGTTCTGGTCCTTTGTCTGCAAGCGCTGTTTTTCTCAAGATGTCCTAAAAGGGCGGTGCACTGTGACAGCACGACGCAACAAAGAGGAATGCAGCATGGAGCGACACTTCATACTAATTTTATTGAAGAGCGCATGCCTCTCTGAGTGCATCACATGCAGGCAAAATGAAATCAAGCAGGGATGACGAAGAAATAAAATTATAGTGAATGCAAGGCAGGTATGAACAAGAAAATGAGTGCACTAATTTCCCAATGCACATGCAGGCAAAATGAAATCAAGCAGGGATGACGAAGAAATAAAATTATAGTGAATGCAAGGCAGGTATGAACAAGAAAATGAGTGCACTAATTTCCCAAAGATGAAAAATGTTTGCCAATTGTCAGAAGTTCTCTGTTGAGCAGTGTCAGAGAGGGCGTACTCACACAAGCAGATTCTGAGTAGGGAATGAGGGGCCTGAAATATCTCAATTTCTTAATTGTCGGGTTTAACATTCGGGAGCGACACATGGGCTATGAGGGACACCATAATGGAGGTCTCTGGATTAATTTACACCACCTGGGGCCCTTTAATGCACGCTGACTTTGCACAGCACATGGCCATCTTTGTATTTTGCCTCCACTGAAATGTGGCCGCCATGGCCGGATCAAACCCACAGCCTTCGGGTAAGCAGTCTAAGAACGCCAGAGCCACTGAGGCGCCGTGGCGGGATGAGTTCTCCATTCCTAGGAGGAAAGTTTTGGGAAAAAAGGAATGACTAGAAAAGAAATACCAGAGGCCTGTAGTGCACCCTCAATGGTGCTGCTTGATATGGGATATGATGGCGCACCTTTCTCATGACCATGTGGGCTTCAAGAAAATTAGCAAATGGCACTCCTCTTCCCTGCTGTGTCTTGAGCTTGCTATGCTAAAGCACTCTGTCAGAATAGCCCGCCAACTAGCTCATAACATAATCCTAATCCCTCACCTGAAATCTGCCATCTTCAGCTGGCAGGGCCTACAAACGCCAGCACAGTCAGATGCTACTTTCTGGCTGCTCTGCATCTGGCACGAGTGTAGCTCCATTATAGCAACAGCATGCATGTGCTTGCACATGTGCACATGCGTTGCATGGTCAACACGTACATGTGTACATGTTGTGGCAAGCCTCGCACTGCTCACTATGAAGCTCGCAACCACTGCACGATTTGCTAGTTCTTTCCACTGTGTGCTTGAAGTTCACCAAACTTTGTGACTTTACATGCCACTGGCCATCTCCCACTCTCTCAGTACTGGACTTAGAAAGCTCAATCCTCACTTTATGCTTCCTAAATAGGGCAGATTTGCGGTGGTCTGCTCCTCCTTTGACACCTGTTGTAAAGTTTTTCGGATGTGAAATTGAAGAGTACTTTGATTAATGTATCCAATCACCCATTTACCTAGCCACCAAAGCGAGAGTACTTCAGTGCCTTGTGCATTGACTCCAAGTGATTATTTTTTGTTAATCCAATGTACTGCCTATAGCAGTAAGCCCACTGACATGCCCTCTTTGCGTATGTTTTCTCAAAATTTCTGTGAAGCCAAAGGCAATTAAGCTGATGCTCTTTGGAGTGGATACCAAGAAGTGCAGGGAGCAACTGTTGAGAGTCAGTTTCATCTGTCCACTTCATCAGAGTGTGCAGCATGTCCCTTGTTGTACTCCTGCAGTCCTTGTTTGTGACTGTATTCAGGTGCGTGCTCCAGTTGTGTAGCACCTGCCAGCTGCAAAGCAGTCGACTCCTCAAGGGACCCATCACCTGCTCCCGTGCACTGCCATAAACAGGGGCATCATCAGACATAAATGCCTGACATGGTATTGTGTTTTTTCTTTGATGGCCTCGAAAAACCTCACCACAGTGCCCGTGTTCACCCTTTTTGAAATCAAGTAGGCACACGGGATACCAAAGGCATCTTGAGAAATTGTAAGCAGGGTTGTCAGTTGGAATTAGTACTTATTTATGCCATGGGTGGAGTCAATGCACAGTTTCGCTGCCCCCAATTCATAAAGGAGCTCTCGTTGTGGGAACGTCATTAATGCTCGCTCAAAGTCACCACCATGACTGTTGGGGTCACCCTTCTTCCTGTAATACAACAGTGGCGACTCATTTTCTGCCCTCCTTTCTTCGACCCATATTTCAACACTCTTAAAATTGTCTGCATCTCTCTGCTCTGTTTTGCCAATCCTAAACTTATCTGCAATGTTACGGAGGTCCTTAGTGGTCACAAGTTGCATCCGTGGGCTTGATCCACTTGTACCTGCTCGGATGTTGTGCACAATGGTTTTTTCTGGCACTCCTGCTAACCGGCCTGAAAATGGTACAGAAAAAAACTGTTAACATCTCTGGTGGTTCATCTGCCTACAGCCATGTAATAAAGTGACAAATACTTCTGGTCGGATTCCTTCGTCTTGCACTTTGTTCCTTTTCACAGGTGACACACAGTTCATCTTACTTTCATTTCACTTTTGTGGCACTGCAAAGCACACGACAAAATGGTTGTTTCAAAGCCAGATGGACTTTATTTTTATGAGCTTGAGTGTTTAAACTTGCATACAGCAATGCAAAACAGGGAAGTTATATACAGCGTGTTATAAATGCAGAATATAACAGCACTGAAAATGTGGACAAGAAAAGAATAAGGACGTGTGCTTCTCATCCTGTCCCATTTCATTCTGCATATTCAAAAAATGCACCAATTCGCCTGGCAGCAACCTCTAAGGAGTAGAGACACCAAATTTTTGAACGCGATCTTTGTTTCTTTGGACTTTTGCACAAGACAATAGTGTACACGAGTCACAATGTAGAATTCACTTACGCCAGGTGAATAATTTCTAAGTGAATATTTTTCTCATGCTGTTTCAGTTTCAACACCTAAATGACTGCTGCTAAGTCAGAGACAATTGGAGGGCATGCCAGTCATACATAAACTGAAATATAAATGCTGCTTGTTCATTTTTTTTTTGCGATTTCAACTCTTGTGCAGGCTTGTGTTTTATATTAGTGGTTTTTCAGGAAAGGAAATGGTGCAGTAACTGCCTCAACCATGCCATGAAGGAAAGAAGGAGTGAAAGAAGCAAGAGAGAAAGGTGCTGTAGTGGAGGGCTCCGTAATAATTTCGACCACCTGGGGATCTTTGGGCACTGACACTGCGCAGCACGTGGGCACCTCTTGCCTCCATCGAAACTCAGCTGCCGCAGCCGGGTTCTAACCCGGGTACTCCAGCTTAGTAGCTGAACACTCAAACCACAGCCGTTCCTGTGAGCATTACTGATGAAGTGCCAAAACAGCCAAATAATTCTAATTAATGAAAGTTCACTGCAGACGATCTGTCTCATGAGAGAAAACATGGCCCTTATACAACCATTAGACTGGTGGCGTTGCATTGATCAGCAACAAAATGCCTACGCTTTTGACAGGCAGCCAAAAAAAGAGGCTAGCATCGAGTGCAACTGTCAGTCATTCAAGACACGTTTCATGGAGCTCAAGCCGACTTCTTACGGATGAAGTTCAACGTCAGCCGATTGAGCGACAGACCTAGGATAGTCAATGAAACCAGCAGAAAAACAAAAGAAAACATTGGAGTAGTCCAGTGCTAGATGACATTCCTAATTATGTTCAGTTCGAAAGACTGGACCCCTTCCACAAAGCATCTCTAAACTAAACGGCATGAAGTTCGTACAGACTGTGCTGTGCATGCAATGTGCCGTGGATCAATTGTTTTCCACCCTTCGATGCGACCAAGTAGGCTGAAGTGAATTGCACTGCAGTCAGATACAACTCGAGAATGAAGTGGCAGATGGCCCTTAAAGAAGACCCCCCAGTCAATGGTGTCAGCTGATTTTCATCAGTTAATCCAATTAAAGCCATAACTAAACCCCTTTCATCTGCCACCCTCCTGCAATGCTACCCCCTAGGATTAACCATGACATCATGAGAATCGGTCGACGCCATTGGATGGCAGGCTTCTTTTGAGGGGCATTGGCCGCTGGGTTCTTAAGCTGTGCCCTACTATAACTTCTTCCGCCCCCTCGTTTTGTGGGACATGCCTTCTCCCACTTTACAATAGGCATTTTCGTGTTGTCCCACCTCTTTTGTGCCATAGATGCATCGCAGAAGAATAAAAACCATTGAAATGATCACTCGAGTTAATGAACAATATCTTCCCCCTAAAATACATTTCTATTGCACTTTCGTCTCCCATTTATGAAAGGTTGGTGGAGTGTAGCTTCTAAACGTTTTAACATTCCGGTACAGTCAACACAGCATGCACAAATGCTTTGTACAAGAGGAGTGGCTAACCTGCAAGCACTCCGGCATCATTCTGGGACAGCCTTTGGTGGCAGGCCTCATTGAAGTATCCGTAGTGTTTCTTTTGAAACACTACATATACCTTGCCCTCTTTCTCCATGACCTCTAGAGTAGCAAAGCAGTGTTTGCCGATTTCGCAGCTTCCTTGCCCCTTTTCCTGCCTTTGGCGCTGTTCTATAGGAAGCTCTTCATACGAGCCGGAACGGTGGCAGTGCAGGTAACGTTTAAAAACCCTTGGTGCACATTCCTTCTTTCCTGTAGAAGCTACAAAATGGCAGCAAGTTTTGCTTTCTTCTCCATCTTTCCAGGCGCAAAATTTTGAAACGGAAAGACTGTAAACATAACTAAGCACTCCACATAGTATTAGTTAATTATTAGTGTGAAAGCACAATTCCGAACGGTAAACCCCGAGCAAGATCCTGCGATGTATGTGGGTTTGTGCCAAGAGCATAGCAACAGCGACACAGCAACCACAGCCTCACAGCAGAATTGTAACATAGTTATGACACGATGCCAACATATGATGTTAAGTCCATGACCACTCATGACTAAAGCTTATGCACCAATAAATCCAACACAACAACAACTCATGACTAATATGAAATTTTTAAAAATTGAGGCGTGAACAAAGGTGGGCTCCATTTTGATAAAAACGTGTACACAATGATAGCAGATGAATAACGGCATAAGGCATCCTTAGAAAGCCAACAGTAAAGTAACAAGACAAGGCAATGTTCATGAAATTCTGCTTTTGCACGTTTATAAAATTTCGGCAAAACTTCTCTGTCAATTTTTTGTGTATCACACTACTTTCATTTTTTGAAAAGCAAGGCCAAATTAAAGTTTGTACTTTTTACATACACTAATGAAAAATGCATGTGCTATGGAGTGGGCACATATGCAGTACTCTCGCACTACTACTGGCGCTCTGCCAAGTGCGCATGACAATCACAGATTTAGCTTCACATTTTTAGCCTTTTGCCTGCAGTGCAGAACTGCATTTCCCAGCTTTTTTATTGTTAAAAATTTATCAGTCATTCGCTTACTGTTTTTTCCTGCTATAGCGCATGGGGAACAATTTTTGGAGAAAATTATCAAGTTCAGGTTAAGTTATTACACGGACTGTTACATGGAAGTATTTCAATTTTACTACACCCTGCAAAAACTCATTCCTGCACAGCAACCTTTTACATGGCCCTGTCCTTTGACCACAAATTCAGGTCAGCGCTGTTGACTTCTAAAGGCAGAACAATGCTGGGCATTCTTCCTACACACTTCTGCGTGTTGCGATTGCCATGGCTTCAGCGCTGCTAAGCTGGTGCATGCCGCGACAATGTTGTGTGTCCTGTCGAGACATTGCAGGTGCCTGCAACAAAGCATAAGCAAGGCCTGTAGCAGCGAGTATGCTCCAAGGACCAGTTTTTTTGCTGCAGTTTTTTTCCACTATAAATATGAAAGAGAGTGCACTGTTTGTCACTTTGCTTATGGAGGAGCTAGGACACCAAAAAAAAAATTCTGCAGACACACATAAGACTGCTTACCAGCGAGAATGCCAAAGCACTAAAGTGCACAGTCATGCTATGTTGCAGAATGATGAGTCATGAGTGCAAGGCATGACTACGCAACTTTGTACAAACTCTGCACACCTTATGTTACTAGTAAAGTGCTGAGTCATGCTACACTTCAGAATGATTAGGAGTCAAAACTATGACTACCTAAACTTTGTACAAACCATACCTTACATTACAAATAAGTGCAAAATGACTATGACAAGTCATGGCTTTCAAAGGTTATAGTACCTTACGTTTCACATTTCACTCGAATGCCCGCAAAGGTTACCTCTGCAGATCTGTCGCACTAGACTAAGCCCATTGAAATCTTCATGGTTCCTTTAAAAACGTGCATGTCATCGCTAATTTTGCGTGCACAAAACCACGTGCAAGTTTCCCCAGGTGAGTGTAAGCCCGTCAATAAAAAAAAAGAACGCGCTTTGTGTTTACAAACTTAAAATGCGCGCACTCGAAAAGTCAATAAACTGCAACTTTTCAATCGGTAATCTAAGCGCGCGACTGCATCCCGCTTTGGCCCTTTATTGCTTTCAGTGCACGTTAAAGAACCCCAGGTGGTCGAAATTTCCGCAGCCCTCCACTAGGGCGTCTCTCATAGCCTTAGTCGCTTTGGGACGTTAAACTCCATAAACCAAACCAACCCCTTTATTGCTTTGATCACTGCGTGCGTGCATGCAACAGTATAGACTTCGTTTCTTACCTTTATTATTAGAGTCGAAGACTAGATTCTCCACCTCTTCCTCGAAGTTGTGGTGCCGTCGCAGGTCACGAAGGGCGACAAAATGCTTCGGACGTAAGTCGCACAAGAACGGCCGTGCCTTACTACATGTTGTTGTTGTGACTGGGAGAAGGATGAAAAGGAAATTGCATGGGCCTGCCTACTGGCTGGATCCGAGCCACCACCGCTGCCGCGTGCAGATAGAGGAGAGATCAGAGGAAAGAGAAAAAGAAAAGACGCGTCGCAGCAACAACCGCGTCCTTCCCCAAGAATATCCTTGATGGGTGTTTTTAAATTACTAGTATTGAAGAACGCCTTGTCGCAAACCGCTGAAGCAACGCCATCGCACGTGTCCGTCTCCATGCTCAAGGCAAAAAAATACGCAAGCGAGCAAGAAATGCACCTTGGGATACCTCGGGATATTGAGCAAGGATTTTCACGAAGAGTTGAGATTTTCCCTGTCGGTTGAAGCGCAGTGTTCCCCAAAAGTCCCCACAGAGTGACCTAGAGTAGAGCTGTGACGTCTTTTCTCGGTTGGCCAATCGCAACGAGGATCACCTTCCTCTGATTACGCCCTCCGCTTCTGCAGTGCGCAGGCATGATGCAGCCGCCGGTAGCTGCGGTAGGCACAGGCAGGCGGAACCTGCCTTGCCTACCGCGCGAAAGTCGCTACTGACGTCAGCGCCACCGCATCTTCGTGACGTCGCGGGGTGAAGGAGGTCACCGGTCTGGGATTGTCTTGAGAAACGGAGGGACGCGCGCGCTTAGCGCGCGCTTCCGGCCTTCCCCTTCACCACCATGACTGCTTGAACCGGCACGCCGACGATGCTTCACCCTTGTTAGCACCCATGGAGTTTTTTTTCCTCCATGTTAGCACCCAAGCTACTAAACCGGCTAGCCGAAAACGTAGCAGGAAGTCGGGAGATCGGCGAGTGCAGCAACAGAGGTGGAAAGAAGAGTGAAAGGTGGAGGGGCCGGGCATTTATGTATCTTGCGTTGAAACGTATGATTGAAAGTACTGCAAAAAAATACCACAAACGATGGTTGCAGGTTATGAATACGAATGAGGTAAAATAATAATATAAGGGCTATTTGAAATGCCTGTAGCATTGCGTGAATCGTGATGGTAATGAAGCGTTTTGCACTGCATTTGCAAAGCTTTTATTATACAAGTATTACGGCAGACATTGAAGCTTCTTGACATAGTTTTTAGTTGAAAAATTTTTTTCAGTTGCGAAACTACCCATAGGTGCAATTTTGAAGCAAAGTGATCTCCCATAGAGTTAATATGACCAACTGATCGCCTTTCTTTCTCTACTCGTACTACACTCCTTGCATCGAAAGTTTGCAGATTGTCGCGTTACCTGTAGGCGCCTGGTTGAACTGAACGCAAGGCTACTAAGAGCATCTGAGAGCCATGAACGTAGTTATTTATAGGGGGTGTAAACGTCTGCTTGCTCCCAGAAACTGCTATTCTAGCCGCCATACGATCACCGATGGCTGGGCAAGTTTCGAAACGCGTGTTTCGAGGGGCCTGAGCAGCCGTAGTGTGTGCCTGCTGCGACGTGGTTGCGGCGCAACTGTTATCGGTTGCCTTCAAGTCACGTCAATCACTCAGAACTGCGCAGGGATCGCTACCAATACAGTTAGTATTCTGGCCATACTGCCCGTTTCGGGACATAGCCCATGTTCGGTATATACCTTGGTTTCAGTACACTACAAAGCAGGATTGTGTGTGGTGCCGGGTGCAAATAAGTGGCTGGTACAGCCAGTACAGCTTCGTCGCTTCGTGTATACGCGGATTTCACCGCACCACGAGGCAAATTAGCAAAGTCCAATGTGTTTGTAGGTAAAGGGCGTGCCGTCAAATCATTTGCAGGGAAATGTCTGAAGAAGGCACGGAAGGTCTACCGACGGGACCGTTGCCCGGCGTGTCGTATCCCATCGAAGTGATATACTGCGGCGAGTGCTCGATGCCGCTTGAGTACTGCGAATACTACCCAGACTCGCAAAAGTGCAAGGAATGGCTTCAGAAGAACCTCCCCGAGGAGTTCGAGAGGCGAATGAACCTCAGTGACGCACCGCAGACTGGAGCAGGCGGCGATGAAGAAAAGAAACGTCAGAAGCGTGGCGGCAAAGGCATGGTCAAAGCCAAAAAGAGGGTGGAAAAAGACAAGCGAATTTGTCTGTCCAGAGCGTCACGGTGAGTAAACACATTTCATACGGTTACGTCGTACGAGGTCATTGTGAGATTGACATTCTTGCTACGGCCACCTGAACGTGGCTTTGCAAATGCTGTGTAGTTGTATCCTTCCGTTCATTTTCTCGTCCTATGACTGCATATTCTGCAGCGGTAATGACCAGCTCTACCGTTTCAGTCGCAAAAACGTGGACATAGCGCGACCTTTCTTTGAATGAGCCACGCCTCCCACCGTACGAGTATGACAGCTTGTAACAAGTGTCGATTAATTTTATGCGCCTATCACGAGCCTTCGAAAGTTTTCACCGATTTTGTTTCGTGCATCCTGCAAGTGTCAGATCAACCTAGCATGCGGTCAGGATCATCGCTGAGCAGAATAACCTCCCATTGCTCCTCCGAGGGGTTGGGGTTGCACTGGCTGGTGGGGAGGGCCAGCGCAGCAGCAGCAGCCAATGGACTACCGGACTAGCCGGCCCACCCACATGTTCTGAGAATACTGAACAAATAAAGATGTTTTTAATCAATTAAACCTAGCATGCGTAACTACCGTTTTCCGATTATGCATCAACCAAGCGCTTGCTGATGCATGTTCTGTTTTTACAGAGGAAAGAAGAAGTTCGTGACGGTGGTGACCGGCTTGAGCACCTTTGACATTGACCTGAAGGATGCATCAAAATTCTTTTCTCACAAATTCTCCTGCGGTTCGTCTGTGACTGGAGATGATGAAATTGTCATCCAGGGTGATGTAAAAGATGATGTGTTTGATGTCATCAGCGAAAAGTGGCCAGAAATTGATGAAGACCTCATAGAGGACCTTGGTGATCAATCCCGCTAGGCCTGTACAGAATAAAATGGTATTTACCTCTGCTTCTATTGGTAAAACATAAACTGCAATGTTTGAAGTGCAGTCTGCAACATATGGTGCATGATAATTAGTGTGTGGTTCGGGCACATTGTGCACTGACTGACATCGAGCTGAGAAAATGATCGTAAAAGGATAATGTAAGGAAGGCGGTTGAATGTGCATGTTATATTTTCTGCCACCTTTCAGAGTGGTGCAGCAGACTCTCATTAACCCCCTCGCCGATTTCGATTAGCAAGGCTCGTCATAAGCAGACTGTCATTACTGGCTCTTGACGAGTCCAGCTTGTCATGTGTTTTCTGGCACTGTGCATCCGGTATAAGGCGAGTAAGGCTTGTCTGAAGCGCGTTCTTAGTTTGCGAACAAATTGCAGCACTGGTTACAAATGACCATTTTTGTAACAAGTACGAAAAAAAATTTGTCCGTTATCAGATTTGAATTCAACCTGTTAATTCAACCTTTCGATTATTCAAATGGATGTTTTGGTCCTGTCAACAAGTGCATTAAAAAGGCTCCTTGTCTGCTGTGGTGCTGCTGTGGTGGCTCAGTGGTTATGGTGCTCGGCTGCTGACCCGAAAGACACAGGTTCGATCCCGGCCACGGCGGTCGAATTTTGATGGAGGCGAAATTCTAGAAGCCCGTGTACTGTGCGATGTCAGTGCATGTTAAAGAGCCCCAGGTGGTCGAAATTTCCGGAGCCGTTCACTACGGTGTCCCTCATAGCCCGGGTCGCTTTGGGACGTTAAACCCCCAGAAACCAAAAAGGCTCCTTAATTCAAACTCTGCATAATTTGAACAAATTTTCAGTCCCCTCTCAGTTCTAATTACTGGGAACCAGCTGTACACCCAGTTCACTGTGGCACAGTATTCACTGAGGACTGCGTTTTCATTTGTGTCATTTGTTGCAAATTACAATGGCATGTGTGTTCTTGCTCAACAAAATATTGGTACAACAGCATATGTGTGTTGCTTTCATTATCTTGCTCAACAAAATATTGCTAGTTTGACAAGTTGTAAGAAAAGGGAGGTGTTTTCACCTCAAGGCCAATCCCATTTTGGCCCTACAAACTTTTCCTTGAGGTGCTAAGCATGTGCTTCTTGGAGTGAACGCATCACCTTCATGGAGCTTTGCTTTCCATCCTCGCTGCAAAGTGCGCATATATAGAATGCACACCTCTATGCATTTTGTTCAGTGGCTCTTTGTTCAAGATGTATTTATCCTGATACTCCTCTTTCAGAAAGTTTGCAAAGCAGAGCTTGGTGACAAATATCCATGACGTGCACCATATTGTAATCTGAAGGAGTTGCAAACAAGTTGTGGTGTCCAGCATTAAATTTAATGTCTTGGTATTTGAAAGCACGAGAGGTGACATGAAAAGTATGCTGTGAAGTTAGTTGCATGTTGGCTATACCAGTGTGTGCTCTGATGCACATGGATGCATGGAAGAAAATATTCCGGTCAATTTATCTGAAACAAATGCATGCTGCAGAGTCGTTTCTGCATTACCAGTGGCCATGAGTGGAGCATGCACCACTGCAGATGCAGGCATTACACAGTAGGGCACAAATACAAACGGCAACACACACAAATTTTATGCGGCGTTACAAGCTGTCAGAGCCTTAAAACATTTGTTTCTGCATCTCTCTTCTATCAATGTTTCACCAGAGTATGTGGACAGCAATTACACGCAAATCAGCAGACCATTTCCCAAGTAATTTTCAATTCCAAAAGCAATACTAGTTCAGAGAAGCATGGTGCCAGTTTTTCACTTAATCTTTTACCTTCACAGTAAGTCAAAGTTTGTAGCAGAGGAAAGCAAAACTATTGTCCTGATTCATACATACTGGGTTATTATTTTTAATCTTTACAGATTTTCATTTTATAAACATGAAATATGTCTATTCAGATGAATTGCACACCAGGAAAGCAAAACTGTTGTCCTGGTTCATATATACTGGGTTATTATATTTAATCTTTACAGATTTGCATTTTATAAACCATGAAATATGTCTCTTCAGATGCATTGCACACCAGGATTGACATTATGCACATAATGGAGCTCAACGAATAGACAACCTTTTGCTTGCCAGTGTTCCAAAATTGGAACATCTGAAACTCAATTTTTTAGTTCCCTTCAAAATATATCCTTTGAAATTTGTTTTTGCTTACTATATGATGATCATGGAAAACAACACTACTGTAATATTTATTTTATTTACAGAATTTGAATTATTACTGGCAAACTGGCCTACTTTGGGCCTTGTCACAGCCGAATGTTTCTGGAGCCTTTCCGCAGGAAACAAAACGTTGAACAAACCAGAACAACAGCAATCACAAATAGTTGGGGATTTCATGACAGAAGGATAAAATACTAAAGCCTGGGTGTCGCGTCTTTCGCTGGCAGTGAATTTGATGCAAATGTTGCTTTTTTGGAACAATGAGATTTGGCAGCTGCAAAATTCAAAATCAAAGACAGGCAGTACTCCTATCATACAGTCTCCCGCATTATGCCTGCTGGTGTAAACGATGTCCCATTCTATGAAATGTGTGGGCACAGATTTGTGGGTGTGACTGGGGAGCATATTCGTGGGCAGTGTCCCAAGCGCAATCTACATATCTTGCATCCTCCCTATCTCTTCAGACTCTCACCTCCTGGTTACTTGCGGCGTCTGAGAGGCATTTTGAAGCATTTCTGGCGTCTCAGACTACACGTCGCACCTAACGACAGCAAACATGCAGGGTGTGTTTACACCCCCCCCCCCCCCCTTTTCCTTCAGTATACACCCCACCTAAAGACAACGAAGGCAGCTCAAGGCGCATGCAGAGGGTGGTCACGTGATCACAAAATGGAGCCACGTGGTGGTCATCATGGGACATGTGTATCATAGCTATGATGTAAAAGCCAATGCTGAAGAAGTGCTCGTCTGCCTACAATGGCTTCTGAAGCACTGAATGCTATGCAGCTCTCACAATGAAAGAAAACATGGTTCAAGCACAGTGGTTTTCTCTAATTTACGAAGGCTGTCTTCAGATAGCAAGAAAAAAACAAATTCATTAATCATTGCCCAAAATGCTGCCCATATTCGAAATGCCAAGTTCTAAAAATGCAACATGAAAAAAAACGCGTCAATATTTTTGCTTTCGAAACATTGCTTCACAGTGCGGCATTTAAAAGGTTAGCTAAAATTAACTAATCTACGTTAAAAATTTTGGTTTTAGGCTGCAAGATGTTATAAAGAAATTGAAGGACGTCAACATCGAAGGTGAGCCAAGTTTTTAAGTTTTCTGAATCGGTATTATGGTTCGAAACATTGAGCATCAAGAATATGCTTCTGAAAGCCCAATGAGTTGGCTTTCCTGCCTTGCGCATTTATAAAAAGGTGTCGCTTGCATTTCTAATGCAGCAAATACAAATGCTGTGTATGTATTTCATTATGTAGTAGAAGTTAACGTTTTCACCGACGATACCAAGCGTAGCGACGCCATTTTATTAATGCGCAACATTGAAGAGACAATTTAACAAGCTTTCAAAAGCGCATTTTTGATGCTCAATATTTCGAACCACATGCCGATTCAAAAAATTTAAAAATGGATCACTTTCAGTGTTGATGGCCTTCAATTTCTCAATGTAATCTTGTGTCCAAAAGCCAAAAATTTTAAAGTTAATTTAGTTAATTAATCGTCTATTATTAAGTTGTGCCACATACATAATATCTGCCTTGATGTGCAATCCACTTGCAGAGACCTCACAGACCTTACAGTTTTTTAAATAAAATCTGAAAACATTAAAAAGAATTGGATACTATATGAATTTGTGCTCTGTTAAAATTTGAAGTGCATTGAAAGCATGTACATTCACAATAGGAAGAAACATGCTGTCCACTTTGGGGAAAAAAAAAAAAAAAAACCCAAATCGATTGATGCATAGGTCCTAACAGATGCATGAAGAGTGGAAATGGCTACCAAATAGCCACAACATGAAGCAATCAGAGCTCCCCATATTGTTTATATGAATATGTGGACCCTTCCAGTCCAGCAACATTTTACTCCACCTCATTTGTAAACCATGCACACTTGAGGTACACAAAAACAGTAAGTCACCGCGAGCACAGTCCCTTGCATCACTTGAAACCATTGAAGAATCTGTGAACACTTGCTGCAGATGCTGGGCCTACGACTTTAGCAAGGTCATCTACACTGCACAAAGAGAGTGCTCTAAGGCCTGTAAAGAAAAAAGAACTTGCATGGGGAAGGTAGCACAATGGGAGGATGGCAGCTTCTGCTCTGTTTGAATACAGGTAGGAAAGAGAATTTTTGCCACATGCCAACGTACTGCGATACTTCTGCAGCAAGGCCCTTGCTTTGACTTCACCCAAGCCTGGAACTCGCAGGAGGCATGTAGTTACTGCAGAACCCATGGGAGCCACTCGCCGCTGCACTAAAAAGGGGTTCTGCTTTTCTCCACTCTCCACGGCCTCCTAAAGGTGATTAAGTAAGAGACATAGGCATTGATTAATTTTCTTTGTGTTAAAATGCAGGAGAATACTAATTACGGGATCATTTAGAAAGAAACACTGCTTAGCACAGACCCACACTGTACCGATTTTTATAAGTATACAAACTAAATGAAGCAGTGCTGTTAGATAATGGTTTGGTTTATGGGGGTTTAACGTCCCAAAGAGACTCAGGCTATGAGGGAAGCCGTAGTGAAGGGCTCACTGTCAGATAATGAGCATTCTGGCATACATTGATTCTTACACATTTCTAATGCCAGCATTAAGATATTACGCGATTCAGCTGCCATAACTAAGTGACTATGCTTGACGTAGCTTAGGACAAGGCAGTATGACATAAAATGCCAGGGGGAAGAGAGCTGCCTTCAAGGTAAAACTATTTCAGCATCCTTAAGCATTATCAAATGGAAGCCTGCATGTTTTTGCGATTGGGAACTTTCCAAAATGACTCAAGGTTGCTATATGTCTGGTAGGCGTTGAGAGTCTTGGACCAATGCTAAAATGAATGAGAGCAAAGACTACTTGTAACACCGAGACCCATTTTGTTACTTTTATTTTTTGATGTTCGTTGTTTTAAAATCCTTGGAATGAAAGCTGCCACGAATTGTACTAACAACCAGAACATGCTCCTTTCTTTACTTAGTGGTAGAAGCATGAAAAATTTGAAGTGTGCTTAATACCATTTGAGCGAGAAGCTGTGCTGCTTCAGTCTGATTATGAACAGCAATAAGAGGGATTCCCAATTCCATTACAGCAAACTGCTGCAGGTTGTTGTACTGTTCCTGAAGGGCTGCAGCTTGTTCAGCTATGACATATGGCCTTTTTGCATTGTTCTGCAAAATACAAAAAGACAAAGAAATAATCAACTCTTCCATTTTTACACACACTGCCTTTCGCATTCTTCCACAGCTGCATGCTAGCACTCCAGTTTTCTGGGCCATTACATGTGTAGTAACACAGTCAACCATTTTACAACAAAAACCTGCAGTTTGACACGCACCAAACATGTATTCTTTTTTTTTTCTGTACATGGCTGCACGTAGCAAATTCCTTTTAGCAGAGAAGAAACTAAGGGTTTCAGATAGCCTGCTCATGTGTACCAATTCTCTCTCACAATTTCCAGTGCAGGTACTAATTTTAACAGCTTAATTTTTGTATCCTGATGGCAGACACAGAATCCAGGCTCTTGCAGAAATATTTAAAATTGAACTAGTAGGCATGATCAGCACAAATTAAATGAGCATGCAAAAATTTAATTCAATCACAAAACCAAAAATAACTGAAGGAGAGGAAATGGATGAGGATGGTGCTGGTCAGCATTCTCAAGATTCGGTTACACACAACATAAATACTCCCAAAAGTAGAAGGCTGGACAGCTGGCAGCACAGCTCAGTTGCTACAGCACTGTACACAACGTACGGAGGCCACGGGTTCAGATCCCACTGGTGGTATGCGATTGCTTTTTCTTCTTCAAGGGTCAGTCAAAATGTAACGCACAATCTGCTGCAGCTTGGCACAGTAGAACCCCTCGATAGTAAAGTAGCTCAGACCAGCAAAAAGCTTTGCTACATCAGGCTCTTTACTATATCAGTTGTTGGTGATGGCATGGCTCTGACTATGCTCTCTGGGTGCTTACTAAGCATGAAGTGTTGGTTTATAAAAGAAACACTCAGAAATACCTTCTTGTTCTTATTGTCCGTTTATGCGATAATTATTTATTTTCAGTTATCACGTTTTCGACTTGGCTTACATCTTATGGAAGTACCGCACTTGTACGAATACCACGCGGCTATGAATATAACGCCAGTTTAATTCCATGTGAAAACCAAAGCTTTGCATGATCACGGCATCGTCTTCTGTGACCTCAGCGTCGTTTAAGAGGCAGTAGTTAAGGAAGTGCGGCAAAACGGCCTAGACAGTGCCGCCGCACCTCCACTTCTTCCTGCTGTTTCTCCGTGCTTCGTGCTGCCGTGCTATGAACGCAAGCAATTTTCTTCCCTTTTCTAGTCCTCACAGCACTTTTACTGGCTTTCCATTCTCAGCGACCCACGCCACCTTCTCTCTACGTTCATAGCCAGCTTTACTTTTTTCGTGCATGCTGCATGCTTTGCCTCGCGGCTTCAAGCTCTTTAAAAAGCTGCCTGCTTCCCGTGGCTTTCGAGCTTGGTGGTAAAGCCACCTCAAAGGGTGCCATTTTATCGTATTTGATATCTACCAGGTGTTTCAGGGAAGACTAAGTAATGTTCTAAAATAATCTTTTTGGGGTAAAAATATGGCTTTTGCGACATAGTATTACCAGTGTTGACAGACACTGGAAAGCCGGTGTCTACCAGCTAGCTGCCAATTAACTTTTTAACTATCACAGCTAGGCGACTGGTTGCAATCAGAGATTTGTAGCTGGTCGTTAGTAATAGCATATCAGTCTTTAGAATTTTGAAACATGATTATCCTCGGCGCTGTGGCTCGACAAAATTTGGCTACATCGTGCCAAAATACATGTGCTTTTGAAAAGCATGCAGGCAAAGCAACCTTTCCAGTGCACGCAATTAGCCAAAAAAGTCAACTTTTGTCGAGCCACAGTGCCAAGGGTTATCGCGTTTTCGAAATTCTAAAAACTGATATGCCTATTACTAACCACCAGCTACAAATCTGTAATAGCAACTAGGCACCTAACTCCACAAGTTAAAAGGTTAATTATTAAAAATTAGTTAACCAGCTTAATACTTAAGATGACTCACCGGTTTTCTGGTGTCCACCAACACTGATAGTACTATGCTGAAAAAGCCATATTTTCAGCTCAAAAACCTATTTTTGAAAAAACTGAAGTCTTCTCTGAAGCGATCCTAGCCTCCGTGCATTCCGTGATGTCATCATTCTGGGGAAAGTACATCGCCACGGCCAGACGCTTTCTACTATAGCCGTTACTTCGAAAAAAAATCTTTACTATAACCAAAAAAAGAATATACAGCCGTCTATGGAAAGCAAAATGGGACCGTAGCTTCACTTTACTATATCCGAGTTCCTACTGTAACTGAGTTTACTAGCGGAGTGCTACTGTAATGGTAAGCACTAGGGAGGCAAAATTTTGTGTGTAGAAGCATTGGTCCTTTATACCCAACACATGTCAAACTTTTGTTTCCTGTTGTTTCATTTAAGCCACCATGCATGATCAACCTGACACCCTACTACGCCAACGTGCAGTGATCAAATTCCAAGTAGGCTGCCAAGTGACACAGCCGATGGAAAAGCATCAGTTAGTGATCAACTCATTCAAAATGACAGATACATCACCATAACACAGATTATGGAAAGAGAGGTACAGTAAAAGGTTCCATCTTAATGCTATTCAAACGACTGGGATAGAGAAAAATTTATGTTCACTAGATTCCGCGGCTCTCGACAAGAGTATTTCATTTGGTTTAGTTTGGTTTATGGGGTTCAAAACAGCTCAGGCTATGCAGGACGCTGTAGTGGAGAGCTCCGGGTAATTTCGACCACCTGGGGTTTTTTAACATGCACCGACTTCACACAGTACATGGGCCTCTAGCATTTCGCCTCCATCGAAATGCAACTACTGCAGCCGGGCTCGAACCCGCATCTTTCGGGTCAGCAGCCAAGCACCATAACCACTAAGCGACTGTGGCGACTCTTTCAGTATATTTTTTGTTGTTTTGCTACTGTATGTACAAAACCAATAACATTTATCTGAAACCTTCACTATATTTTTCTGCCAAATTATTTTTAAGTTTATTCTCTACTTATTTTTTACAGAAGGTCCCCTTGACCGTTTTACTGCGAGACCTCGTTTACTAACTTTGGTCACGCATTTTTGTATCAATTATATTTTCAATAAACCAAAAAGTAGCGTAACAGGTTTCTCGCTCGGCTGCCACCCTCATCGTTCGATCATGTTCCATGTAGCGCTAGTGGTAATACAGGACATTCTATGTACACCTCTACAGTTTAGGGTGGCACTGGTGAACACTCTCAAGGTTAGGTTACAGGCAACATCAATACTTCTGAAAGCAGAAGATTGGACAGCCACCACCATAGCTTAGTTGGCAGAGCACTGTACGCAACATATGGAGGTTGTGGGTTCGGATCCTACTGGTGGCATGTAGTTTTTTTTTCTACTTTCTAATCAACCATCTTTCAGACATAAAATGATTACACTACTAATTTTCCATTGATCAACACCAGAAATGTAGATAAGAACCATTCCCATATGCTTTCCTTCGCTTCGGTGACTGTTGGCTTCCAGGATAAACAGCATTCATTATCACTTTCGAAGAACGTCTGTTGTGCCTTAAAAAAAAGATCATTTATTGTGCAATAGAAAATCTCATTCTGCTTTTTTCATCTGAACTCTCTCGTTCACATTTCATTTGCTCCTTACACTGCATATTCATTCTTCAGAATATCAGCCCATGGAAAACAGACAGAAAGAAGGCACAAAGTATGACACCTATTCCTGCATACTATGCATGCAAATAAAAATTGGCTAAACTAGGCAACAGCCTATTTAAAGAACTATAAGGACCAATTTTTTTTTCTTTCGTGTTTTTTTTCTTTCAAACGATGCATTAAGACCATAGAGTTTCTTACTATTACCTAGAGGGAAAGCTGGCGGCCCTGCACTTCAGCCACCATGGACGCTCAAAGCATCATGGGACGGTGAGCTACTTGTTGCGGGACAGTCGTATTTTTTTGGGAACACGGAGTGGCACTACTGAGATGTTTCATTCCGAAAACGCTGTTTGTGTGTGCGCAGACGACTTTCGCGCGAACGCAGTGTGCAAAAGCCATAGTAATGAAAACGCAACGACACATGATGCCAATAAAAGGTTTCACTTTTCCGAAATGCTATTAAAAACCTCTTAAAGTATCTAAGCAACATTTTTTTTAAACATATTTACTTTTAAAAATGCGCCTGTTAATCACGAAATATTAGTTTCTGTAGTGTTCATTACTTGGCCAATAGGAAAGCTAGCCATCTCTTATTTTGGGCAAACTTTGCATTTGCATGCTTTTCTGCTCATTTGTTACAATTTACAGACAGGATATTGAATGTTAAGACTTTCGTAGTAATCGAACAGCTTTATTTTTCTATTATTTTTGGCCAAAAGTTGTAGTTCTGCAGTCGGTAGCTCACCGCCCCACGATGCTTTGAGCACCCATGGTGGCTGAAGGGGTCTCGAGGTGCCTCCATGCAAACTCCCATAGACGGGTTGCCAGCTTTCCCTCTAGGTAATAGTAAGAAACTCTATGGTTAAGACATTGGTATACATGGAGCACCCCATGGTACTCTCCTACGACTGCTAAATCATTTATAATTGAATTTATTCTTGACGCTGCTTCGGTTTCTGTTTCATCAACCGAACGATGGCTGTGACGTGCACTTGAACTTTAGGTCACGTGAGGCATAAAAAAATGGCAATATAACAGCTGATATGTCGTTTGTTGTAACTCTAGCTTTCAAAACAGGCTGGTTCAAGTGCTGCAATGAGTTAAAACTATGTATCAGCGTTTATATTGCAGTTTTTCCGTGCCTCACGTGACCTAAAGTTCCACTGCACATCACAGCCATCATTCAATTGATGAAACTGAAACAGCATGAGAGAAGAAATTCAATGATAAATTTAGCAGTCGTGAGCGAATACCACGGGTGACCAATGTATTATAATGTATAATGCATCATTTTAAAGAAGAAAACTTGCAATACAATTAGGTGTCTATAGTCCTTTAAACCGTCCGCGTGAGCTGGCAGCTGGGCTGCATGGCAGCAGCTGCTTCACGCTAATGATTCCTACGCTCTCACACCAGCGCAGCTCTCCTAGCACGAACCTTATCCAAGACAGCAGTTCTCTTTCTGTTCGCGATAGCATCCTTCTATTTTCTCCTCTATTTCTTTCCTTCTTTCTCCCATCGCCGCAGCTCCCTTCTTCGTTCTCTCATCTTTCTCACTTGGCCACTTCGATTGGTGACCTTGGACCAACCTCATCCACGCGAAAGCTCAGTGTGGGCTCTGTAAAATGGTTTATGCTATAAAAGAATATCTGAAAAGCAGCTTCAGACCTTACCATGTTTAGTGACAACTCTTGTTATCCTCATGATCTTTAAACTTTTTCCCAAATGTCCCTTTTTTTGCATTGAGACAATGTCAAATGGAGGAAAGGAAGGTCTTAAGAAGTTTATTATATAATATTATATATTCACGTGCTTGCTTAATAAATGTGAGTAACACCATTGTAAAGTTTAGGGTCACTGTTTCTAACATTGCACCTGTGAGTAAAGAAAAACACGTTCAAGTAGCATCATAGCTGTAGAATGTCATACAAAAACAGGCATCGCTTTCCTCAAGACTGACTCTAAAGGTGGAATATGCCGAGTGTGTCACCTCAGAAGTTCTGCAATTTTTAAAAATAGGCTTCTTGAGTTAGAAGAGCGCTTTTTCAGCATAGCATTGTCAGCGGTGTAGTACATCAGAATACAGCTAAGACGTGCTAACTAGTAGGCTGGTTAACTAATACTGAATAGTTAACTTTTTAGCTATTACTGTTAGCCTCATTTATGGAGACTAGTTAGCACGACTTAGCTGTATTCTGATGTGCTGCACCGCTGAAAATGCTATGCTGACAAAAGCGCTCTTCTAACTCAAATAGCCTATTTTAAAAATGCAGAACATCTTAGGTGAAACACCTGGTATATCAACACCAAGCACAAAGCTATAGAAAAAAAGAGCAAGGTACAATTTAATCACCCCATTCAAAAACCACTCAACAAAACTAATGCATCAGTTGGTAGGTCTCCGAGATACAGTTGGTTAACACACGATAAAAATAAGTAATCAGTAGGCCTCTAATGTAAGGACACTAATAGCAATCAATATTTTTTATGCTGGTTGACTGCCACATAAGGTTCTGCCATTGAATGCTAACGGCACACAGTGTGTTCCACATTGCACAAAGATATTCCACACTTGTGTATACTGTGCATTTTTTTTTCTTGCTGCAAAGTTAGTTAATTAGTACACATTAATTAGCAAACTTATAATTACTCTCCAGAAAAAAGCTGCAATTCAGAAGTTTAGATTCTCCTGAAAAATAGCAGACTGAAAAGTTCACCAACTTGTCCAGTCATGCATTCTACTTCTGCTTCAGTCTATCGTAGTGGTTTGACAGGCATTGGACGCTATGCACAGCACCACAGTGTGGTATGTGGGCTTTAATGTCCAGAAGCTACATGTCGGCTACGAGAGTTGCCTCAGTGGATTGCTCTGAATTAATTTCATCCACTTCGGGTTCTTCAACCGTGCACTACATAACACAGCACACATGTGATCTCACATTTAGCCCTCACTGAAATGAGGCCACTGTGGTAGAGATATGATCCAACGAGCTTAGGCTCAGCTGCCAAATGCCACAGCCCAATGCAGTCGGCATGCTTGACACCAAAAATGAGCTGCATACCTTTCGCAGTTTCACAATCTTTCGCTTCACAGCAATTTCATTGAGAAGTTCAGCCTCCGAGATGTATAGAACAGCACTGTCACTTGATGGATAGAAATCAATTAATCCCAGGTGGTCAGAAACAACTGTTTGAAGCAAACCTGTAAGAAAGAGAATGGCATTACCTCCACAGTATGAGCTTTGAATCTTAATCTTTAAACCAAGCTCCAAATAATGCAAAGTAGATGGTTTATGGTTTAATGGAGTTTAACGTCCCAAAGCGACTCAGGCTATGAGAGACGCCGTAGTGAAGGGCTCCGGAAATTTCAACCACCTGGGGTTCTTTAACGTGCACTGACATCGCACAGTACACGGCCTCTAGAATTTGGCCTCAATTGAAATTCAACTGCTGCGGCCGGGACTGAACTCGTGTTTTAATGTGGAGCAGAGATAAACAGAGCAGTTACTATAGCAAAGCAATGCAATATATAGGCTGTTGCAACACTAAACGCACACCACTATATGCTTCTCTCAGTTGAACTGCTCGCTTCTTTGAAACAGAGATGGCATACGACAGTCTTGCTTTTTCAATACCAAGTTTGGATGATGCACTTTCCTGATTTGATCAAAATTAATTATCAAACCCCCTCTTATTATTCCCACTCCCCTCTTTAATGCCTTCGGGCCCTGAGGGTATTCAAATAAATAAATAAATCCGCGTCGTCTGCAGCACTGGCGACCCATAACAAGCAGCTTTTGCATAGTGCACGTTTAGCATAGCAACAGTCGGTATGTGTCACTCTTCTTTTCAGGCTACATGAATGCCTAATCATTTGGTTAGCATGCCTCATATAACCTGGAAATTTAGATAAAGTGTTTCAACATACTCAATGATTGAGTTTATGGGTTTATTTCTAAATTTCACAGAGGTTCCAGAATGCCAGGGATGATACAGAGAGGACCCACAGTAAAATAATGCAGCGAGACCTTTCGAGATAAACAGCACAAAGAAAAATTAATGATACAGCACTGACAACCCCAATTTCATTATATAAATATTCTGTTGATAGCAATAGTTAAATTACTCCTAAGCAGCAAAGAATATGCAAAAAAAAAAACAAAAAATACAGCTATACTGATTCTGTAGCACACAATGTAAAGCTACTGGGTTAAATGTGGAAACAGAAAAACTAAGAACAAAAGAAAAAAGCAAGTGTTAGAAGCCTCACAAAGAAAAAAGAGACTTAATTTTACATGGACAGTTATTTGTTTTACAAAAACAAACTTCTCAGTTCTTCACAATATGTTCAAACAGCAGCAAGCAGACAGTTCTTGCTTTATGAAAAGCTAATGAAATTAGTACAAGCAAACTGTCAGATACAAACAGAATGAAAGGGAATGTTGCTTTCCTCTATTCAGTGGCCTAGTATACACAATTTGAAACAGATAAGCTTTTTGAAAAGTAAGACATGAAGTTGAAAGGATTACAGGGCAGTGCCAGGATTGCAATGGCTGAAGGTGATATAGAGGAGAGCCTGGTTCCAAATATATAGCAATGAGATTGGTGTCAGTTTGATACCCTGTTCAGCCAGGCATGTGAAATGAACATGGGAAATCATTTTTATAACGGAAATCCCCAAGTTTTATAGTAGCTCTTGTAAGACTCCACTGAGTGCGCATTTTTCTTTGCTTGTTTTGCAAGCCCAAGGGCTTTAAAGTGCCCAAAATCAGCTGATTTATACAACAGCAATGAGCTAAATAAAGTATAATTGAGACATTGAAAGCAGTGTTGAGCCATGATGCACATGAGGGCTCCACCAAAACTGGTTAATTAATCAATGGGGTAGGTGGGATTTTTTTTTTGGTCCAACTTTGGCATGCTTTACAAAATTCTGAATTTTTTTTTTTCTAAGTGGTCAATAATTAGTGTCTGAAGGGGATATACTTGACCCCATGAGGTAACGCAACAATTTAGATGACTACTGAACACGTAGTAGATAGAGCATGATTACAGATATACGAACACCTTCTAACACGCAATGAGATAGAAGCTGAAGTGGTGATGGACATCTAACACCATTCAAACTCCGTACACAGACTTTAGTAACATATTTACATGCAGCTTGAATTTCATATCACCGTTAAGCTCTATGACTAGATAGTGAAACTGGAGGACGGGATTATAGCTTCACTATTGATAAAAATCGGTACTTTTACTAGAGTGATGGTTACATGGTTACATAATCAGCGTTGAATGCTGCATATATAATTAGACAAGTGTAGAGACGCCTTTCACCACGCAGCGAGAGAGAAGCTAAGTTTAGGGCATTCGAGGTCTAAGAAGGAATATGCAAGGCTTCCAGACGCACAACATTAACAAAATTGGGGCTTGACCGCAAGGTGAGCAAAGTATACAGGATGCTGAGTGCCTTTTTAAAGGCACGCGGAAGGAACGAAGGCTAATGCAATACTGTTACTTTATACGTGTATCTAGCATCGCATACATACGAATGTCTTGCAATCGAACGCTCCACTTATTCCGTCACACGGCTTAGAGACTGCACGCAGCGACTTCTCCCACAGCAATAAAAAAAGTGTAATAAAATACTTAGCGAGTTAAAAGCGACGATGCAGGCCCTGCTCTCGCTACTGGAATTTTGGTTACTTTGTATAAATTCCAAATTCTTATCCTACGCTTGCAAATAAAAGCGTAATTTAACAATACTTGATGACGGTCAAGACGGTGCATAGCTTCTGGAAAATAAGGGCGCCAGTCTAAAATAAAACAGGTAGAAATTTCTCACTCTTTAGTGCGATATGCAACTCGCTGCCAGCCCATTTTTCAGCAATCACAACATGTCCTACAGGCACACGGACGTCTTTTCGGATAGCGTCACATGTTGGCTGCGAAATTTGTCCACATATGCTTGTGTTCATAGCGCCGCCCGAACGTTTACAACCAAATTTTCAGCATTTGACAGAATATAAATAACGTGAGCAAAAGAAAACCTTAGCCTAAACTACATAAATTGCGAACAAGCCGCCCGCCATGCCGCACGCATGCCGCACGCGCTGCAAAGTTTACCATTGAGTTTACTATGGCCCTATTGGCCCATGGCCCTATGACGTCGCGACGTCATACCAAGCTTAGAGTTCATATGCAGCCAGTGGCTAAACAAGCTATAAAAAAAGCCACGATGGCGTGGTAACTCGCGCCACCTCAGCAGGCCACTTAAAACTGTATGGTCTGCAACCGCGACCACCGCGACCGCGTTCTTTGCTTCCTCCGTGACTGCAAACAAGTCAGTATATTAACCAAACAAACGTTGGCCACAACCATGGAGGCATAGAGTTAATAAGGAAGAAAAAATATGGCCGCATGGTGGAAAGAAAAAATATATGGCCGCAACCGCATCGAGCGAAACTGTGCTGCTGTTGTTCAGCTTGTCTAATTAGAACTGTGCAAACTTCCCTACGTCACTGAAGCACTACATCAAAACGCTAAAATGGAAAGTAAGGTTTTTGTTTTAAATGTAATGCCATCTACCTAAAACTTACAAAACGGCCCGCATCTAGCAAAACTAGGCAGAACGGCATTGAACTTCTGTTGAAAAGATGGCGCCACTACTACTCTTTTTCAGCTCTATGTTTTTCAGTGAAGCGTGGGAGGGGTGTATGCGGAAGTCTATTTATCTGCAGAAGTCTACATAGTATAAAGTCAAAATCTGTGAAATATAATGCCAACTTAATGCGTGACTGTGCAAAGAGTTTTAGACATTCAGAGTGAGTTTATGAGCCATGAAAGGAGCAACAAATGAAAATGTGGAAGTCGAAAGTCTGATTGATAGAGGTTATAAGTTATATTTTCGAAATGTCAGAACATAAGTCATCGGTCCTGTCCAGCTTCGTAATAAATTCGTTTGTGAGTTAAAGAATTGGACATAATTATTTATACTGCATCGTTTACTGAGTTGACGAATTCTGTGACAGGCACGGCTTTCAAAGGGCAGTCATTGGAAGTTCCAAAAATGCAGTTGGAATCAATTAGAAAATGAAAGGAACTAACTGTTCCTTTCACGCACGTATATAGCGAGAAAAATGCAAGTTACGTAGGCCGTTCTGTGGAATTACTGATCAAGCTGAAAATTTCTAGACAGTTCGTTTTTCCTTGTTTTTCGGTGCGGCGAAAAACGTAGCTTCCTTTTAGTGCTACATGGAGTGCTACAAGGGAAGCGGCAAATAGTTGCGGTTCCGGTACCATAATTTAGTTCACAACGCCACCACTGCGAGCTTCGGCTTATTGACGCGCTGAGGCTACGCCGCTACGCCTTGCAGGCGCTGGCCGTCTGCGCGTTTCGTGCGTCGTTGCGCCTGCGCGGCCGGCCGTGCTGCTGGCTGCGCCCTCAGTAGCAGACAAGTTGTAGCTCGTGAGCCGTCGTACGCCGAGGGCAAAGATGGCGACTACGACGTCGTCGTACACTCGCACGGGTGTGCTCGAGGTGTACGCCAAACAGCAATGGCACAAAGTGCTGGCGACGCTCGAAGAGGACCATCTCAGTTTGTGCCTAGACGAGAGTTATGAAGTACCCCCAATCACCAACAACGGGACGCTTTCGGATAGTGAACCGAGCGACATCCCAGAGAGCATTGCCAACACCAAGCGGGTCGTCCGCGTAGTCAAGCAGGACAACAACGGCCTCGGCATTAGCATAAAGGGTGGCAAAGAGAACAAGATGCCCATCCTCATCAGCAAGATCTTCAAAGGCATGGCAGCGGACACAACGGAGCAACTTTACGTCGGAGACGCCATCCTGTCGGTAAACGGTGAAGACCTGAGGGACGCGACACACGACGAAGCGGTCAGGGCCCTCAAGCGTGCCGGCAAGGTTGTTGACTTGGAAGGTAAGCAGGCGGCCAGCGTTCACTTTCGTCGGCCACTGCTTGGCGACATACGCGGTCGAGGATAAACTTTTCGCCTTCGCCGGAGCGCTAACATTCCGCCCGCAATCACTGATCAGAGCGCCGCGCTTGGAGGGGGGCGTGTGGCCTGTTTGACTGCTGCGAAGGGAGCGAAGGCCTCAAACTCCGGCGCTGCGTTGGGCGCGCTGTGATTTGGGCGCATTCGCTCTGTTCACTTTCCGGTAACGTGGCAGTTTGATGCGCGTACGTGAAACCAGGGCCGCAGGCTGTCGCCGCGCCATCCATTCGTATTTTACGTTTCTCTAAGTAGACTGGCTTTCTGCATGCAGATATGTTCGCAGGTTTGGCGATGAATAGTCTGCATGGAACGATAAACTACATCTCAGACTCGAGACTCGCCTTTCATGCTGTTTGATGCCCATTTCGTCGGCTAAAGATTTATAGGTCTTCGATTTATAAATGAGTTTCTGCTTGACGAGTGCGTGCTTCCTCGTTCTCTTAGTTCGTATATAAAGTTCCTGAAGTGGTTTCATCGTACATAATAGTGAACCTCGACATATTAGCGGGTTACTGCCATTGAAATTATATTGTGTTCAGCTACCTTAAAGTGTGACCAGCTGAACGAATCTGATTGTATAACAAATATGTTTATACTCATGTCTCAAGGGCTCTCTTCAATTGATGTCCTCTGTCGGCATCATTCTGGTGAATTTCGACGCCGTTCATATGCTCATGACAAAAGCAAGACCAGCTTTAGCTTGGGAAAAGCGTCTGATAAGCATTTTTTTCTTGCTTATGTGATTAGCATACATGAACAGGACTGACGGTGTTGACTAAAGTTGGAGTGTGCAAAATCAGATGTTTCCCCTGGGCAGCGGGTTGCTTGTTAGCAGGTTCTGGAAAGCAAACAGGTGAGACAGAGAGAGGCAGTGGGGCAATTTGAAACAATGTGTGCATGCAGTGACAGTGGCTAACCTGTTCAGGATGAAGTACTTTTACTTTTTTGTAGTAGTGTACATTCTTTTCACAGCTTTTTTAAACAATATCTTAAAATCATTATAGTAATTATAAAAGCCACATTCTCGCCAAGAAAAGTATCCTGTGACGAATGCAAGAGACTGTTTTAAGAAAGGAGTGAAAGTAGCTGAGGTCGGCTGCTGAAATCATGCCATTTACCCAAGTTTGCAATTAGCATGTATTTCCCTTCTTACCTCAGTGCAAATTTTTCTGCACGTCTTGTTTTTTCCTAAAAAAAATGCATGTACTATCCTTAAATTATACTCTTGGTAATTGCCCACAAAGTGGCTAAATAATGTACTGTAGTAGGTGTAGGAGTTAACGTTCGAGCACTAAAGGATACATTTATAGCTTCGTCCTTTCAGTATTTGTTTGCATGTTCCAACCAGCTTTGTGGTGCAAAGTTACCTTTCAGTATTATGTACTGAAATTTCTATTTTCACATATTCCTTTCATGCCGATTTTCATGCATGGGAGAACTCTGACAATGAGGTGCGGGTCATGTCTCTTTGCTACCCACGGCATAATTAAATCTGCACTTATATTAGAAACAATATTTATTTCTTCAAAGATGGTTGTGAAGGCTTCAAAGAAAATTGCAGCATGTCTGCCTGTTGTCCTTGATACCTGCAAAACAGTCTTCCACACTGCCTTAGCCTGCAAAGTTCTTTGGAGGGCTCATGCTATATATAAATGCTTCAGAACTGTTGCAGTGTTGTCAGACTTTTCTTCCCATGAACGTTTCTCCTTTCCACTCTGTAGTCATTGTTTTGTAGGTAAATAAAATCTTGGAATAATTTTAAGTGGACATATGCTCTATGATGTTTCGGAAGTTATTTCTAAATGCTGCTTATTCTTATGGGGTTCTACAGTTATGCCTACGAGATGTTCTGTTTTTTCCATATTTTACATCGGCATGTCCCTGGTCAAAAGGGCGTTACCGGTGTGACTGTGACAAAGCATGCGATTTGGGTCGTGTTGTCCAAGTATAAGGGGCATGCCATGTGCGTTAAGGCCGTGAACGCAGCAAAAAGTGGGCGGCAGCATTCTGTGGATCCCACAGCAACCTCCAACTCCCTTGAACCAAAGGAATACAGAGCCTTCAAGGGAGTTTAATGCTACATGATCTTTAAAGGGCAACTAAAAAGGTCTTAGATTTCGATAGGTTTAAAGGGGTCGAATGTGTAAAATTTGCAGGCAAAGTATGCAAAGTCTTTTTGTGCTACCATTTGAAATTTTGACGTAATCACTCAGTAAAACTGCATTGGCATTCAGGCTTCTCTGCAGTTCACAGCGACAGGCAAAGGCCTCAACAATGACTTCAAGTGCAGCAGTGCTGCATTTGCAGCAAAGAGACTGTTGATTCAAGGAAGGAAACCAACACCGCCAAAGGTAGAGCCCACGAAGCACTGTTTGGCGGCATCAGATGGCACACGGCAGCATGTGGACAAAGGCAGCGGACTTCAGAAATTTCGGCTACAATGATGTCATCACGAGTTTCCCTGCACTTCAACGCAGTGAGACGAAGCCTGAACATCGTCGCGAGTTTTATCGATGCTTTCATCGCAATTTTAAATGCTAGCGCAAAACTACTTGGCATGCTTTACCTTGACGTTTCACACATTCGAATTCTTAAGTAACCTCGAATTCTCAAAAAACCATTTCAGCTTCCCTTTAAGGAGCATTTCATAGGAGCCATCAGGGGCTCATTAGACAGACGTTGGTTCTTTCATGTTTACACGAATACAAAATTGCCTTAATATAACAGGAAAAAACTTTTGGGCAGCTTCCGTCCACAAAGAACGGAATAAATAGCGACTTGAGTGAATGACCAAAAAGTTTGTTTGGAAACCCACTACTTTAAACAGCAAAGCTGGCTATCATCTGCTTTGAAGCTGTTCAAATTGGTGGCATGTTCAGCTCGTGAACTGCTTTCTTTCATGGTCAGTGTTTCTGTTCGCGAACATGAGTGACAAGTCTGAGGCGAAATCTTTGAATAAATAAAGTGAGGACGTGCAAGATCGGCATACCAACTTCATCAGTTTATTCAGTAAAAATTTAGTTTCTGCACCTGCCATCTATCTGTCTTCGTTAAGCCGCTTTCGAGAGTCGTGATCTTGAATTGTCCTAGGCGACACCGGCCGATGTGGCTGCTCGCTCACTACACGAAATGCTTGGGCGGGAGGGTCTTTCTTTACGTGCCATTGTTCGGAGCGATGTGTCACGGGAGTGTTCATCGCGCACATGGGGCGTGTGTAAGTTCGCGGGCAAAATCGCGATTCAGTGAAGAACACAAAATTAAAGCCGCCAGCGCCAAAGACATGCACACCACGACATAGCCAATATCCAAAAGGAAGCCGAGAAGTCGATTGTTGCGGCGGTACGGCGGTAGAAAACGTAAAGCAGTGTGCAAGAATATTTTCGAAAACGTGCTAAAAGCGCAAAAAAAAAAAACAGTTCTTGCAGGGACACTTTATTTTTCGTTCTTTTTGTGGTCCCACAATAATTTTTCACTAACCACTGGGCCCGCGATACTGTAATGGCGCGGGGAGTATACTCACATTAGACTCATCTATATTCTGTCACTAACCGTTAAAGGTCAAAATTATCGCGAACTATTCACTAATAGCGCATGCTTACTGCGAGCTAGTGTATTCCCTTCAACGTTCAATGGAGATGGACAAACTCTCTTCGCTAAAAACCCCTTTTGAACTCCCTTACTTCAGGTGCAGCCATGTGGCAGCGCGGACATATCCCTGAAGCATGGTGTAAGCATATTTCTTACACCGTGCCTTGGGGATAAGGGCTCCCTTAGATTAAGGGAGTTCGACGTGGCCGTGTGATAACGGTGCGGAGGAGGGGGTGGGCCATCGTCAACGTGACTCTGCCGATGCTGTTTGTTGCGTGCACACGCCTGCATCTTGTTTTGTCTCAGCGTTTCGCAACAGCGTGACATCGAACAGGATACAATCCTCGTGCCAGTGCATCGCGATGTTTTGGTTTTCGCCTATTGACGCGATGAGGCGGAGGTCCAAACATTTTTTTCTTTTTTAAGGTCTTGTTTTTGGTACGCGCCGCAGCGTCTCATGGACTTAGTGAAATCGGAAGCCGCAGCTTTAAACGAACGCGGACCACGTGCACAGTCTGGTCACGGTCTCTGTGACTGCTCTGCTCCGCCGGCATCTGGCTAGCCTGGCGTCACGCGCTACGAGACAGGAGTTCCTGCAGCTTTCTGCTTTATTGCTCTACGCGTCTCCAAGGTCCTCCCTCCTCCTTGCGTATAGCGGCTACGGCTTGGCGGTCGCGTCGTCGCTTGACTAACTGCACAGGAACACTCTGGAGGCCTAGCTTTTGTTACGATGACGGATGCACCTCGCTTCGAAAGGGCACCGGAGTGTAATCGTAGCGTCACCACCACCAGCAACAAAAAAATACCAACCCAGCCTGGTTGGTTGCTTTACCTCTGCTCATTGCAGCTCTTTTCAGGATAGGGCTGTCGTTGGAGACATCCGAGGGGCGAATTTTAAGGTTTTGTCTAGAGGACGGTTTGCGCCTAGGCGGAGGTTGACGCCTCGTAGTGTGCGGAGCTCTACACGCTGTGACTACAAGGTCACAGATCTGGCCGTAAAGTCACTCGTACGAGTGTCACTGAAATAAGTTCTAACATATGACGAAATGAAAAATTGGAAGTAGGAAACAAGCGTTCCGAGCTGCCCATTGCTTAGCATGGCGCCTTCCGGTGTGAGCCAAGGGCCCGGGAAAGTTGCAGCATACTGGTCCAGTTTAGCATACACCATTGACCGCGAGAGACGGGATTTTTGGACGATGATGTTTTGTAATTTTTAGAAGTGCCTTAAATGAACCAAAGTTACTTGAGCTGCTGTCGCGTGATTTTGGAGACAAGGCGCCTCCACGTGCAACCCTTTTTCGTTAATTGGTTCGGCGAATTTAAGCGCTGCGTATTTGCAGACCATCAACGCCGGTGACGTGAGAAAACACCGCTGCTCTACGAAAGCTTATGACCCTCGCTTAGTGTATGGGTACGCCAAAGAGGCCCTAGTGAATAAGCGGCCTAGTTTGTCAACTGCCCTTCATGACAATCTTCGTGTGAAAAACTTTCCATGTCGGTGGTTGCAGCACGATGTGACAGAGGCTGGAAAGCCACGAGTGTAATCGACCTGGGAGATCCGGCACAAGTCTCGATCCTCGATATGTACCCAGACGTCGTAGCCGGTACTGAAACCTACACAAAGATTATCTTGAAACAACGGGCCTGCCATCTGTTTGCGTCTACCCTGAAGAAACCCAATCATTAGAGGTCACTGCGCGAAGGAACGTTAGAAAAACAAATGGTCACACTTTTCTTTTCAAGCAAGGTGTCAGATGGCCTCGGTTGATTTGAAAAATCAGACTGCTGAATGAAATATCTGCTTTTCCTGCCATTTAGTAGGTAGCCTTCCAGGCAACCTAAGAACAGCTGAGAACGTTGCTACAGCCAGTCATTTTGCACCACGACGACTCATCGGCCCCCGCTGCCACTGCGATTAAAGGGGACCCCCAGAGGAGTTTATCAGTCGCCAGTTCTGTGCTAATAATTCTAATGGCTTACGAGTGTGCGCTGTTGCATGGAATGTCAGGGTGAGTACTTGAAAAAAAGTGGCTGTGGCTCAACTCAGCTGAGAGCCAGGATATAGAGAGCAAAAGCTCTGGCAAGCATGGTTAGACGCGGTTTAGCTTTGGTTCATCTATATTGTTTCAAGACTTCGGGAGCAAATCACGTTATGCATCACATGCCACAAGTGCAAGAGCGAGCGTTCAGAGCAGCGGTCGGCGCAGCGGCGGACGTGACTGCCAGGCGCGCAGCTGTGGCGTCGACGAGTCACATGACATGACGTCATAGCCACATGCCGCGCGCCTCCCATTAGAGGTCAAATCTAAGAGCCAGGTGACCTTCAGGCTCGGCATGGGAGGAGTAGAGCTTCTCGCTCTGAAAAGTTTCAGTAGCAATGACGCTTATCTGCTACCCGTGATGAGTGTTTCAAAACTTTTTTGGCTGCTATTTGCCCAGCACATTTACCCAGTGAACGCACTGCATATATATGCTGCGCATTCCCGACGAATTAGTGGTTAATGGTTTTTAAGGGGAGGAAATGGCGCAGTAACTTTTCATTTCTCGATGGACACCTCAGCTCAGCAGCGCCGTGAGGAAATGGAGGAAGGCGGGATCGAGTGAACGAAGTAGCGGCCGTGTGGTTGGTTACCTTGTTAACGCACGTCCCAAAAGTATTTTATTCTGTTCCTGGTACTTCTGATTTGTTCAATTTATTTAAAATTTTCAACAATTATTTTTTCTAGTTTCAGTCATTCTACTTCGCCTTTTTTTTTTTCACAAAAATGCTTCCCTGGCATTCACCACATTACCTTGGCCATTCCCCCGCGTGGGTATGTGCCATGTTTACTGAGGTGAAGGAGTGGACGGCTCCGGGGTAATGTCGAATACCTGGGGATCTTTAACGTGCAACTGAGATCGCACAGCACACGGGCGCCTTTTTGCGTTTCGCCTCCATCGAAACGCGGTGACCGCGGTCGGGTTCGAACCCGGGTACTTCGCCTCAGTAGCCGAACGCGCTATCCACTGAGCCACCGCGGCGTGTCCGACGAATTTCCTCCGATTCCGTTTCATTAAAGCACTCATGTGAACTTCGCCCCTCTGGAATTGAGCGTCGCCTGCCGTGTGACAGTTTATCTTAAAACAGGAGAGTTCCGTGTCATAGACACAAGGGGGAATGTCTTGACTTCCTTGTGCGCGCTTAAACAATATCATTTGCTTTGCGGCTGTCTCTTATTCCTAACGGCACGTTAGCATGGTCCACTGACACCAGTGTAGGCCAAATTATTTTCGGGGCGGGGGCACGTAAAAAGCTGGGTGTGGGCGAGTTTTGGAGGAAATAATCGAGAAGCTTACGAAACTGCCCTGATCAGAATCATAGAAATACATTTCGAGGTATAAGGGACCTCTTCCCATCTGTCCCCTTCTCGCTAAGCTCCGCATGGTGTATGCGGCTGTCCGATGAAAAGGGCCGTAAAATCTTCAAAAACAAACATGCCCGTGTGGATCACTTGTCCACATACGCGGGACAGTTCGGGACAGTCTAGGGAGCGCGGCTTCTCCCGGCCCACATAGCCGTTATGGCCCCAGCCCTCCTGAATAGCATTATAGTATTGGTTAGCGGGTGAATGCTAGCGTACGAAGGGGACGCAGTTACGGTGACGTACGAAAGTGACGCAGTTAACTCCAAATGAAATCGCATGTACAGTTCCCGCTTTAAAATTGCTTGAAGGCTTGAAAAGATCACCATCTGACGTGCCGAAGACGCGGGGACTGTACGTGTTTAGTGTTCACAGACAAGGATGATTTGCCGTTTATGCCTCGTTTAGTCTATCACTGGCGTTATGTCGGCTGGTTACATTGGGGATGTCTTTGAAAGGCATTTATTAAAAATTCCCCCTTTTAAAAGTACATATGCCGCCTAGAAACGCAGGGGAGGAATTGTAACAGCGATTACGTGAGTGAGAGAGAGCTACAGGTACCTCGCGGTGACTTATCTGCTTTGCGGTGCGCCTCGTCACAGCTAGAAACAGGTGAGGATTGATGGCTCGGCTAACGTTGGCTGGAAAATGACAGCTGGAATTCGCCTCGCTTCATATTGGAGCAGCCGCACCGCCCGAGGGAAGCTTGTTCGTGTAACCACGCTGTGAACTCCAGAATGCACAACCAAAAGTTGAAGAAACTGAAAAAAGCGCAAAACTTTTCGGTACTTCGGGAGCAAAATAATGTAGAGGGAGGCTAGGTGCAGAGCCCGAGATCTGCTATTTGAAACCCTCGGTAAAGTCGGCCAAAGTTCGCGTGCGGACAGGCTAGTTAACAGACGCCGCTTTTGCTTGAAAAAGTTTTTTGCTCGAATTCGCTTCATCGCATGTCGCGTGGTTGTGTAATGTAGACCACGCCGACTGCTCCCGAACACTTACTGATGGAATGCTGCAGACGTTATACATAACTGGCCTTTCTCTCTCTCTCTGCGTGCAGCAATAGCGCCGCAGAAAAAATGCGAGCCAGCTTAGTTGACAGCTCACCGGCTGACAGTGATGCTTTTGTTGCGTCTGCCGTTTCCGCCGCGCATGCCGCTCGCAACTCGGGACTTCAGTTCAGAATAACTTTATGGTTTCACCCCCTACCTACCCTCTCCGGCACGGCACGCAGGCCTCCGGGAGGGAAGTGGGGGGTTTATTTACTACTAGACTAACACTTAAATTTAAGGGATGCTGCAGCTGCCAGTTGGGTCAGTTCCTTTTGCACCCTAGAATCTGGGCTTCTTAATGCTTGATTCCATACTCTATCATCTTCATACTTATTTTTTCTTCGATCTTCTTCGCATTTTCTGATGTGATTCACGTCGGCCACTCCTCCGCAAAAGGTGCATTTTTCTTCTTGGGACTTTTTAGCTTTAGCCTTGGTCGTTTTCCGCAAGTGCGAAACCGTTTTTTGTCATTGAGTGTTAAAACTCCCGCGCACCTTGTGCATTTGTGCAAATTTTTTCGGAGTGATTGAATTGTACCAACTACAAGCGTGCCAATCGTAAAAACTCCAGCTCATTAGTGCTCGTAACTTTAAACTTTTTCGGCACGTAGTAGCTTCGCTCACTGTGAGTTCGTAGCTGTCCCTATTGCTTATATGAGATTTCTTTTTTCCTTGTCGCAGACCGTTCGGTCTGTATACTTATTAGTCCTTTACCTGCCGCTGTAGATCAGTGGCTTTGGTGTTCGGCTGCCGTACTGTCGCGGGACCTAATCCCGGCCCCGTGTACTGTGCGACAGCAGTGCAGGTTTAAGAACCCCAGGTGGTCGAAATTAATCCGGAGCCCTCTACTGCACGGTGCATAGCCCACGTTATAGCTTCGGGACGTTACCCCTCCCCCCCCCCCCCCCCCCACACACACACACACACACATGCCTTACCCTACTTATTAAAATCCGTGAGCAAAGCTTTATTTCTAGTCCGTTTTAATGTCGCGTTATGTTGTAGCGGTATAATTTACAGGTGCGGCCCAAGTAATTCTGCGCGCGCTTCGGTGTTTGGGCTTTTCTTCCGCGCTCCATGGAGAAAATATCAGGGTTTCTTGCGCCTGAAACATTTGTTGGCAAATATATTGAGTACCTATTAATTTTCGCTATTCAAGGCTTGATACGGGTTCGACGGGCGAAGCGTGGCCGCGACCGTACCTCTGTCTGCCAGCCTTGCGAGCTCCAGGTTCTGCTCTATTCGTTCTCGTGTCATCGCGGGGAACGTCCGAGCTGTCGTCTCCCTCTCTTTCCCTTTTGTTTTTGCGAATGTTGCACTGGCACTTCGAAACGGCCTTTTTTTTTTTCTCTTTATTTTATTTCTGGTTTCCGTCGTATATAGAACGCCTGACCCGAATGTTGTTCGCCGCTATTAACCTTTGGGCCGAGTGCGCGCAACACGCGGGCGGATTATTTTTAGTCCAGATGGGAACGAGCGAAGTGAACCCTGCTGGGCTGCCGGGGTCGCTTCGATACACGCGCAGAGCCCGCGGGGCGCGTGTCCTGTGTGCCGTATAGTGCAGTTGATGGCGGGTGGCGCGCTCGAGGTCGGTGTCCACGGACGCCGCGGCATCTCTTCAGCTGTGCCGGGCGCCTGGCACGCCCTGGCTTCGGGTTGTGTGCACAGCTGCGCTAATATCTTGCACGAAGCGCAGCTGATGAAGGGAAGGGTGCACCCGCTGCGCACTTTTTTTTTTCTCCCCATGCAAACGGCGATTTACCCGAAAAATGAAGCTTTCACTGGACTGAGCGGGAAAGTGCTGTTTGTGCAGTCGGCCTTAGCACCGGAATCTTTCAGGGATGATGCTCGAGTAGCTTGCCCGATTGTGAGCTCGAGTTGGAAACCCTGAAGGGAGTCGTAGGGGAATTTGTAGTATCCCGTAACTTAGCACGGGAGGGGGTAATTGATGACAATTTCGACTGTGGCAAAGGGAAGGAAAGCAGGGGAAAACTGGGGCCGCGAAGGCGCGAAATACGCGCACATTTTCCTGCGCTGCCGTGCCAGTTGCGGGGCAGCGCGGTGGTGGCTGTCTCCCCTCCTTCGCTTTCACGGGTATTATATATGCGCGCAGCTGTATAACCTTTGTTGCTTCCCTACTTTCTCTCTGTTCTGCTGGGTTTCTGTAAGTCGATTCGGAATTGATGGCAACGAGAGAGCGGACGTGTGCGCTGCACAAGCTCGCAGCAAGGAAATCAAGAAAGCGGACATGAACTTAGTGCACTGAGAAGTGAGGGAGAAATGGCAGTCTATGTGGAATAATCAACTGGACAATAAGCTACACGCGGTAAAGGCCATTTTAGGAGTCGTGCGCTCATCAAGAACGTGTCTTATATGTCTTCGCATTGGACACGCGCAACTTACACGCAACTTTATCCTAACAAAACAAGAGAAACCCACATGTGAACATGTGAACTATGCGGCGATGTGGTCACCACGAACCGCATGTTAGTTTCGTGTGCGAAATTTGAAAAACTGAGGAAAAAGCACTTTCGACGAGTTCATGATGAACAGAATATATCCCGTTTCACCCTAACTTATTCCGGGTACAAAATGTGCTTGCTGACGTTTCCTGTTCGTTTTAAAAAGAAACAACAGTTGCTAAAGTTATTACGTATTAAAATTTTTTAATTACTTCATATAAACTTTGCGTTTGATGCATGATTGCCTAAGTTGCTTATGTGCCATAAAACGCAGCTAACAACACTAACAACAACAAAACTTATTAGTTATCGAGGGGCGTTGCTTCGTTCTCGGAAAGCTGTTGGCATCGATGAGCCTTGCATTTTCCTTGGTTGCAACGTAAAGCTGCCCACCTCGAAAGTCGCAAACGTCATTAGGTTGATTTTATAAATGAATGGCGTCTCCTGTACACACGCCACACTCAACCGGTTAGCGTATATCTGACCTGATTGTAAATTTGACGCGAAAATTTTGGCGAAGAAGTCGCGGCGGCTGCAGGGCGTGAAGTTCTGAAACTTGGGCCGAAAAACATTCACGACGCCTTTTGATGCCATGTTTTATGGTCGTTTCGCTGTATCGTTGCCTGTTAGTTCCCGCCGAGGTCAGTGTTCTGTAAATAAAGTGCGAAACCTTACCGTGATATGACGCCCGCGATACGACGGCGGTCGTAAAGTTCGCATTTGTGGCATACCGGGACCGGGTATTATAAGCGGTCTGCTGTAGGCTTCTCTTATCGCTGGCAAGAAAAAGAGGGGGGGGGGGGGGGGGGGGGGGGATGAGCTAGAGGGCAGAAATAGCGTTCCGTTTGGCGTCTCAGAGCGAGTACGCGCCTTTCTGAACCGTCAGCGCGTTCGCAGTGTCCTCAGGCGTGTTGCTGCTATCATACACCTTCAGCGCCGCTCCTTGAAAACAAAGTTTGGGAGGCTTGCAAGTCCTCGGCGCGCGCTCTGATCTTTTTAAGCGAAAAGCTTCACTAGGCTAGTCAACTCCGAGTCTCGCGTGTGCTCCGTCGTTAGAAAAAGCCACAGCTGCGCATGCGGAGAACCGAGGGACGTCACAGGAGAGGCGCAATACACGCGCGGCTCCGCCTCGCCGCAGCTTTTCGCTTCGAGATATCCAGGCTTAACCTTACCTAAGCCACAGCAATTTTTTTTCCCTGCGTTGTCGGCACTGTAGCGGCCTGCTGAGCAAAAAAACAAAAACAAATGTAAGGTGAATAATAGATAGGAATGTCTGAGTGGGAACCCTCAGAAAGGAGTACTCAGTCCACACCGCCTCGCGTACACACGCACATCTAGCGGCCTCTCGTTGAAGAATTAGGCTAGTGTCTGTCTTAATTCTGGTAAAGGCGTGTCCGCAGCCCGTGGAATTATTCCGGTGCGGAAAAAGTCTAACGTGAAGCTGTTACTTTTGAGACTCTTTAATGAAGAGCAGAGAATTATTGTAGAGCGGTAGTACATACGCTAAAGGCTGTTTGACATTCTGCAACAGTATCTAAAATAATAATAATAAATGTGCTTGCGCGCGGGTCGCGGTGCGATTATATTGAGTGTTTTCACGTGCCGTCGCGATTGTGGCGATTATCACCTGACGGTGCGCGGCCATAAGTAAACGGAGCACGCTATTGCGTTCAAAGTGCAATCACGCTTTCTACATTGGTAATGGAGAAGCGTTGATTGTCTATAAGAAAGCCCACCGACCTCCTCTACCAGCATGCGCGTACCACGGCTGGAAGTTTCAATTAGGTGACGCGTGAAAAATATTCGAAGAGAGTTGCGTGCTCCGTTTACTTTTGTCCGCGCCTGTACGTCCCGTGATGCGCGTCCTTTTGCTTGCGGCTCGCTGCAAACGCCGCATTAGGCGAAGTGTCTTCCTTTTACTGAAATAAATTGCAAGTTATAAGCTCAGTCGAGACATAATTTTTTCTTTAAATACTGGGATTGTGAAGCCGTGCCAAAGTTGCATGCTACGCCAACACCCAGCAAGATAGCCGCCGCCCTCTCGCGCTTCTCGTCGGTTCATGTGCGCAACGACTGCGCGACAGTGCAACAACTTGTCGAAATCGTGGCGATGAGCACTTGCGACAGGAGCGTAGTCGTTCCAGTCGCAAAGTGACAGAAATCGATTTTTTATTTGAAACTCTCGTCATGTGAAACAGCCGTGAGGTAGTCTATACCATATCCACTATCAATTCAAGATTCAAGAAAATATCTGTGCACTTCAGTCCGGTACCGAAAAATCTCCTGTCGCTCCTGAATAGCCAACTAGCTCACCGACTGTGACGTATGTCGCCGCATTACCTGTATTTCCTTTCTATGGTGTACTTTCGGGGTATAAATGAGAACACTGCTTATTTACTATTATTGCATGTCAGACACCTCTCTGTTGTTGGTTTTTGCTAAGCGTTTAACTGTTTTGGAGCCAGCTGTGTCCACGTGACTAATCACGTGACTCGCCATTCGGTTAATAAGAAGGCGAAGCCGCTGTTTCCATTGTTTCGCCATGGATGAGAGCGCGGCAGGTAGTGCGGCCATAACGCCGGCGAGAAACTTGCACTCTTGAGGTCTTTGCGGTCTACCATGTGTGTGGCCGAGATACAGACAATGGCTTTCTACCACAACGACCACAGAACCGTTTTCGTCGCCTTCAGGGCCTTTGCGGCCTACCATGTGTGTGGCCGATATATACAGACAGTGGCTAACGGAGCTTTCGCTCTAACCAGGTTTACAAGAGTTAACTCTCAGCCATTTTTTTTAGCAGCTCTTGCACTTGCTGCTGACCGCCATTCCTGAGAGTGAAGAAGCAGAAGGAAGTGCGTGCCTTGGTACAGTAGCGCATGCAGCTCAAATTAGGCGCGGACGTCGCGTTTACCCTGAACTTCCCGTGCGTCTCAAATGCTCAGTTTGGGCCGCCGCGGTGGCTCAGTAGCTATGGTGCTCGGCTGCTGGCCCGAAAGACGCGGGTTCGATCCCGGCCGCGGCGGCTGGAATTTCTTTGGAGGAGAAATTCTAGAGGCCCGTGTACTGTGCGATGTCAGTGCACGTTAAAGAACCCCAGGTGGTCGAAATTTCCGGAGCCCTCCACTACGGCGTCTCTCATAGCCTTAGTCGCTTTGGGACGTTAAACCCCATAAACAAACAAACATCAAATGCTCAGTTTCGGTTTTGTGCATAAAAAAAGCACCAGATGTCGTCGCGCTGCAGGGCTTTAGAGAACCTTTTTTTCGTTTCAAAAACTTACATGGCATCGCTTTTTCCGTGGCTGCCAACTCGCCATTGACACCAACTTAAAAGTAAGTATTACCCTTAGTTAATTTTAGGCCGGCGCCCGGCCGAAACGTCAACTGGCGTTTCTTCACGTTTTCTTTGAAGTGTATTCCAACCTAGCCCTAAACTCTATATATATATATATATATATATATATATATATATATATATATATATATATATATATATATATATATATATATATATAGCTTGAAACGTTCAGGCGTCAATAGGAAAGTTGAGGAGCTCCAGAAATATTGTCCAACCCAGGCACTTCCAACGAAATACTTAGCGTGTCCGTTTTTATTCGGGAAAAACGAAAGCCCGCTGTGTTTAAAAAATACCACGTGACAGCGCGCTCCGCGTGCCCGGATGCGCCGCGATTACAGCGCTCTCATCCGTGCTTTGTAAAAAATGTCACTCGCTTCGCACCTTTCGTGCTCAAGACAAGACTTCGCGTTGCGCTTGGTTCCAAGATAAGCGCCAGTGGGAACGGTCGGCAGTTGAAAGAAAGAAGCCGCCGCGGTCTCAGTGGTTATGGTGCTCGGCTGCTGACCCGAAAGACACGGGTTCGATCCCGGCCGCGGCGGCTGAATTTCTTTGGAGGAGAAATTCTAGAGGCCCGTGTACTGTGCGATGTCAGTGCACGTTAAAGAACCCCAGGTGGTCGAAATTTCCGGAGCCCCTCACTACGGCGTCTCTCATAGCCTGAGTCGCTTTGGGACGTTAAACCCCATAAACCAAACCAGTTGAAAGAAAGCACGGCTCCCGTTTCTGCGGCGATAACTGCGCTCTCACGCTAGCAGAATGCATGCAGAGGAGCGATGACAATCTCATGAGTTTGAATTTGGGAGCAAGATCCCAAAAGCAAAGACGCATTTAACAAGCCTGATAACGTCGTATGAATTGCGCTGAAGAACAGAGGCCGCGCTTTCTTTCAATTACCGCCCGAACCCCCTGGCGCTTATCGGGGAACCGAGAGCAACGCGAAGCCCTGTCTTGAGCACGAAAGGTGCGAAGCGAGTGATGTTTTTTACAAAGCACGGATGAGAGCGCTGTAATCTCGGCGCATCCGGGCGCACGGAGCGCGCTGTCGTGTGGTATCTTTTTAACTCCGCGGGCTTTCGTTTTTCCCCAATAAAAACGGCCACGCTAAGTCTATCTCGTTATATATATATATATATATATATATATATATATATATATATATATATATATATAATATAACCAATGTCATTTCTTTTTCACATCTATATGCGTGTGCAACGGCCGTTTTGCATTTACTGACAGGCTCGACGACGAGCCCCGAATCGGACCGCAAACCTTTTGAAGCGCCGTAATTCGGTCTTCGTGGTGCTGGAGTCTCATCACAGGACGACCCGATTTCGGCTGCGCTTTCGTCGGCATATCTTCAAAATGAACTGCCCGGAAAGCTCTATTGCTGCAGTCGTACTCCATCGTACGGATCAACTGCTTTCGTTCTTGCGAAGTTAATTCGCGTTTTTTTTCTTGTTTGTTTCACCGACATCTGCTGTCGGTGCGCGGAGGCAATGGCAGAAATCTGCATTAATCCTCTGCAATCTTTAACCGTAATATCCGTCGGCCTGCAGCGATTTGTGTATGGAAATTGAGGAACCCATTTTGTAAGGTTCGCGGTTTGGAGCTTTATTGGAGCGCCGTATACATGATATGGAGCGGCTGGATGTTTTTTTTTTTTTACTATCTAATATGCATTTAAATAAGCCGCGAATATACGGAGAACGGCGTTTGAAAAAGAAAAAGGTAGTAACAGCAAAATATGAAAAAAAGTTTCGGTGTAATCCGTACTACACTCAGGTGGGTATACCCACCTGCAGGAATGCATGCGTGCTCACCTGTGTTCCTATGTCATAGTAAGTTTGCGTGTGAAATTTTTAGAGGCGAGTCAAGGTGGCCCTTCCGTCTCGAGCGCCGTATGAAATCTGGAGCAGTTGCGTCCAGGTGGAGTGTAGGCAACGAGCACATGTTGGCTAAGAGCGTATCCCGTGTGGACAGCCTGCTGGACAGTTCCAGGTCACGTGCCGAGACAGTGTCACGGAACGCGCACAAATGAAAAGTGGGGAAGGTGTCTGTCCGTCCATGGAACAGTGCTATGACGTAAGGGATGAAGTACACATGATGGAATTTGTGGGTGCGAACAAACAAAACACAGAGAAGATACCACAGGACAGGCGCCTTGATGAAGTATAGGCATGCGGACGATATAGCTTTGGCTCAAGCATAGATTTGTTGCATAGCGCCTATCACTACCATATCGCGCGCCACCCTGCTCACGCGCTGATAGGTCAAGATGAGTCAGGCGTGCTGCTGTGGTGCTACACCTAGCTCGCGGGCACGTGTCTCCATCTTCTGTTCTCACGGCGCACTTAAAAAAAAAAAAAACGTACATGGCCGCCGTTATGATCGCTGCCGCTGCATAGTCTTTTCAGTACAGCATTCCCCTTTCTGATGCCGTACGCATCTGCCTTTACAACGTCGTTAATGTAGACGATAATTTAAAACTCCGCGTAGTTGCCACAGCTCAAATTGACGCTGTTGTTAACTAACACAAGAAACAGGACGCGAGAATTTTTGAACCTTGTCAAAGCAGCACCTTGTGCATCTATGCAGGTCTTAGGGGTGGGGCTCTGAGCGGACGGACGGACGAAACTCTCCAACGAAGAGAGGTGCAAATGCAGCCGTTAAATGCACTCCTGGATTTAAATTGGGAGGGATACTTCAGCTCCGCCTCTAAGGATATGACGCGACAGCGGTTCCTCTTGGCCACCAAACACGGCCACTGTTTCCTCCTTGACTGCCGTTGTGTGAAAGACCACACGACATGCATATAAAGCCTCGCTTTAACCAAGCCTTACGAACGTGCCTGCGGGGCGTAGCGGTAGCGGTGTCCGACTCGCAACCCAAGGGCCAGGGGTTTTCGATGCGCCGCTGGTGTGGCTGGCGCCATCTATGGAAGCCTCTGTAGCAGCCAGCGTTTTGTCCAGTCTGCATTTTACCGTCACGCCGACGGCAACGCCGACACCGGCTTTTCTGCGACACGGGGCCTTTACTATTTCGCGTAAAACTGCGCTCTGGTTTCGCTCGTCAGTGCTCTCGCTTTGCATGGAAGACCCTCCGGGTGAAGCTCCTGGTTCGCTGTGATGCTGTCCGCATCCGCTGCTCTCGCGTGTCTCTGCAGGTACCGGTTGACGGCGGCACGCGTACGGGAGTTAAGAGCTTTCTTTCTCGGGGAGATCGCATGCATGACGCCCCGACCGACCGCCTGCAGCGAGTGGCAAATGTCGGGACGCCGTCTTGGCTGCACTCCAGGCGAATGCCGCGGCAGCGGTGCACAGGAGAACGTGCGAGCAGTTGCCATACTTTTGCCGTTGTACTTTAATGTTGTATAGCCGCGACGAGCGTTTTGAACGCGTGGTTATTCAGCGTCGGAAAAAGAGGGCGCGCGTACGTGAGAGCTGGCCCGGGCACGGCGGGGCCCGTTTCGGGGCTGCCGTGTTGGAAGGTAACTTATAATTAAAGACGAGATTTTAGGCATGTGCTTTCTTTTTCAGTGCATCATAACTGCACCATATTTGTATTTGAGCGCTTATTAGGTTGACAATAGGTTTAGTATAAGTTTATAGCGCCTATAAATGCCTGTTTTGGGTGTTAGTGCTATATATGTATGTCTATTTACGACACTGGTGCCTAAGAATTGCCCATTTTGCCTAAAAGGTTCCTGAATTACAGTGCTTTTTTTTGCTTTCGCGTACATTTCAGTTTTGAGTACCTACACGTGGCAACACCTCGTCACTTGGCCGTGGTAAACACTGCACCAACGCCGGCTATGTAAACAATGCCAACCACGTGAGCCGAAAATACCGAAACAATCGTTTTTCCATTATCTGCCATACTGCCGTGAGCTCCGCGGCTCCTGCATTTAGGCCTCCGTAGATGAAACAACGGATGTGAAGGAACGCTTGGTTGATTACTTCCTGGCAGGAAAGCTTGAAGCCGACGAGAATGCGAGGCCTTTCATAGCGCTAGCGGAAAATGCAATTTTTGGGAGAATCCTTCAATCAGTCCTTAGTATATACAGGGTGTTTCACGTAACTTGAACCAAGGACTAAAAATAGGTGGCTTACCGGAGCTGGGTGAAACCAGCGACATATCATTTCCCTTCGTGTGGCGCTCCTCGGAGTATTTTTAAATTCCGCCTAATTAGTTGATTGGCTAAGATTAATTATGCAAAATTTTAAACATTCACTGTAGGGTTACGTGCGTTTCGTTGTCTTGGGAGACTTTAAAAATGCAGAACTGCAGATTGGGCTAGTTGGTGTAGATTCATAGTGGTGGTCCAACAGCGCAAATAGACGCAGACCAAGAAAGAGAAAGGTGTGTGTTTCTTGTCTCTTTCTTGGTTTGTGTCTGTTTGCGCTGTTGAACCACCATTAAAAAATGCGTCGGCACATTCTTCCTGAACATAGAAAGCGCACGCCGTGATCTGCGATAAGTGATAGGCAGGCCACCGACAGCCACTTCAGACGGGGTTTTTTACTGAGCCATCGCAGAGACAAAAAAAAAAAAAAAGATGGCAGCCTCCATTTTTTGTTATTTTCATCATTTTGTAGCCCGTCGAAATGAGCGGCGGCCGCTCACTTGCAAGGGCACGATTAGCGCGCACGTTTCGTCAGTTGAAAACGCAGCTGGGAGCGCTGGAATATGGCTGCGCATGAGCGCAGTCACGTGCTTCTTTTTCTTTTCATATTTCGCGGGCTTTCTTTAAATGCTGAAACAAAGAACCGCATACAAGGTACGTTGCTACAAAAAAAAACTGAATCGGTTCTTTCTGTACTACTTAGCGAAACCCAAATGACCGTAAAGTGAACAGTTGAGATTTTGCGTAATTAATCTCGCCTAATTAACTATTTAAGCGGAACTGGAAACAGAATGCTGTGAGGAGTGCCACACGTCGGGAAACAATGTGCCCCTGGTTTCACCCAGCTGCTGTCCGCCACTTTTATTTAATACTTGGATCAAGTTGCGTGCAACACCCCCTATATGCGGGCGGTCATCATGCTGGCCGGGCACGTTGTCGCCCCGCGTAATAAAAAAAAAAGAATCGCAGCGAAATGGCCTGCAGCACGCAGAGAATCAATCTAGTCATCCTTGTGGTGCGGAGGGCACGCCGGAAATGCGCATGGCACAAACGGCGCCGTATTGACTTCCACGTCCTTGCTCGGCCGATGTGGGGAAACAGCACGCTACACCACGAAGTTCTCAGTGGGCGTCCGGTTTGGGGTTCGCTTCGTTGCCCTAACAGGAGAGGCGGATATATATAGAGGTCGTGGGTTCGGATCCCACCGGCGGCATGTGGTTGTTTTTTCTTCTGCTTTTCTAATGAATTAGCTTTAAGCGACAACATATTCAGTAATATTCTTACTTGATCAACACCACAAAAAAAAATAATTAAAAAATCCCCTGTGCTCCTTGGTTTCTGTGGCTGTTGGCTTCTCTCATATATATATATATATATATATATATATATATATATATATATATATATATATATATATATATATATATATATATATATATATAATATTTTCACTCACCTCGAACAGCTTCCCTGCTGCGCGGTTCCCGTTTTCCAGCGTATATTCAACGGCACGCATCGCAACTTCATCGCCTCGCAAGTGGCGTCATGTTGAGTATGAAGAAACGCACGACGCGAGCGAAGCCACGTACGGATGCGACGCCAATATCGAAACTTTCGAGAATATGACTGGACTGGATGCGGCACGCACTTGTGTACCCGTGACATTCAGTCCGGTTTCTTGAAGTTTTTTCAGCACTGAGGACACAGAAAGAAAGAAGTACACAGGAAGGGCGCCGACTGCAACTTTAATGAAGCTGACACATTCAACATTTATACACAATGAAGGACCAGAGCGCATGCAGGTGGGAAATTTGTGGTAGATTAGGGAGAGCTAACTACATGCTATCGTCTAATAATCTGAATTCGCTGTCTCGCAGGGAGACTGATGTGGTGCTGACGCACGTGTCACCCCTTTGTTTGATAAATAAACGCTTCGGGCAATTCGCATGGTAATCTGTCCTTACTTCTGCTTAAAATTTTGATACGCTCAAGTCGTGGCTCACAGTTTTGATCGTTCTCACCTTTGCAGGAGCGGCAGTGGGTGGGTATATTTTCGAACGAGTCGGAAACGTTACCAAGTGAACGTTCATGTTCCCTGGCACGTTCGTTCACACAGCGGCCAGTCTGCCCGATATATACTGGAAATTTCCCACCCGCATGCGCTCTGGTCCTTCATTGTGTATAAGTGTTGAACGTGTCAGCTTCACTAAAGTTATAGTTGGAGTCAGCGCGCGTCCTGTGTGCTTCTTTCTTTCTGTGTCCTCGTTTTTGCAGTGCTGAAAAAACTTCTTCAAGAAACCGTGCATCACCAACTAGCCCCGCAACGTGTTTTGTTTAGTGATCAGTCCGGTTGTTGTGGGATATCGGGATTCTAGCCCTAGTGGGCTATCCGCGGTGGGCTATCTGCGCATTCCGCAAGTGGTTGCGAGGAGCAGACACCTGCCACTGCGCGGGCGTAGTTGGGTCCCCGCGGAAGCGGACCACGGTAGCGGATCGCGCTGCGCTAAAACTAACTCGGTTCTTTTTCTCTTCTACTCGTCGATTTTCTTTTCAAACGTGGTTACCAGGAGCTGTAAAAGATGGGGCATGGTTGCGCGTTATTGTTCGCGTATATATATGTCGCACCGACAACAAAAAATTAAAATAAAACACGACTCTGGAAAATGCGGTATACATCGGTGCCGAACGCTCACTTTCCTGCGCCAGAAGGCACTTTTGGCTGTTCCAAAGCTACTCCAAAGGGTCTTCGGCGAACCACATCACTTCTAGTGTTCTTTTTCAGCTTACAAGCGTGTACTGAGTGCGGAAGAAACAACTTCAAGCCCATCAGCCTGGAGATGATGCTTGTGCGCTACTCCTTTCATGGTTTTAAGTGATTTCTAGATGGACGGTGTTTATTATGGACCCTCAGCAACGTACACAGGCCCGCACGGACCTGTATTTTAAATTTTACCGGCGTATTCATCGTCATCCAGCACTGTTTTCTCCCCGCATCTGGTATTCCTTGTGTCCGGAGCCTTCTAACGGCAAGCTCCATTAGCAGAGGTGGTGGCTTCAGTCACCACAAAACACTGTTTCATAAATGGCAGGGTATTCATTAATGTCGAAGCGTCGTCTGTGTCCACAATCGATATGTTGAACTCCTGTATGAGTGAAGGTTTTGCACTCATATGTAAAGTGCTTAAACGATAACTGTGTTAATTTCCTTCGATGTAAAACAAAAGCCAGAGCCTCTGGTGGTGCTTTTTTCGTTTTGCTTGGTTTACAGTGCTTTTATCTCAGGCAAACGTGTTGGTTTTATTGATCTAATATAAAACCCGAAAACATGACAAAACGTTTCTTCATTTATTATCAGTTTCCAATATATTTACTGTTTGTCCAATCATCTAGCTCCCACCCGATGATGTCATATCCACTGCTAAAAACCGCCACTCTGTGGTGACACCGTCAGCGCAATGAATTGTTTTTTTGCGAGCTAATTTAAAAAAAAAACTAGGAGGGTACTTTGGCAGCCTAAAGTGCTCTAGGAAAAAGCCTGCATTGCGCTACTTCGACTGCCAGTGACTGCCTATGTTTGTTACGGCTGCACCGCGTGGGAGCCATCCTCCTCTTGTAGCTTCCGCCCACCGACTGACGTCGGAGCAGCGCTCGACGCCGCCGCGCCGACAGCCCCACCTGTCGGCGAAGATGACGTCACCTTTTGGCAGCTGCGCTCGTCGATGACGTCACCCCAGTCGCTGGATGTAACGCCGGACGGACGGACGGACGGACGGAAGAATGAGCCATTAAAGGCTTTCGCCTTAATATTAAAAACCTGAATATACGGGGTACGACCGATGCTAATAGCATCACTGTAACTCATTCTGTGCAACCAACAGGCAAAACAATGCACTGAAAATGTTTCGGGGCCCCTTTAAGATACTAGATAGAAATTGCTGAGGCTGGCAACATCTTTTCCTTCCTTTTGTATTTCTTTTGCAGTAATAATTTACTACTACTGCTACTACTAAGAAGATCGGGGATGTGACCGGTCTTCGCAGTCATATATCTGGGGCCATATTCTATAAGCTGTCCGTTTCTCGTTGTCCATTTCGCGTCCATAGGTCGTAACTCTTGCTCAATTTCTCGATTTATGCAAACCGCGTAAACGTTAATTCTTTTTTTTCTCTAGAATTCTAGGTGTTTTTAGAAAGGGCATCCAGGCTCGGTGACGAAGGCGTTGGGATTTGGAAACCAGTTATAAGCCACACCTCCTCAAACCGTTCTTGTCTGAATTGACAAGCTGTCGGCACAGGAACGATTATTACAAAGTCGTTCTGCGTCGATCACGCATGGAACATACCACAATAACACAAAACCACCTACTGGGAAGCGAAGAACCAGCCACCTTTGCGAACTTACTGCGCAGATGAGCTCGCTGTAATGTTTGTACTTTTAGCATGGGTGGTCACTGCCGCCATAAAGTTTACAAGCACTGAATATCCCTATACCACCTGTGTTGTTAAAACTAGCCGAATCACCAGAGGTTCCATTCGACAGAGCTTTACACTTTTTGCGTTTCACGGGATACTTTAATCTGTTTTATTTCTTCGACGTCATAACGGTTCTATAAACTTGGCGTTCGAGCTTCCACACTTCCCATTTCGTTCATCATATCCTTGTCGGATGCTGCACCGTATAATGCCGAATTACTAATGCTATCTTATCTCTCGTGGGCGAATGCCGCTGCCGTCATTTCCGCCTTTCGTCGGCCGGTGCGCGCGATGTTCCAGAGGCGCTCAGCGCTCTTTAATCGAGGAGATAATTATTCGCGAGCGTCTCGCCAAGATGACCTGTTCAACCTTCATTATGGAATGCGTAGCTTCACGTACGTAGTGCCGAACACGCTAAGTTTTCTATCTGGCGCCAGCGTAGGGTAAAAGTGTACCTACGTGCTATAGCCGATTCGATAAACCTTCTGTCTGTCTGAGCGAACAAAGCCCGTTACGCGCAGTGAAGGGGGCGGATACTTTTATTATTTTTTTTTATTCTGTCCCATCGCAGTGTTTGTCTCTCTGAGCGAGGAGCGTGTGTTCCGCTAACGCTCCGAAAAGTATCCTGCGCGGTGAGGGTTGCAAGAAAAGACTGGAAGGAGGTTATGACACGATAGCGCTAATGGGATAATGCCCCTATATGCGGAATTTGTGATTCTTAACATTCGTAGATCATCATAGATTCATCGAGGGTGAGCGATGCGCCACTGCCCTGCGATGACAGATGCTGCCATAGGATGGGGCCTGTGAGACCCGGGTTGCTCCTAGCAATCTCTCGCGATCAATCATTAACTTAACTGCCCCCTTGCACGGTGGCCACTTTGCTCCCAGTCCGGTGGGCAGGCTGGGATTACGTGACCAGGTCACGTGACCCAAGGTGCCACGTAGATTGCTTCTCTGGGAATCTTTCGCTCACAGCCTACGGCGCCGACGACGGCTTTTCTGTGACACGGGGCCCGTAACGCTATCGTGTGAAACGCGAAAAGTAACCGGCGCGCCTTCGTAACCGAGCGGTCGCAGTGCTCTTGCCGAGGCGCGGTCGTGCTGTCGACCTGAGACCTCGGATCGAGGTTGGCTATCGCGCTACGAGAGAGCGTGTTGCGCGCGATAGAGGGTCGCTTATTGGGCTGCATTCTGTGCGTGTCGCGGCGTGCGTGGACGTCGAAGCCCAGCCGGCGTTTTTCGAGGGCCGCCGAGCGATAAGGCCGTCAAGGCGCCCCCGGGCGCGTCGCCTGTGTGTGTATGTGTGCACGTCAACGTGGCCGCCGCTCTCGTACAGCGCGGCGACGTTGACGGCGCGTGCGCGTGACTGGAGAATTTCCGGTGGCGAGTCCATTGCGACACCACCTCTTCGGCTCGCGTTGGGCGCATTTGTCGACCGCGCCGCGCTGTCGAGCCGCCGCCGCCGGCTGCTGGCGCCTGTCCCGCTTCGATTGGAACCAGTTGCGCGCGGGACACTCTATGCGGTCCGAACTCGTCCGTACTGCCGACCGTCTTTCCCTCGTATGCGTTGCCGAGGCGGTTGAGTTATATTGAACGTTGCGGACCAGTGTGGGTTTTGTTGTTTTATTGAGAGAGGAAAAATCTGGCGCGTAGACCTCCCGAGGAGTGGCTGTCTTATTTCTCACCGATCTTGCAGGTTTGTTTCATTGGAAACTGTGTTCGTATCTGTGCGACGTGGTGAGCGGCACTGCTAAAGGGGGTAAAGGAGGGAGGGGGCATTATCCAGAGTGGCTGGAATGTACACACATCAGTGCAATCCTCTTCATCGTGTGTACCCAGATCACCGGGCGCGTGACCGGAGCTGTCGCTGGTGTGTGGTCGTTATTGTAGGCTACAAGGTGAAGTATGATTGTTACAAGTTACAAACTGAGAGCGGTGACAAAGGAAGTGTTGTAGCCACGTTTTAATTCTTTGGGCCAAGGTTAGGTTGCAGTAGTTGTAAGGTATAGCAGCTTGTGGCAAACTTTGTCGAATGCCTTGACAAAATCTAAGAAAATGAAATCGGCGAAGGAGCGGTGGTCAGTTATGTGGTCAAGAGCTTCGGCCTGCCGTGACAACAGTCCGTTCACTGCAGGCATCAGCTTAGGTCCAGGGTCCACAGACAGGGTTCGAGTCTTCTGGTCGCAACTTTGGTAACCTGCATCGGTCATATGCTCATAAACGCGGTCGTACGTGCTCTTAAAATTTCACCTTTTGTTAACCCCCCCTCTTCCTCGCCCCCCTTTTTATTTTCCTCCTTCCTCGCGCATACCACGGCCGACCACACCTAGCCGCGCTGTTGTTGATGAAAAAGAGTGCACGGGCCTGCCGACTGGCTCAGCCGACCCACCACCGCTGCCACGTGCAGATAGAGGAGAGTTAAAAGATAAAGAGGGAAAGAGGAGACGCGCGTCGCAACAACCGCGTCCGCCAAAGCTAAGACGCTGGTTGAAACAACAGATACCCAGATACAGATACCCAGATACGCAGATATTCTTAGCCGCGCTGCAGTGCCTGTGCTTTCTAAATAAGCGGTGTCTGCCTCCCGTCGGTACACTTGCATATTTTCGAAGCGATGAGGCGGGGCGCTTGGGGAAGAAAAAAATATTCGGTTGCGATCTAGGCAACGCGCATTTCACCCTGAGCGCGCGGCGCAGAATCGTTTCCTAAACGCGTTGATGGTTGAAAGACCGCCGAGAGAAAGTAAATCGTGGGAGGTTCTCTTCGTTTACGAGGTGGATTATTTTCTGCTTTCCCGCGACGAATTATCTCCAGCGTGTAGCGGGTGCCCGCCTATGTGCTTGCTTGCGGTGCGTGTGGCGACACGCGGGATGGAGCCGCGGCGCTCCCGGCGCGCGTAATCCAATTGCCCGCTAATTCGCCCATACAGCCGCGTTCGCTCTGCTCGGCGCCTTGGCGCGTCAATTGGGCCTCGCGGCACTGCGTGCACCGTTGCGCCGCGTCCAGCGGCATCGATCTGCCGCGGCTCATCTCGAGCTGCACACAACGCCAAGGACAAGGCGCCGCCTCGCCCGCGCGAGCATCTCGCCGACCCAGCGGCCGCCGCACTGTCAGCGTGGCTGCTGTCGCCGGACACGCAGTTTCGGGCCAATTCCGTTCGTTACTGGCCAATTACAAGCAGCAGTGCACGAATACCTGGGCTGCATCATTCTTTTATTATTGCAGGTGTAGCTTTATGCGGGGCTTTGTGAGTGATAAAAAAAAAAAAAAAAACTCGCTGTAAAGTTACCACCTGGAACGCAAATTTCGGCGACAGCTTCAGGGCACGCACGGGCGATACTCTTTGTGAATATGCAAGTGCACGTGCCGGCGACATCGAGACAAAACGACGTTGGCGCACTCTTCTGCTGGCAGCGCATGTCCGTATCTTACCGGGCTCGGCTCTTCAGTTCGCGATCTCGTGTCCGTCATAAAGCTCCTGCGTTACAAGGTATCTCCACGGCACCTCCTGGTATCTCCACGGTGCTATAAGCGTGACTGACTGGGGTTTGTATTGTCCAAGCGGTTTATACAATCTACTGCGGCACGTAACCACATCGAACGATACGCCGAAGAGCACGCTCCGAAGAGGCTGCCGCCCGCAGGCAGCGACCCTAGCTTGGGCAGTGGCAAAGAGAAAGACGAAGAAGCTAGAAGATCGAAAAAGCACTCTTCTAGTTCGAAGCCTATTTTGCATATTGTGGAACATCTTAGGTGAAACACCAAGTAGACGGATGTAAGGTTAGTCGAAGTTCGCGCGGTACTGAGCAATACTTTTTCTCCCAACAGTGCATGTCGTCACCCTTCGCGCATGTCGTCAGCAAATCGGATGTCACTGTCGTCGTTACGCATTCACGGCCGGTGGGGATTCGGACAGGCGGCGAAGAAAAAAAATAAAGGCCTGTCCATGTTCATATTTGTGCTCGCAGTTGATGCGTAGGAGCTATTAATACTAAAAAACAATGCGAACTTGGCAGCGAGTTCAGATGGGGGAATGTTCTGACCCGTGACTATAGTTATCTTCGTTTTTGTTCAGCGAATTCCAAGAAACGGAGGAAACCGATAGACACTTGAATAGGCAGTTGCATCCAAAACAGTTTTATTTAACTCGTCGTGGTGGCTTAGTAGTTGTGGCGTTCGGCTCATGAGCCCAAGGTCTCGTGATCGAATCCCGGCCTTGGGGGTCGCATATTGATGGGGGTGAAATGCGAAAACGCCCATGTGCTGTGCAACGTCAGTGAGCATCCAAGAATCCCAGGTGGTCGAAATTAATCCGCAGCTCTCCACTACGGTGACCCTCATAGCCCACGTCCAGCTTTGGGGCATTAAACCCCACGTACCATACCATACCATACCATACCATACCATACCATACCATACCATACCATACCATACCATACCATACCATACCATACCATACCATACCATACCATACCATACCAGCTGCTTTTTTTCTGGAGGAGATACAGCTGGAGCTAGACGGTTCAAGATTTTCCGGGGATCGATAACGCGCAAGCAGCCATAAGAGAAAGCACCGCCTCACATATCACCTTAACTGCTCTCTCTCATTTCAGCTCGAAAAAGTGGCGTCATGGAACGGGTACCGCTTTCGAGCTCCGGATCCCAGTTATGTCCGCTGTTCATCGTCTCGAAACCTATGCGTAGATGCGAATATGTTAATTATCCCAGCGTCCGTCTTTGGGTGCAGCCCACGCGGAGGGGCTCGTCGTCTTCACGTAAATAGTGGCGACCCCGTGCGCTGTTTAAACTACTGCCTCTCGCTTGCGCCACAAAACTCATCGCCAGAGGCGCGCACGTACGGCGGTGCCGCGCAATCGTCGAGTCATAACCATGAATAACCAGCGTTCATAAATAGCCAGCCTTTCGCTTCGTGGAGAGAAGCAGGTGGGAGTACTTGTCCCTGACACTGACCTCTTCCTGCATGGATAACGCTTCAAATCTGGTAGTGCACCAAATTGTCTCTTGCGGCCGTTTTTATATATTGTAGTTCGCCTCTAGTGCTGCCCCCCCCCCCCCCCCCCCCACCCCCAACCTCCCCTCCGCCTTAGTTTCCAAGTGGCACTGTCGTGTCTGGAAGTACGCCGTATGGTTCTTTACAGATCTTAAGTTTGCTCGTGGTGGTCGGATTGCGAGCGTGAGTACGAACTGCACAGAGGCGTTGTTGCACCTCTGCCCACTTGAGCCCGCCGAAGACGTGGATGGTGCGTTGTCCTTTTTCTCGAGTCCTTTGCCAGCGAGGTCGGCGCTGAGGTGCGCAGTCTAGAACGCACGGAATCCGGTGCTGCTTGGAGCCGCCTCCCGCACGGATTACTGTGTGGTACATTTTCCCGCGTTTTCTGTCCAAACGCCAACGCCGTGACGAACCTGGTGGGGAACGAACAGTCTCACTCTCCGTGTACACCTGAGAGGGGTTACCGAAGTGGCGGGCTCATTGCGCACGCAGGCGCTTTTTCTTTCGTTTCGCCTCAATCGAAATACGGTCGCCGTATTGAATCCAGCGATATTGAATCCAGTGACCTTGTGCTCAGGAGCCGAAGACATAGCCACTCGGCCACAGCGGCTGGTGAGCTCGGAATGCCAGCCCGCGCTTCCTTGGTTAGGACGCCTTTCGTCTGCTGTAGGGGCACAGTATTCTATGTTGAGACTTCGTAGGGCGGTAGCGGCCGTCCTTTCCGCTCTGGTAAAAAACTGGGCAAAGAAGCAACAGCGAAACTGCGAGAGCGCACGCTTCCAAGCGCGCCCGGACGACGTGACCGCTCCTGGTAGAGCGGTATAGTGTGCAGTCACCCCCACACTGAATTCCTCCGTAACAAAAAAGTAGTCCGCTAATAAAGCTTTTCTTGCTATACCTAAACAGGAACTAACCATCAGACTAAATTACAAGCTCAAGAATTCCTCTTGCTTGTTTGATATATTAACATCAAAAAGCGGATTTCGTGTATACTGTTGTGACCAATGTTACCAACTGCAGTTTGTTTCAAGTTGCATCCCTGTTACCCACTGCTTTTTTTTTTTTTTTTTTCACGTTGTATCTATACTATAGCACACACTGCGCCCTTTGCCCCGGAGAAATTCCCCTCACGTGTGGCTGTCGCTGTAAAATGCTTTTAAGGAGACTCCTCGTCTATTAGACAACGTGTTCGATCACTGTGCTATGTGCTTTCGCCTTTTTACGTCCACTCGAGCTGGTTGTTAGACTGTTCGTTTGAGGCTTCCTCATCAGAGATTTAGCGCAGCGGAGACGTATACCGCTTTATACCAGGCCCCTCCTGCGCACGCACAGTTGCAGAGGTGGGGCCGGTTCAGGCCACTGCGCGAGGGTAGCCCGTGTCCGGTAATTTGGTGTATATGTCTACGCCAGTGCGTCTCCGCCATGTTAAATCTAATAACTGTCGGACGCGGACCGCGTTTTCGGGAAGGCGCTACCGAATAAGTAACCGCGTTTGGCCACTCGTCACAGCTCTTTGATGGCGTGCCTTGTCTCAGGTGCGCGGCTGCCCCGTAGCATCGACGAGCGAGATGCGGATTGGCGAGCCACTGTGGTGTGCGCATGCCGCGTATGCAGCGCTGTCACGCGTCGCATATATGCTGTGGTCAGCAGTGCTGCGGCGGTGGCCGTTTTAGAATTCATTAGAGTTGCTCATTAGGAGTCCATTAAAACGCGGTTTGATTCCTCCCGCTGGCGGGAGGAGGAGGAGGAGGAGACGGCCAGTTAATCGATCCCACCGCCTCGGATGCTGCACATGCTGGCTTCGGGGAGGCAGTCGGCGAAAAACGCCATCTCGCGCACCCGGGCCCGTCAGGAGCAGGTACCCTCGCGAGTCTCCGCCTTTGCGCCCTCGCTCGGGAAGCGGCTTCTCGCGCCTCGTCGTTCGATGTTTAGCTCCAAATGATGAAAGGCGCGGGCCACGTTGGGTCCGTATATCTCCGTTCACGCCTGTCTCGGAATTTCTTACTAAAAATGGACGCCTTTTATCCCTGCGTGCCGAATGTCTGAACATGACGACGCAGCAAATTGAGCGCAGAGAAATGCAAGTGCTTCAGCAGTCGAGTTTCACGGTTCTCCATGGGGCGTCAAATGAGCGCGGAGCTTCATATGAGGAATCGATCGTTGGGTTAGTTTGGTATAGAGAAACCTGCGGCTGCTGTGGTGGAGGGTGCAAATAAGTTGCAGGACAGAACGACTGTGTGTTTCAGGCACGTACGCTGACTCGAGCACATTGTGACGTCGTTAACTGGCCGCGATGTAGGCGCCAGAAAAGCTCTCGACGTTGAAATTTAAACGCGGTATGACTTTGGTCATATCGCGAGGAGAAAGTTGCATGTGTGCTATGGTCTGCTTGAATTTGCAGTTGCGTTTACCGCTCAAGTATAATACCTTCGGCAACCACGGATTTGATGTGGCTGTGGTAGATTTCTGATAATGTCGTTTTTATGTCGCAAACAAAAAAAATGTGACCGTGAGTAGGAAGTAACGATGAAAGACCGCAATATGACGCTTCACGAATTCAATTGGCGGCTGTACACCTCCGTATGAAACGCCATTTGATTTGTACTTGTGTTTCTTAATTCTTGGCCCCTTGGAGAGCCATTTCGGTTTATTCTGCTCGTAGTGCGTATGGTGACGTGGCAAAATTACGGATATAGTTTGCTGATCCGACAGGGTAGCGGGTGAACAGCACAGTGGGTGCTCCTTAACCCCCTCCCCTCTTCGTGTGGGACACCAGTTTGTCGATTCCGGATTCGTGTATACATATGCAGCGAATCGTGGATGCTGCGGCTGTGGCAGCGTAAAGTGTGCGTGGTAAACTTGCAGTGTTGTGGTTCAGAGCGAGCAGCACTGGTGGTACATAGTAAACGAACTGTGCTACAGCTCTCGCGCCCTCGTACTGCGCACGCGGCTGAAATCCGCCTTCGCTTTCTCGTCACCGCGCGACGATGATGGGCCCGTCCCGCCGAGGACACCCGTCGCTCGTTGTGCTCTTCGCAGTGACGGGGAGTTCCGCCTGCCCCCCCCCCCCCCCCTCGCATGGATGAAACCTTCCTCTCCGATGTATCTTTTTTTGTCCCTCTCGCTCTGGTCGTTGCGCCGACGCCGGTTCCCTCAGTCGGCCGTCCCGGCGAGACGCTCAGGGAGCCTCGTGATCGAATCCAGGCGGCCCCTGTCTGCGCTGCATGGCGCTGGCCCGCGGTTTGTCGTCTCGACGGGGCCGAGTCGCGGCGGCGGCGGCTCGTGTGGTGTGTGTGGTTCCCGCGCGACGCCCGGATGGTCGCCGCGTCTCGAGCTCAATGACCGACCTCGCCCGCTGAGGCGTATCTAGCGCGTCCACGCACGCGCCCGCGGAATGCGAAGGAGAAGGACTTGTCAAAGCTTCCCCGCGCGAGGAATCTCCGGCAGATAAGCGATGAGGAGGAGGATCCGCTTTCGACTGCCGCGTCGACAGCCACAGTTGTGACGGAAAGGGATAGGGGGGAAGGAGGAAGCAGGAGGGGCGCTATGCTGAATCTGGCCATCGATCCCGCCCTAGCTTTCCAGGTTCCCTGTCTGTCACTCAGCGATGCGCACACTGACAGTCGGTCGACTTCGGTTCGGACTACGGATCATTGGGTAGAATTAATTTTACATTGTTAGTTTGTATCGATTTCTGCCTGCCGGTATTGAGGCTGTGACGGGTGAGGTGAGGGCACATAATGATAAGCTGCTAAGTTGCTTTTGTAATGTATTTTTCTATTTGTAAAATTGGTTTATCCGCAATGGGCTTCGCCCAGCTAATGGCGCCATTGACTTACAAAGTCTAAGATGAAATGTTGATTACGTAGGCATCTGTTACGTTGAAAAAGGCCCAAACTGCGCTTAGAAGGTGAGAAAATATCGCAGGTACTACATTGGGCTCCTGCTGGCGTGTAGTGTTCTCGCAGGAAAAGTGCGCACACCGTAGTACGATATCTGCAGGCTTGTGCTTGGCTAAAGTGGTTATACGTTTATCCTCCGGCTCACCTCCGACCCTGTAAGCCGTCTAAACTTCCGACGTTGTTTTCCCTTCTACGCTAAAATCTTCACTAGTGTTGTCGTTCGATTGGTGATTATAGTCTGAAGAGTAGAAAAGAATTTGGCGCTACCTCGTTTCCCGTTTGCTTTCGATATGCGTACCCTCGGTCTCTTGGAGTACACTGTAGCAACGTGGGTCGTGGGCATTCCATTGCGACCAGTTGTACTTTTCCACTAGAAATTTTCCATGGAAAAATCGCGTTGCCCCCCCCCCCCCCCCCCCCCCCCCCCCCCCCCCCCCCCCCCCCCCCCCCCCCCCCCCCCCCCCCCCTTCATCTTCTTCTTCTCTTTTTTCGGCGACGAGCGTTAAGAAAATTCACTGTCCGACGGGCCGATTGTGTGTGCGAGCGGCGACCCGGCCTCCCTCGGGACGCGCGCTTGCCCGTCGGCGCGGCGGCCCCCGTAAGGTAGGCTATGCGCACAGCGTTCTGCTGTCGGCCCGTTTATCTCACTCCGTTATGTCTTCTTACTACTTACAGGAGCCCTAATTTTTCCGAGTCCAATGCCGCGATTGCGCCGGATGCTTGGCCGAAGCGTGCAAATCGGTGTCCATCTGTCGTGGATTCGCGGTCGAGAGCTTTTCTGTTTTTGCTTCTTTTTTCGGTCCTCAGACTTCGGTACATCCCGCTATTGTTCCGCCTGGGCTTTTTCTTGTCGTTTCCTTTTTTTTTCCTTGCCTCTTTGCTTTTTCTTCGAATCTTTGACAAAGGAGTTGTAAGAGAGGGATCCGTTGGCGGCAGCTGCGAGGTACGTCTAATTCTGGCGCTGGTACGGAAGCACTGGTTATGCCGGGTGCGGGTGTTTTTTAGAGCGCAGCTCTTTGGCGTCCGTTCCTGGGTTTCGCGTCGGCCTCGTAACCAGCTCCGCCCCCCTTTCATCCCCCCAGCGCTATCGGCGTCAGCGGCATCAGTCAGTCGCTGCTATCTCTTCCCTCCTCCCTTTATCGTGTTGTCCGCTTGCTGCGCGCGCTTCTGCCCCCATCGTTTGCCGCTGGGTGTACACGCCGCCCCCCTCCCCCCTCTTCCTGCGAGTCTCCGGTTGTCAAAGCGCCGGCTCGAACTTAATTCCTTTCTTTGCTCCTCCTCCAATGCAACCCCTGTGCGGTGGCAATCAGAGAGCCAGATCGGTGGCGGCGGATCTGTATATGTGTACCGCCCGAGCCGAAATTGCGAATACGTGTGAAAAATAAAAAAAAAATTCTGTGATAGCGCATACATGTGTTGCTCGATTTCTTTGCCTCAATCTATCGAAAAGGTGAAACAGCTTATTTGCTGCGCTCAAATTTCGCATTAGGAAGTAACGTAATCGTCGGTAATATTTTTATATATTATATAAGGGGCAAAATTAAAAAAAAAAATTTCAGGTATAAAGAGGAAAGAGTCGTTTCGTGACACTTTAGTCAGTTTCACGTGTAGCGATCAGACGGTAAGGGAAATAGTCGAAGCTTACTGTAATGGTAAGGGTGGTTCTTTGAGTGTCAGCAAACTGTCATTATCACTTGACAGCCGCGATATGGAATTTTTTGAGGGTGCGTTCGCGGAGTTGTAAATCTCGATCAGTGTTGATAAGTTTGATTTTTAAACTTAGTCTTGGCAGGAATGGTATAAATGTATGCAAGTGTGCAATGAAGTTTAGTTGAAAGTCAGCGCTCGTGTTGTCTGGTTTTTCGTTTGTCCTCGCCTTCCGCGCTGTTATGCTATGGATCGCCACCAACTTCAGCTTGCAACCGCCGCGGTGGCGCAGTGGTTATGGTGCCCGGCTGCTGGCCCTAAAGACGCGGGTTCGATCCCGGCCGCGGCGGTCGAATTTCGATGGAGGCGAAATTCTAGAGGCCCGTGTACTGTGCAATGTCAGTGCGCGTTAAAGAACGCCAGATGGTCGAAATTTCCGGAGCCCTCCGCTACAGCGTCTCTCATAGCCTTAGTCGCTTTGGGACGTTAAACCCCATAAACCAAACCAAACCAACTTTCCCAGCCTTCTGTCCTTCTAAAGAGAAGCTTTTTTGCGGCATAGCATTGTAAATTGTAAATTGGTTTTTGAGGAAAGGAAATGGCGCAGTATCTGTCTCACATATATCGGCGGACACCTGAACCGCGCCGTAAGGGAAGGGAGGAAGGTAGGAGTGAAAGAAGAGAGAGAGAAACAAGTGCCGTAGTGGAGGTCTCCGGAATAATTTCGACCACCTGGGGATCTTTTAACGTGCACTGACATCGCACAGCACACGGGCGCCTCTTGCGTTTCGCCTCCATCGAAACGCGGCCGCCGCGGTCGGGTTCGAACCCGGGTACTCCGGCTCGGTAGTCGAGCGCCTTACCACTGAGCCACCGCGGTGGGTCGGCATAGCAATACCAGTGTTGGCGGACGTCAAGAAAAAAAAGAAAACCGAATCATGGTAACTAGTAAAGTGATGAACTAAATTCTAATAGTTAACTTTTAACTTTTACCAATAGGCACCTGCATGGTTGCAAGTATAGATTTGTAGCCGGTCGTTAGTAATAGTTGTGGGTTTCTACGTGGACACAGGCCACCACCCACCGCGGGTTCGAGCTTCGCGCGAGCCAAGGGCCCCGATCAGCCGTCACCACACACACACTGGGACACCGATGCAGTGCACTCAGCCTCCGCTGGGAGGAGAGCGATTCGCCGCAAAGAAATAGGCCTCCAAGTTCACAAAGGAGACGTTTATTCACATCGTCCTCCAGCTGATACACACACACTCAATAGTCACCCCGTCCCGGGGGCGCGCGAGGAGCAAGGCTCCGCTGCGCGCACGAAGCGACTCGAGTAATGCGCACCGCTAGCACGCCGCTGCAGGAGAATGTCCCCGCGGCAGTGCTGTGATCTCTCTCTCGTGCCGACCGTTGGGCCGGTTGCGAGAGAGAGTGGGCAATCAACGCAAGGTACGCCTGTCAGAGGTCGCTGGACCCCGCTGGACAGGCTCGAGCCGCTGCAGGTCAGAGGACACGTGCGGGCGAGCTCGAGTAAGCACTGGTCCGAGGGGCAAAGCCCGGCACGGACAAACAGTAACGTACGCACCTTACGCTGTCTCGGAGGGATCTCTCTCTCTGGGCCCCGCTCGGACGGTCGCGGGATGCGCGGCCGCCAAAACGGGTCCCGGATTCCCGCCAAAAGGCGCCAATGGCAAAGGCCCTTGGGGAGCCGGGGCGGAGCTGTGGCTAAATGACAGTGATTAGTCACCCAGCCGCCTCTCCACCGCCTGAGGCGGGAGCAAGGGAAAGAGGAGAAACGACGCGGTAGGCCGGCACAGCCGCGCAAAGGCGACGGCGGAAAGCCAGATTCCCACATAGTCATGTAATTTTTTAGAATGTGCAAAACGTGGTTACCTTCGGCGCTGTGGCTCAACCAAATTGCAACTGCAGTATCAACAGCGAGCTTGCAGGTGCTCCTCCGTTTCGTCGGCTCACGAAAACACACGGGAGGCTTGCTGTGTTTACCGCCGGCGCATTCAAGTGCGCCCTTTGTTTCTTTTTTATAGAGCCCGTGGTGACGTTTTCGTGCGCAGCAAAATCGGCGCAGATAAAACCCCTCGAGCGATGCAGCAGCGGAGAAACCAGCTCTTGACAGAGTCCGAGGAGCGAGGCGCTCCGCGCGGAAGCTGGTCGTCGTCGGAGTGTGGGGGCGTGCCTTATCGAGGCTGCACGCCCGAGTGGGCCCGCTTTGTCTCTCGGCGCGCACCCCCTTTGAGCCGCGCTGTTCTCGCTCTTGTCGCTCGGCTCTCGTCTCGGAGGCGGTGGCACTGCTCCGTCTTCCTCGGGCCGTCGACCGATGGCAGTGCCTGATATAGTGCGCTACGCGCCGCGTCTCGTGTCCCGGGAAGCTCTGCGCCCGCGCGTGGCTTATCGCGAATCGCGCGCCGCGATACAGCACAGGTGCGACAAGGTGACTCTTTCCAAAGTGTATACCTTTTGTTTTTCTTTCACGGAAGTTTTCATTTGATAGCCAGCGCTTGCGTCGTCTAACCTGTCTTCCCTCAGGAAGCAGTGCGCTCCCGGCAGGACAAGTTACCTTCTCTTTGCGGGCAAAGATTACGCAGTGAAGAGATGTTTTGGCTGCAGGGGGTACAGTCGGGGACAGAAGTCCGTGGACAACGTGTTTAATAAACGAAGCCGATATCTCTAATAATAGCCGGCAGAGGGAGACCGCACTTGTGAAGGTGCAAGTCAAGATCCTCTTTTTCCACATCCACGAGTGTTGTCGTCAGCCAGCGCCTAATAACAGAGCTATCGGTTTTGTTGACGGAACACACGGTCCAGGGACCTTTGCTCCCGACCGTACAATCTTTCAACCCTTTTTAAGACGGCCGCCGCGGTGGCTCAGCGGCTATGGTGCTCGGCTGCTGACCCAAAAGACGCGGGTTCGATCCCGGCCGCGGCGGCTAGAATTTCTTTGGAGGAGAAATTCTAGAGGCCCGTGTACTGTGCGATGTCAGTGCACGTTAAAGAACCCCAGGTGGTCGAAATTTCCGGAGCCCTCCACTACGGCGTCTCTCATAGCCTTAGTCGCTTTGGGACGTTAAACCCCATAAAATAAAATAAAATAAACTTTTTAAGACGCCTTTCCGTGCACATTGCCCTTTAGTGTGGCGGAGGGTTGATTGGCTCACGTACAGAGGGAAAAATGCATGTCTAGAACACACTCTGGGCGTGTTTCGGGCTCAACACGCGATATCTATAGATAACATTTGGTTAAAAATGGTCTGGATGTAAGCATGTGCAGTTAAACTTATAGGATTTCGTTGTCACTTTTTTATTTCCTGGTCGCAGCGGCTTTGAGAGGTGCGGAACAGACACTTCACTTGTTCTAGACATGCGTTTTGCCCTCTACGCCATTTGCCAATAGTAACCGCGCTTTGCTTCTCATTCGAATAAAGATCAAAAAAGTTTTGGGAAGGTGAGTTTATTTATTTATTTGTTTATTTGTTTGTTTGTTTGTTTGTTTGTTTATTTATTTATTTATTTATTTATTTATTTATTTATTTATTTATTCTAGTTACCCCTAAAGGCCCTCCAGAGAGGGTATTACATGGGGGGGGGGGGGGGGGTACAATCATAAGTAATCGCGATACATTTTAACAAGTAAGTTCTTACCACATAGAGATTTATAGCTCGAGGGCTGGCATTATAGCTTCAATATACGGATGAGAAGCAAACCGTCTATAACCTGGTTGCTTTCCTGAAGCTTTTTTTGGAAACACTCGACTAAGGTATAGTGACCTGAAGTTGGTACGTTATTTCAAGTATTCACAAATGGCTTCTTGGATACACTGTGCAAGCAACTGATATTTCGTTATCAGTAAAGACAGTAATGGTCCCAATCTCGATGGCCGCCTCAACCGCGCCATGAGGGAAGGGATAGAGGAGGGAGTGAAAGGAGGAAAAGGGAAAGCGGCGCCGTAAGGGAGAGCTCCAGATAAATTTCGACCCCCTGGGGTTCTTATATGTGCATTGGCATCGCACAGCCGCAGGCGTTTTTGCATTTCGCCCCTATCGAAACGCGGCCCCCGCTACCGTGATTCGATCTCGTGTACTTCAGCTCAGCAGCTAAACGCCATGTGTCAATTGCTGTGAGGGGCCAGGGGCGGAATAATGGACCTCTCTGCAAAGGGGTAATTGGTCGATTTGAACCGTGTATTACTGGATTCCGGCATGTATAGGCTCACGCGCAGCCTGCTGTTGAGAATGCGATTCATTGTGTTAATACGAAAAAAACAAACAAACAGGAAACCATCCGTAAGAGTTGTACCACTGTGTACCTCTGTCGAGCAACTGTGTACGCCGGCGAATTTCACCATTGCCGCGCACCTCCTGACATCGCCAGCCTCTGTCCTTTTCTGCGGATGCCCGTATTACCGCCTGGCGTTGCTGAGGGTTGGAGGGAAGGACTGTGGCCACGGTCGCGCCCCGCATTCTTCAGAGCACCGCTTTCGCACTCCGGTCTGTAAGAAAGCGCGCCATTCCGCTTCGTGGAGCGCTGAGCTACGCCGCTGGCGAGCGAAGGCGCCGCAGATGCGTCTTCGGAGATATTTGCTCGTTTTCGTAAAATGATGATGGGAAAGTATAGCAAAGCAAGGAAAAGCTTCGGAGCGTCTTCACTGATTTTCAAAGCGGTCTACGGGACTTTTTCTCAGTGGTGCCGGTTGATGGCTTTTTGGGTTTTGTCACAGCTCGGGAGAAATGCGAAACACCTTCCCGAACCGAGGCAAAATGGCGTGGAGTTTGACGCCGAGCGCTGGCCGGTTTATGTTCAGCGTTGTGAATGGGACACAGCCACGAATTCAGGTAACAACAAATATATTTTTCAGGAAAACACACACACACACAGGCAGATCATACGCGGCGTTTTATTTGTCAAAGAATGCGAAGTGACGGCTGTTAACAGAGTACTTACACATGCACAAGCGATTGAAATTAAAGAAAACAGATGAATAATAAAATGAAGCAAATTTTTAATTGAAGGGTAGGTGGAAACAAGCATATAGTGACCGGGGGCACAGCGACAGTCCATTTACCGCGACACGGAGCGGTTCTCGAAGGCTGTGGTCCTTCCAGAACAGCAAGCGGGTTGTCGAGGGAGATGCGGTGTGCTCCGGGAATGCCCCCCCGCCCCCTCACGGACCGTACTGAAGCGGGTAATTGTCCCTCGTGGCGCCTGTCTTTTGTTCACCAATCGCTTCACCCCTCAAACAACGCGCAGGTTCACACACTACTTTGCCACTGCTTGGCCTTCCAGTCGTAGCGGGGTGGTCACTTTGGTTATGGGCCGTGGTTGGGGTCACCTCGCCACCGAAAAAAGCGCGTCACAGACAAATCACCGATCAGGCTTGTAAGATGCGAGAAAAGGCCACCATCTCGACGACCTTGGGCCATCGAGGCGAATCGCGCGGCAGTTTCTGCGCCAAAGGAAGCAAGCGCTAACACGCGGCAGGCTTCCCGCGGAATATTGCAGATTCTTCGTTCTCAATTCGCGGAAGTTAAAATTTTCCGCCGAAGAAAATTAGTCATGTCATGTTGGCGGGGCGCATACTTCGGTTAGCGCCTTGCGTGCTGCCGCATATGCTTCGTGACCGCATCGCGCATGCATAATCGCGTACCGTATACTGTAAAGCGCCGCTTGAACTGAGCTTCAAGGTGACTCCGGGACGCGTTCCTTTGGGTGAGAGTTCACTGAATTGAAATGAACTCTCAGCGGCTAATTTTGATGAACCGAAGCGGCAAGCATCCGGGTGGTTCCTGTGGTATGCGAGGTTTAACGTCCCAAAAATGCTCGTGGGCTGTAAGATGCTCCGGCTGTATAATGGAGGGCTGAAGTGTTCTGCAGTTCGCCTCCGCCGAAATGCGGCCGAGATTCGATATCGCGTTCTTGGGCAGAGCGGCCGAGTGCTGAGCCACCGATTCTGCCGGAGCCGCTGTCACTTGGGGCCTGCCCGCCAGAGGGGGCTCCTGCTGCCGCGGGTTTCAGCTCTTGTGCCACTGCCAACACCCCCTGAAGAACAGGTGTTGGCACTTCCCCTCGCGAGCCGCACCTGCTTCGGGGCACTACTCGAGCGAAGGAAACAGCGAGGTGGTCGCGGGAGCTTCGCAGGGCGTGTTGAGAGAAGGAAGCAGAAATAAAAGGGCGAGATGAAAATTCCGGCGCGGAGTGGAGAGCGCAAGGTGATCGCGGTGGAGGGCGGCGGAGAAAAGGGGCCGCGCGGCAATATATTTTTCGCGCGCTGACATTTCCTCATACCTGCGCTTTGCGCAGATGCATGCGCCGTCACTTTGGCCTCCGCCTCTCTGCGCCTTCTCATTTATTTCTTCGCTTTATTTATTCCCCTCTGCTGCCTGTCCTCACACGGCTCCGTTTCTTTTAATACTTCTCACTTGGTTTTACCCGGCCCTGTAGTGTGTATGTGTGTGTGGGCGGGCGGGCGTGTCGGTGGGGGTGGGTGGGTGGGTGGGTGGCGACGGCGCTGGCGCGCTATTAAGCTCCGCTCGGATGCCCGCCACGCCGGAGCTCGCGGCCGTCGGCGGTGCCAAGTTCTGTACGAGTTTTGTTTTCCTTCTCGCTTTTTCCTTTGCCGTTTTGTTTTCTGCCAGTTTTTTTTTACTCGTTCTACATTCTCCAAGGCACGCATTCCTCTCTTCATGCGCGGCTGCTGTACGCCGATCTGGGCAAAGTTTTATTCGCCGCACGGAGCGTCAACGCGATCTTTTTGATCGTCCGCTGCGTTGTTCGCTGGCGTGGCTTATCCGCTTCTATTCCTTTCCTTTCTTCTTTTTGCGCGTTGTTTTCAGCGTAATCCTCGCATTATAGTTGTCAGGGCCTTCGACGTGACGTTTCATCTTGGCTCTCCTTGCATTTAGATGGTTTTTCTTTCCGCCGTTTCCCCTGCCTAATCGCCAGAGGGGGTGCCGAAGATGAAGATTAACCGCACTAGAAAGGCGCGCTTGTGCGCGAGAGGGCGATAGCTCAAAGTGCGAACTCCGCGTACTCCCTCGGCCAGGCGTACACCAGCGTGCCTGTCAGAATGGAGGACAGCGCGTGAGTAAGAGTCTTGTCGGGATCGGAATACCAAGGCAGCAGAAGGGGAGTTGGGGAGGGGTTACTCTATATATAGTTTTACGCCGTGTTCGTATGCTTTCTTTGAGCGACCACCACGTGCGTGAAGTTCCCAAGCGGGAGTCGCATTGCAAATGTATCAGTATTGTGCCATCTGTAAGAGCGAGGGAGGGTCGTGTGGAGACGGTATGGAAATCGCCTAATTTGAAAGGATAGCTCGCGCCGAGCACGTGCATCCGCAAGCAAAAAAGGCTTCCCTGCCATTTTGAGCGGCCTATGAGCTCCCACATGACGATGCTGCACACGTCAGTTGTTGTTGAAGCTGGTAATCAGGTACGAGCACGCCTCAAAAACACACGTGGCGTTGTCATCACTATTAGTCAGATTAGGCTTAAACGGGAGGCTATTCGTTCATGCTCTCGGGTGTACATGCAAAGGACTCCTTGATTCGGTTTGAATCGTTCGTTCTCTGGAACTCGTTAGTTCGTTCCTTCCTTTCCCTTTCGGACCACAATACAGCCTTGTCACTGCTGCTTCTGGCATTTATGTCGGACGCGAGCAGCACTGATAGTAGCTCCGATGCATCCATGCATGCGACAGTCGGGGGTCTCCCTGGGTGCAGTTTGGTGGGGAATTAATGTCATAGGGTTCTCTGTGCCACAAGACCAGTCAACACGAGTGTGCTGCGCTGTGGTGTTTTATCCTGTAACCAAAAATTAGGTCCCAAAAATCTACTCTGGGCACTTATTCCCTGCAGTAGTATGTGATATCGCTACATTTTTCTCTGCGGGATTTATAGTTTTTAATTAGTAGTATTAATCACTGCTGTTTGTCGGGATTAATGAAGGCTAAAGTGCAGGAACGACATATCACATGACCCTTGGATGACGTCAGCAACTTTTTTGCAAGTCATCGTTGCCTAACATCTGTACACATCCCAAACGCACTTCAGCGTCGTACACACAACGCGTTCACTTCGCGCCCTTCCAACACGCTTGAACCAACGACCCTTCGTGGCGTCATGTTGAAAAACAAAAAAGACTCTTCGTGGCGCGTGCGTAACGTGCCCGCCTGCACAGATGGCCTGGGTTCGAACCGCGTCAGGGTAGCCAGGAGCTTGCTTCTCTTTCTCGTCGTGTTCATTTTGCACCTTCCTTCTCAAGACTGCTCATCCATAACTGAGATTCGGCTGTGGCAGTGTAATCGTTCTTCTTCAGTGTATACAGTACAGGGCTTCATTTCTGGTGAATGTCAGATCGCCCTCAATGCGGACCTCTCGAGCGCATACCGAGTGGGGACGTGCAACTTTGCCTCGGCAGCGGTGGTAGCCGCGATCGTCGAGTGCCGCTTCATTTCCACAAGCTTCCGCCGTGGTGGCTCAGTTGTTATGGCCCTTGGCTGCTGAGCCATCGATCACAGGATCAAGCTGGGCCTCAGCAGCCACTTTGCGATGCAGGCTGCACATTACATGTGTGCAGTGTGCTCTGTGAGCGCATGCTAAACATACAATCCTGGGTGGTCGGAATTAGCCCGGAGCCCTCCACTACGACGTCTTTTTCTCGCTCTCTACTTTCACTCCCTTCTCCATCCCTTCACTACGGTTCAGATGACCACCCTGTGTGCCGGTTACTGCGCCTTTCCCGGTAGCATGTTATTATTGTTACTATTATTGCTGTTATTATTCGACACGAGATCGTTGGAGGGGAGGTAAGGGCGCACAGCTGCTTCTAGCTGGTCCTTTTGCTTGCATACGTTAGAATAATAAAAGTACGGATTCGGGCGTAGTAATTAAATGTATACCTTGGAAGTAAAGGTTGCGACTCTGCGTGTGTCCGCGGTATGGAATCTCGACTTCCAGACTGGCAGCTCATGGATTGCCCTCACATACATGTGGTGCAGTTAGACGCTTCGCAAGAGTTCAGTGTCTCGCCACAACTGCTGTTTTTGTTATGTAATATCAGCGTCAAACGTAACGCGAACGAAACAACTGAAAGGCGAGCACAAACAATGGAAGATATTGGCGGCTGGAGAAGTACATGCATGGTTGCAAAAAGCCGTCTTTACGCCTTCGATGGTATTCTGCCTCCCTAGTATATCTTCCAGTTTTGCAGCTTGCGTTTCAATTATCTTGTTCGGTCTTCATTTTACGCTAACAGTACACACTGTTGGAAAGTGCTTTTTTTTTTCTTCATCTGACGGCAAATTCGCCCGAGGAACGTGCAGGCAAGCATGCATGATAGCCAGAACATGCGTTTACTTCGCCCTCGTGTCGTTTTGATACTTGTTCGTATACTCGCCCTGGTTAAGCACCGCCTAAGGCGCCATGCCACACAGCTAACCCAAGACCGTTGATTCTATTCCTGTCCACGGTGGCATCGGGTTTCGCTGAGTGCGAAAATCCTAGGGAAAAAGAAAAAAGAAAATTCCCGCCGTTGCCTTCCTCGCTCCACCCCGTATGTCTCACCGCACGGATTCTCCTCAGCTGTGCAGTGCGCGTGACGGTTTGGCCCTCGGGTAGGCGTTTCGTCCCAGTGGCAGAAAATTAATTCCTGCGCAGAGCGCGTATGACTGGCGTTTCAAGCTAAAACGGCGCGCGCCGCTGCGGTGCCCTTCAACAGAAGTAGTGGCGCCGTCGTAGGCTGCAACTGTGTCCCCCACCCACCCCCTTCTTTTTATTTTTCTTGGGGGGGGGGGGGGGGGGGGGGGAGCAAAGAACGCGCAGTGTCTGAACGTGTGAGCGCGAACACGTGAAAATAGTACGTACTATCGATTTCAGCAAAGGTATTTTTATTTTCGGAGCAGTCACGGGGGCACGTGCTTGCCGTCGGCGTTCCGCATTGCAGTGTTCATCAATGCGCGCCCAGTAATGAAGCGAATAACCATCGTACAGAGCAATTTTATTTTTATTTTTTTTTTTCATTGGACTATAGCTGTGCTTACCACGCCCTCGTCAACACTGCGGCTGCCGTGTGTCGTCGAAGGCGGTTTCCTCAAGTCCTGCGAACACAATTCGAGGCGGTTCTTCCGCTGGGACGAGTTGACGCGGCGGTTCTTCGTCAAAATGGCCGATTCCGATGTTATAACGTCTGCCGTAAATCAAGGTTCCAAATAGAGGAACTTCTGTTTGTCGTTTCTTTGTCTTCTAGGGACGAAAACTTTGTTCACTCTTCTGCAGGGGCGGATTTATGGACTTTATAGTAGGCGGCGGTCCCATTTGAGCCATGTTTTCGGGGCAATTTTTGTCATAAAATGGTTCAGCATAGTTTTCCTATGTCAGATATCTCGTTTGGGGTCAAGGGGTAATGATTACCCCCCCCCCCCCCCCCTCCCCGGCTTTTCAAATCTGCCTTATTCGCGTCGCGGGGCGTAGCGTACTCGTTACACGTTATTTGTCGCAGAAAGACGCAGTAAGTCAAATGTTTAGGGGCATCGGCCAGGGTGAAGTAGATTCGTATAAAGATTAATTCCTCATTAGCATCCACCCAAGCGCACCCATACGGCTACACAGGAAAGCTATACACCGACTCACCACCACCTCTGCCAGTCGCTCTACCAACTGAGCTAACCTGGGCTAGTATAATGGTAGGGCGAGAGCGAATTTATCAACACAAATCGAAGTAGTAACTGTTGAGGCGGTGGTGCCGAGTTCCAACCCCGGACCAGGGCGAATTTTTCTGCAACTACGAAGTTTCTGTGAAATCTGTATAGTTTTCCTTTGTAAGCCGTATGGCTTCGCTTGGGCGGATGCCAATGTGTAATTACTCTCTAATTATTTATTTTATTGAAGTGCGCCCCCTTGACGATGATTGGCTGCGCTCTTTCGACGAATCGCGAGACCTCGGCTCGACTCTGGGGGAAAACGTGGCAGCGCATATTCGCCAAGTTCGAACTTGCAACTCTCGTTCTAGCGAGATTTCCGCTTTCGGAACTCGCGACCGCCGCAGACGGTGTTTTTCGGCGCATGCGTCCCCTCTTTGCCCGGGGCCACCGACCCGGGCTGTTGGCCGGCGATAGGCGCTGCTCGTACGTCAGCTCGAGCGTGTACAGGTACTTACTGTGCTCCACGCACTTGTCAGGAGCGCTCCATCAGCACGCTGCGGTGTGCGTTGGCGACATTTGGCGCTGTCACCTGGCCGGAGAGAACAGCGGAGGGATATACAAAAGCGCGTGCACGGTGTGGTGGCAGTGGTTAGGGGCCATTGCTAAAAGCGCCGGTAACGTGCATTAATTGCGCAGCTTCGGCGCTGTAGTCGAAGTCTGTCGAGGTTTGTACGACGAATGTGAAAGGAGACCGTCATCATTCGATAGCCCCATTTATTTTTGTCTCTGCACCGAACTTGAAAAGGCATTAAGTGGATCATGCATCTAGACGAATGTCACTTGAAAAAAAAAAAAAAAACGAACAAATAAGTGGTTCTCGCTCGCAGTTGTCGAGTAATCGTTTCCTGCTCAAGTGTGTGGGAGTACAGGCTTGTTCCGGCAGTTGTTCTGCCCGCGCTTGTGACTTGACGTGCCGAGCGCCGGGGATGCGGGTAATGCGGGTTAGCAGGTGCGCAGGTGGATGGAGCTCTTTGCCGGCCCCCATTATGGATTGGCCGCGTCTAAATAGGGGAACGCTGCAGCGCGCGAGCCCGCCCGTCGCGACTATCGGCCAGCTGCGATCCATCGGCCGCCGTGGCCGACTACGCCTCCTCGCGTTCGGTTTCGCGCACGCCCAGCGAAGGGAGGGCACGAATTTTCCACGCATTGCACGATTACAGAACTGGCTGATCGCACCTCTTGAACGCGCTTATTGGAAGCAAGTTACTATGCATGCGAGCGTGGTTTGCGACCCGGAGGGACGGTGGGAAGCGGGCCGTAGGTATTCGAATATGTGTCATTCCGCGCGGAGTTTCTGCACGGGTATGCGAAACTGTTGTCGCTGCTGATCGCTGGGTCGCAGCCGGAGCCGACCTCTGAGGTTTTGATGAACGTCGCATCAGCGCCTCCGCTGCACAGTCCGTGACCTGTGGCGAGTTGGCCCAGGGGCTTTGGTGTTGCGCTATCGGAACGAGGTCGCAGGATCGCTAGCCGGCCGCGTACATCTGTGTATTGAGTTTTCTTCGAACTAAAGAAAGAAGAAACTTGTATGTCTAGACTAATTTGGAGCCCACCAAATATGTTGACTTTCATAGACGAAGTGTGTGTCGATTTGCGAAACTTAAAATTCACTAACTAGCGAATGGAAGCGGCGGTAGCTAACACGGGTGATGGTCTCCACTTCGACACGCCAGCTCATGGCTTTCGGCTTATGCCCCTGTCACACGAGCATTTCAGCGGCCAGCTCGTTACTGGCCGCTGAGCTCGGTGCTATAGGTCTAAATTCGATCCGAAAGACGGGAAAACTACGAGAATCATGGGTATTTACACTGAGAGTGGGCCGAAAGGCAAGTTTACATTGTCAAAAATTCCGCAGATTTCCATCGGCCAGTAAAACGGCGGGTAGGAAGTTGAATTCAAATGTGGCACCAGTCTTTTCAGTGGCACCAAAATTTTCTTTATTTTGTATTTAGAGGGATAATTTCGCCTCTTTCTAATATTGTTTCCTGTTCCTAATATATATTAATGATCTAACATTACATGTATCATGCAAAATTCGTATCTTTGCCGACCACTGCGTAATTTATCGTACTGTTATTAGCATGTTTCTGATCGAATGGCCCTTCAAAACGCCCTTAACCGCGTCCGTAAATGGTGTCACCTCTGATTAATAATGCTAACCGCTAACATATGCAAACTCATCTCGTTTCGTCGTCAACACAACCCCCTTATTTTTCCCTATGCAGTTGCTAACTCATCTGTAGAAAGCGTCCTGTAGTTTAGGTATCTTGGTATCATCCTCTGCAACGATCTTTCTTGGCGAGTGCATATTAACACAATCATATCATCTGCTAACAGATCTCTAGTATCCATGAAACGTCATCTTCGTCATGCGTCGCAACACGTGAAGCTTCTGGCTTACAAAACCATCATCTGACCTAAACGAATATACCAGTCCCATCTGGAAACCCCACTGGCCATCTGTTTCAGATTGCCCGGGCTGTGTCTCGTGCTACAACTTTTTCAGGTTCCATTCTTCGCCGAACCTTGTGAATGCCTTCCCTACCGATATATCTGCCATAACGTTCCCACCTGCATTTTTAGATGCTGTAACCACTTATAATTCATAGCAATGGCTTGTATTTATTATTGATGAATATATTAACCTTCCCCTTACGTAATACCCCCCTGAAGGGTGTCTTAAAGTGAGTAAAGTGAAGCTTCTAGGCCTAAACAGGAGCCCCGGTTTGTTGTCAAAAGTGGTTCCCGTTCTAACAAGCAGATGGCGCCACTAGGCTGAGCTTATCGTTGCGTCTGTTTGTTTACGCTAAACTAAAAGGGCGAATGTGACAAATAGTGTAACGTCCTGCAAAATGCCTGCGTTTAGCATGCGTAAGCGTACATACGCTTATGGTACGTAGACAGCGTTGAATTATACTTTTTTCTAACCATATCTTTGTACGCCGCCAGCAGACGACACGCACACTGATGAGTCGCGAAGGAACACGTTTAACGTCAGAGCTCGCTGTCGAAGCGGCAAGGTGGTGACCGGGAAGTGGGAATGCGGGAGCATTTCGGCGGCGGCGAATTTCACTCGCAGTATCCGCCGAATGCCCAGTTTTGAACGGGCAAGTCTGTGGCGTCGGACGCTCGCTAATTCGGGCGCTACGTGTCTCACGCCGGTTAATTCGAACAGGCTTCCGAAAGGAGGCCTCTTCCAGGTATGACCGGCGCGGCAAGAGATCAGAAATCTTATGTAGCCTGAATTCCATGCTACAGTGTCGCTCGCACACCTCTGAAGTGCGCGCGACGGCAGGCATGACTAAAAACGGACGGCCCCGTCACTGAGTGCAGTCCGACAGTTTTGTTTCGCTTTTCAGAGCTGCGCTCTAGGCCGCGGTGACGGCTTTTCAACAAATGCTTTCAAATGCTTTTCAACAATGTGATCGCATTTGGAGGCGCGAGCGGCCCAGGGAAAACGCGCTACTCAATGAGGCTAGCGACAACTCGATGAACACTTCCTAGGCGTACGCGCGGAGCGCCTGCACCCCTTTTACCCTTTTATTGGTCCTCTCAGAAAAGGTAAAAAAAAAAAACAGAAAAGAAAGAGAGGGTGACCGGACCAGCAAAGCTTTGCCAGGTTTAACGCCAATTCAAGATAAATGAAAACGAAGTAAATGTTTCAATGTCTATACTTCTTTAATCCAACTGCCTCCTGCAGCATGCCGCCAGTACGTGTGCTCCAATAAGTGTCGGTGAACTGTCTTGTGCGCAGTGAAGTACCTGCGTGAGGTGACGCCCTACTTCCGCAAGGCGTCCGTGCTGGCCGAGATGGGCTGGGACTTCGCGCCAGGCGGCCTGCTGTCCCGGGGCGCCGCGGCGTCGTCTCACCCGCAGGGCCGGCCGGACTGCCGGCGCGTGCCGCTCCTGCTGTGCCAGTTGGCGCGCTCCCTCACTGTGCCGGAGCCGCGCGTGCTGGAACTCCACTCGCCGGACCGACGCAGCGTGTGCTTGCTGCGCTGCGCCGACGCGGCCCAGTGCTCCGCCTGGTTCAACGCTCTGCACGCGGCCCTGGCGCGAGTCATGGCGCAGGCCGTGGTCGAGGCCGGACACCTGCTGCGCGACGTGCTCGACCAGGCGCAGCTGCAGCACATGGGCTGGCTCTCCGAGAAGGTGGGCAAGAGAAAATTGTGCTTCTCATTGGAGCACTTGCATGGCTCATTTCAAGTGGCATAGTGGGCGACGCACCATCAGCCCACCAAAAACGCGAACAGGAAAACGTTACTGCCGAAAAGAGAGCACAAAAATATATTAGCGACTGGAGTTAAGATCAGATGCACAAAAATAGTCTGCCTGAAGTAAAATCTTGTTTTGCTTGTTCCCATTTCATTCATCTTGTGTGCGCTTCATTCGACGCTGACACTACATGATTTTGAACCGTGAGAGGATGACCTTTTTTTTCCTAGATGCATATGGGCCACTTTGGTCCGCCCATCTTGACTATATGCTCATCGTCATATGCCGCCTCAAGGAGCTGGGTTTAGTTGCAGTCAAATGCTGAAGACCTGCTGTGTATTATATGTGGATTCCTTGACAGTGCTTTACAATGATGATTTTAGAAAATCATCTGCTGTATTGTCAGGTTTAGGTATATGAAGTTGGTATATGAAAAGTAATTTGCGGAAGCAGAAAAATGGTGGCGGTGTGCTTCAATTATTGGTGGTACTTCAAGAAGCGAAGAGCGTGAGCATCATGAAAGGGCTTTAGTTCTCACAGGCTGTTGAAATCCTTGATACCATTGATTTTCGAAAGTGTTTGAAGGTCCCTTGAAACTCCTTAAATTTTGATGTGCTCCTTAAATTCCTTGCAAAACTCTAATTGATCTGGTTTATTTATAAAAAAGCAAGGCTGCATTGCAACCCGGAACGCCCCCCATAGGGAACAGTGGAATACAGGGAAATGATAGGCAAAACCCGAAGCAGCAACATGGCACCCAACTGGGCCAAGTTCACGATTTCCCACTTTCTCTCTTTTTAACGGTCCATAAATCCATCCAAGACTCCCCCCTCCCTCCCCTTCCACCTCCTCACTTTCCTTTTTCCTGTATGTGTTGTTTCTCTACACTATCATTGAGCATAGCCAACGTTGTGGCATTATTTTGCCTTTGTACTGCCTGGTGTGAATTAGAATGCCATGCTAGATGGAAAATGCAAGTTTCAGTCTGCTTGGCTTGAACGTGTGTGTTATGGTGGGTAGATGATAGCAAACTTGAGGGATCCGTACGGTATAGAACAGAGTGCATGTCGTGCCAGGAGACAATTGATGTGGCAACGATGGGCGAATCGGCATTGAAGTCACCTGGAAAGCTTAGCGAATCTCCATGTCAGCAGCATGAAGAAGTAGCTATGCTATTTTAAACTTCATGTGCACTGGCAAAGGATCGCCAAGAATGGCTGCATGTGATCAGGATGACACAGCAGAAAGTCATCAAGCAAGTCAGGAAAGACAGGCACTGAAGCTGGAGCTTGAGAACTCATCTGAAAAAAAAAAAAACAGCAAAAAATCTAGTCGCAGATGGTCTCTCCAAGAATGCTGAGAATAAGAATGAAATAGCTGTCCTTGTCGGGGCTAGCAGTTTTTTTCCAAAAGGCTAGGTAAAAGGAAGCACAGATGGTAGCTGTGGAGAGGGAAATCAGGGCTAAGCGTGAGTGAAGATTCTTGGTCTATGTGACCCAAAAAATATTTCTTGTCCTGCTTGATTATTGGCCCTTTGCATATTTGAAATCCCAGAATTCTCCTTGAATTTCAGACCAAATATGCAAACTTTGGCTGTATCTTGATATCTTGGGAAAAAAACAAAACAGAAAGAAGGCATACTTTCTTTGTGGTGCTTTTAAAAACCTACTCGGTTCGGTGGCCTCTGTCATTCACTATCTATTTTACATTCACCTAATTTCAGAAAAAGAAGGTAAAATTTGCAAATGTATTATTATACTATTGTCCTGACATAGTATACACACTAAGGCAGTCTCTGATAGTATATAATTGCTGTTTTTAATCTAACACTTCATTAATTGCTTGTGTTGGAAAATTTATGCAACACTATCTTACTCAATGTATGTTGCTTTCTTCGGTGGTTGTTGATGTTCTCAGTGTATGTAGTACTCTCGTATTCTCACTTGATGGCTTGTCAGTGTTGTAGTTAGCTGTAGATACTACATTGCTGCTATGACACATCTTGGAATGTGAAAGTTGAGCCAGTGTGGTAATGTGCACATCATGTTTTATGACTTTCTTGAGAAATGCCTCTTATTTCTTTATAGTACCCTGACACGGTTGCGCATGAGCCTCGAGTGTCAGACAAAAGCAGGCACTTATTTTCTGACTGCAGACGCGGGAAGATTCAGTGACTGCTCAGTGGCGGGCTGTGTTCGTCGCAATCACGGACAGGGACCTGCTGTTCTATGACCTTGTTCCCTGGACCAAGGAGGCATGGGCTGTTCCTGTGCACAGCGTGCCTTTGCTGCACACCAGGTACATGGTGGCATTTAGTCCTTTAACTTCATGCATAGATTGCCTACTGTGACCACGTCACAGTGTATTCTCATGGCTCAGCAGGGTGCAGTGCAACACATTATTGTTTAGCTATTTTGCATACTATTAGCCTGGCTTCGGCGCATATCAGGTCTAGTTTGCTGTTGCTACAATATAAATGAGGGGTTCTCACTGAAGGATTGAACTTCCGCAGCTGGGACTTTGTTGCTAAATTGGGAAAACTTGTAGTTCTGAATCAATCAACATAGATCTCCTCGGTACTGTTGCTCTCTTTGTATTTGTTGTGTATTCAGACTGTGCTCTGGTCTGTATTTTGTGTAATTATGTGTATCTGTCGTGCCATATTTTTTAGAATCGCCTGCATAGTTAGAAAAAGGTGTACTTTTTATGCTTTGTCATGCTTGGTAGATTGGGGGAAAAGTTATGGTGAGGCTGAGTCAGGATATTGGAGTGGGTGGGGCCCAGTGGGGATCTGGTGTATTGCCAGTTTAAGAGACCACAGTGGACCACATCAAGCATATTCAGTTTTGTAGCATTTCAGGCATTACACCTATTTGTTTGGATTAGCTCAATTCTTAGGCAGTTTCCTTCCTACAGCTTTCTCTGACACAGTCAAGATATATGTAAAAAGCTGATTAACCCACTAACGGACGCATTATTTTTAGAAAACTACTAAAATGGTCAATTAGCGTCAGTGCTGCCATCTGTCGGCAAACAAAAAAAAATGCTCTTGATGAGTCGTACTTGTCACCTTGAACCGGACGCAGAGTGCCAAAAAACACACAACAAACTGGACTCATCAGGAGCCAGAAATGACAAGCTCCTTATGACGAGCCTGACTCGTCCAAGTCCGCTAGGGGGTTAGAACGTCTTGATGACTTTTACCATCTTTGTAGCAAAGCTTTTACATGCATGCTGTTCTTCACATTGTTTCATTGTTAGTTTCCCACAGTGCCAACAGGAGGCCTCTGTATGTGCATCACTCATCGGATGTAGCGTTGGCACGCTTGTAACATAATGAGATAACCCATATAGTATTTGAGGCCTAGCTAAGAAAGGCAGTTTATTGTTCTTCTCCAATTTCCAGTGCCATCAGCATGGGGCCTCTGCCATGACTCTGGCATAGTGCCCTTTCCTGTGCCACATGTTGCAGGTGGCTTTCTTTGCCAGACACTATCCTTTCATGCGTTCTGTGTGGTTACAGGAAGCAGAGGCCCTCATTTGAATGATGGCTTCTTTCTTATTGGCTAAAGACCCAGCTGTCTTGCTAGTTTTGGCAACCCTGTTCATCTTTTCTTCATCATAGCCATATAAAGCAGTGGCCGGTTCTTTCACAACTTCGGCCAGCACACCATGGCTGTAGCCTTTTTCAGTGTTTGTACTAAGCCCAGCTGCATACTTTTGGACAGCTTGTGATCTCTGATGTCTGCCACAATCTTGTCACAGACCGCTTCGTCATGTAGCACTATAAAGCTGTATTGCTTTCCCTTCTCTCTGCTCTCTCACAAAGAACGTAGCTCGTTTGCAGACAGTGTTTCAGTGAAGTGTGGTGTGGATCTCACATTTACAGTACATCATCATAAGACATCTTCTAACCGTCCATTAATTTCATAGCAAGCAGAATATCATCCGCTTTATCCCCCTTGAAGTAAACCAGTGCATGCATCTTCTGCTCAGCAAGCTGTGAAGTTTGCCGAGCAGCAGCTCTGAAGTTCCAAACGACGTTTCCATTGTGGGCAATCATTTTGGCTCGTGATGCTGAATTTCTGCCCAGGCTTGCACTGGAAGCTGTATGTGACATTTCAGCCCAAAGCATGGACTGTCTGTTGGTGCTGGTTTTGGGGTTCACTTGTGCCTGCCACCATGTAGTGTTTGTGTGCTTGTAGCATACATGTTCTCCATTCAGCTATGAAAGACAATTTATTAATTCTCTCCAGTTCCAACTTCCAGCACCGCCATTGTCAGGCCTTAGCCGTTCAGGGTTGTCCTTTGGGTGATCCATTTGCCAACAGCTAGAGCACTGCCTCATTTTGTGTAATCATTGGCATGCCATGGGCTATGTGACTTGCAATGCACAACGCTGGTGTTATTCAGCATCTGATGTTTATAGCAGTGTGCTACAAGTGATGCTTTGTTGTCAGAGTCCTGAACTATGGGCTGGAAGGTGCTGCAGGGCTTTATTATGCCACTTGGTTTGCGCCGAGTTGGTTCCGTTTTCATGGCATTGTTGTCTGAGGTGAAGTGTGTTTGAGGTGCACTTCATAAGGAGACAGGAACATCTCCTTGAATATGGGCAGTGCAGTAAGTCATGCTACTATGAAAATGGAGATGTTCACTAAGAAAGGATCATTTGGCTAAGGCTATGCATAGAAGATGTGCAGGAGGAAAAATGCTGCCTGCAGTAGAATGGTTATGTGCTGCAACATTAGAATTCATGGCTGCTTTCTAGGCTACAGGTTGGTGGGGCTTGCTTCACTGTGAGCGCTCTGCACTAGCCGCTACAATGTACAGTAGCATGAAGTGGTAAGTAGCCTGGGGTACCAGCAAGTGTAATCCATAGCGCAGTGAGGTATGACCATATCATTGGTACGTTTTGGTGACGTCTGAAAAGTACCTGCTGTCAGTGACAAGCACAAATGAAATGCATTAATGATTCTGCAATAGTTGAGAAACTTGCCACGGGTGGCAGGTTGAAGTGGCGGGCTTCCGCAGGCTGGTGACAACGAGTTCTGGCAGGGCCTCGGTGGGACCGTCTGCAGGGGGTGAGGCGACCACACTCACGCTGCGTCTGGGCACACGCCAGGGTGTCCAGTCCCGGCTGATGCGTGTTGAGACCCACCGAGATCTGGCAGTGTGGGCACGTCACCTGGTGCATGGTGCCCACCTTGCAGTGGCTGCTGCCAAGGAAGTGCGTTTTGGTGAGCTACCATTTTGTGCTACACCACAGTTGCTAGCGTGCCCATCACTCATTACTGGTCAGCTGGTACTCCCAGAATGTGCAGTGTGGCCAACATAGTTTGACTAACTCATAACTTTTAAACATTTGCAACAAAGTTTGATATAAACGTTATGGTGATGTTAGTTTAACTCAGCCAGCATTTTGTTTTACTTGAGTTTTACTGTTGTCTCCACAGCCTGTGTGTTTTGACTTCGCACCTCAGCTTGTTGCTTGTCACAGCCTTGGTTTGGTTGTTTGTGTTGTCTGTTTTCTTGAGGTATTCATCAAATATCCTGTTAGTGAGTTGGCACAAGTGCTAACATCCTTTGATATGCTTTATCGAGAAAATTTAATTTCTTCGTGAACATGACATTATCTTACCATTTTATCTGATGCAGACTTTTTTTCTTGCAAGCATGCTGCTGTTAATATATAAGGATAGTAATTGAAAAAAAAAATACTGATTATTAGAATATAGCACGACCAAGGTAGTCAGCAATGACTCAGAACCTTATGAAAGGTAGGTATGCATTTTTGTGAAAAGTCCTAGACAGTGCAGAATTGCTTGAATGTGCTAGCAGATCTTTAGGGACAACCTGGTAGCATCTAGCAGCCATTTTGTGAATTTTCTGTTTCTCTTTCAAGTACACTGGAAAGCGTTGAACGATGCACAATAAAGAAACCTGGTGAACTGAAGCAACTGTTTAATTAATTGCCTCAAAAAAGGCTGTACACACTCAAAAAATAAAGAAAAATTAAACAGGAACTCAGTACCAAGAGCACCAAACCACTAGGCAGATGTTCAAGTGGTAGTACCACTTGAACAAGCGTGCCTTCCTCACAACCTTGACTCAGTTTTGGTGTTACCATTGCTGCCTTTTGTTTTTTCTCTTGGGGAAAATCATCCATGCTTCCCCTCTTTCCATGATACCATTTGCAATTTGGGGAGAAATGCTCCATGAAGCTGAAGGAGTCGACAGAGCTGTGCTCTTCCAGGCATTTGTGCCCCAAAGGCCATTGTCTGGGCTGGTGACTGCGTTATCAGTAATACCGAACTTCTACATTTTCTGTGGTTGTAAGGATTCCTTTAGCAGTACCATGTCTCTGAAATTAAGTCGTTTCATTCGTTAATCGCACTGTTTGGGTCGTTCTTTCAAGTATTCTGTAGGTCAGTGCCCCCAGAACCCTGTCAGTGCCTTAAATTGGGTGGAGATGGTCTGCCTCAGGTTTGCACATGGCAGCGTAGTGATTTCTCTGCATTGTAGGGCTGGCAGAAACATCAGTTGTCTTCTGGTGATAAACATAGCCAGGACAGTGCAACTCAGGCTTACCTGGCTTGGTGTAAATTTGTGTGAATGGATGTGAATTCAACACAGCTTATGCTTCAACCAGCATAGTATACATTTCTTCAGAGGCTAAGTATTTTACTTTGAATGTCTTCTTAAGAGCTTGCTTTGTTAATCAGATAAGACACTCATAGAAGCTACCCCACCAGGGCCCGCATTCTGTAATGAATTTTTACTGAGTGTGTGAGTTGGCAGTGTAGGTAGTTTTGCAACTGGGCACTGCTCTCAGTCCAAAAAGAGCTCAGATCCTTGACCACCTTTTTTATTTTAATTTTGGGAGTGTTGTTGCTATAAATAGTGCTAGGAAGTCCTCCTCTGGCAGTGAATCTCCAAAAAGCAAGAAGGAAAGAACTTGCTAACATGTCAGTTACCAATTCTCAAAGGCTTTCAGGTAAACTGTGTTTGGTAGCAGTTGTCCCCTTGATTAGAAGTTGTTCAGCGCAGTCGACACCTTTCACTTGGAATTGTTGTGCCTCCATTATTCAGTCTGCTGTTAGCAGAGCAGTCACTTCGTTTGCTGCTCATGTGTTGAATCATTTACGCATTTGCATTCTTTTGTGGTGAATTCCAGTCGGCGATTCTGAGCATTGCTCTGAATCTGCAAAAGAGCAAAACTGCTGCAATGCCTGGTTTTAATTGCCAATTTAGATTTCCAGAGGCAAGATGGAGCGATCCACTGTGAAGTGAGTCGCCCTTGATTCACAGTTGGAACTCAGGATCTGAATTCAAATTATCCATTGAAACATGAGTTTTGGTTCACAGAGCCAGAAAACATGCCCCGGATTGCTGATAGGAATTCACCGTTACAATTTTCTTTGCGCACTGTCTCACTCTGCTGGGGTATGTTTCGGGATCAATGTTTTCAGGGCGCCACTATTTCCTGTGTTGCCAGCTCCAAAAATGTACCAGGCCTCATTGTTCTGTTGCACCATCAATAAAAGGAAACAGAACCAGATGTGTAGATGTGTTCAAACTTGTCTTATGGCAAGGGAAGTTGTTCTGTTTTTTTTTTTTCTTTTTCTAGCATGGATTGGGAGGAGGGGAGTGTTGATGTCTGGCAGCATGCACGTAAAATGAGTTCATGAACCTAAGTTCATATCTACAGGAGGTAAAAGGTTGAATAACAATTTCCTTTGCATGAAGTTTAAACACCCTAGGGAGACTTGTAAAATGAGCATGCATTCTTTAGGTATGTGCATGTATCGAAGTTCTACATTAAGCTGCCTGCTGGTAGCTCCCTAATCTTGTCTGGAACACTTAAGTGTACAAAAATCAGGTTCAGTGTTGTCGTTAATGTAAACATTGCTTTCTTGTGCAAGCAAGTGGACTTTGATTTTTCTTTACTCAGTGTAACTTTGTTTAAAAATATGTTCTGACAGCTTTTGTTCACTCTTTTCTCTTTCATCCCTTTTTCAGCCTGTCTTTTCCAAGGCCAGGAATGCACTCTCACATTACATTATGAAGATGGCTTTCTTCTGCAAGAGAACCGCAGGCAGTTAACCCTCTGGCAGTTTCCATTTGAGAGGCTGCGAAATTCTGGCGATGATGGCATGCGTCTTGCTTGGCTCGACTTCGGAGGAGAAGATGGTGATAAGGTATCCAACATCTTGTCTTGTGTTTGTTGTTGCAAAGCAAAGAGTGTGCTTTTGTACCTTCTTGTGTAGTGTTCAGATGGGGTGAGGTGTGCACCTCTCTGGATTTATAGAAATTATCGAAAGCAACCTTTAACTGGTAAATGTGATTTCACGAGTAACATTTTTGCAGGCTCATTTGATGAGTGTGACTGATGTGGCATTGGCTAGCCTTTGCTGATGCTTGTGGCCTTCTTCCGCAGGAGTTGGACTTGATGCAGTGTCCAAAGCCATTTGTGTTCACGCTGCACACATTCCTGTCCGCCAAGGTAACCCGCATGGGCCTGGTGGCGTGACAACTAAAGGACCACCACGACATGCAAGCTGCTCCGCTGGTGCAGCAGTGGCCCATCCTGGGATGCTGAGCCACCCCTGTTGTAGGTTGACAGCTTCGAGGGTAGACAACTGTGCAGCTGTTGCTGGGACTCTTTAAAAAGAGGAAGATGCAGCCAGAAACAGTGGGGTTGAAATGGGGCCAGAGCATCACTCCTGCTCGTGGACACATGGATTGTAACGAACATTTTGTGCAGGTGAGGCAGGTTGTACAGGCCCACCACTGCTTTCGCTGCCTTTCGTGTTCATGCAACGTTCCACCTGCCAATGCCCTGGCAGCAGATACCTGCACTGACAGCTGCAGGAAAATTTTGTTGCTGCATCGTGGTGGTCCCCCATGCTGACTGCTTGGGAATACATACACAAACACAGACGCACACACACAAAAGCCAGAACTACAGAGGACCCTCAGGGGCCAGCATTTACACAGCTTCTAAAGTTTCTACCCATCTTCCCTTGGTGGGACACTGAGGTAGAAGCAGGAATGTGTTGCTCTCCTAAGGTGCACTCCATCAACTGTGGCCTGGTGCAACTTCTGATCATCTCACAGCAGCATTCCTTCAAGAGACAGGAAGGGGACGCAGTGAAATAGAAATGCCTTGCATATCTCGGCATGCAAATGGTGAATGCCAAGGAATATGTCTAGATGACAAAGTAGCAAGCCTTTTGTGAGGTTTTCTCTGCTTATCAGCATGCAGCTACAAAAAAGTCTCGTTGGAAGTACACATCTGTGCCACATGTGTAGCATGATGCTTATGTCTCTACAGGGAGACTTGCACTCCACTGTTGCTGCATTCCATTCGCAAGTCTTCCGGTTGATGCATTGGTAGCATGAATGGTACTGCCCTACCTTTTGTTTTTTAGATGTAATTTTGTAATGCTTACGCTGCACATACATTTGTTTTGTTCTCTTGTACATTCTTCTCTCCCTTTATTATGTGTCTGTTACTGATGACACACAGCTGAGCTGTATGAAGTGAAATCATTTCCTCGGTTAATTTATAAGATACTTGCAGAATGCATTTGGAGATTGCTTTTCAACAGAGCAGGAAAGCTTGCTTGAAATGAATTTGGTTGACTGCAGATGGCATGACATGAATGCATGTCAGTAACTGGGGCTGTAATGAGTGTCTATTCTGTCACTACTCTTTTGTCACAAATTTGGCTGGCCTTACAGATGTGGCTTTCAGGAAGTCTTTGGACAGTGTACATGGTTTTTGAAAGGTTTAATATGTTGGGTATCTGCTGTGCTGATGAGAAGGTGAAAGTTCCATGCCTGACTATGCAAAGCTACTACAAGGCAGAGACTTTATTTGTAAAGAGTTGTGAAGAGAGAAGAACAGGCAGCTGTATTTTCCTTTAGTAATTTTTAAATATGTATAAGGATACATTCATGAAGCCATACTCTGGCATCTGTGTGTTTGTTTTATTTCATATTTTCAGTAATACAACAACAGTGAGCTAGCTCAGAGAAGCATACATAATGTTTTATGAAGCACAAAACTGTTGTCAGTGTTCTCTCTGCATCAGAGCTGAGTGGAACTGAGTTCATGCTCACATTAAGAGCTTTTAGCATTTTTTTTCTTGCATTAGTTTCTTCGCCATCAATTTTACCATTTAGTGGATTTGGCTTTTGCTTTACCCGGATGCTTTAACGATTAACTTGCTTTAGGTTTTAATGAATACATAAGGTTTCTTGTATACCTGTAGTGAAACTGTCATTTGCTTTCTCCAGTTTATTTGAACATCATCTGATCAATATTTTGTGCATGTTATGTAGCTGAGAAATCTCATCAATATAACTTCCATCCAATGACTGCTCATTCAAAAATTAGTGGTATAGGCTATGCCACTAATTATGTATATTGCAGTTTTCTTTTTACTAGACATGAAAACCAGGCTGCTATAAACTTGATAGCTGTTTTTATTTTTGTGTAGAGTGTATTCTGTGCTGAGGGGTATCCAGAAAAAACACAGGGAAGTGTTAAAAGGAATTTATACAAATCATTGTTATAAATTAACCGTAAACTTTTTGTAATTTAATAATCAGAGTCACATAGCCCATATAGCCATGCTTAAAATAGCAAAATTTTCTGTTCATCTAGTCTTTTTGTGCAAAGGTCCCATTCTTGCATTCCATATGAGTGTTGTGAGTTCTCGAAAAAGCTTTGCCTTAGGTTTGTGAAGGAAAATGATTAAGAAGACTTGACTTCTGTTGTAAGCACAATTTCACTACCAAGTTAGCCTGAGGACATGTAGATAAATACATTGTATTCATGCAGTCGGCAATATTTGATGCAGTTCCATCAGATCCAAATATGTTGCTTGGTATACTTTTATTCCTTCATGCAAAAACTCCGAAAACTATCCTTTCTCTAGCCATACTTCTGCAACTATGTAAATGCTATTTATCTGAAATTAAAGTGTTAATTCATTGGTTAGTAATGAAACTTGTTAACCAGTCAATCCAGGTGGCAGTTTGGGCTAGTTGGTTGAATTCCATAGTTTATAACAATGCTAAGACAACGGCAGGACAGAAATAGACAAACATGACAACAGTGCCTTGGTTCGTCTGTTTCTGTTCATCTGCTGTCTTAGTGCTGTTAACACTGCGCAGTTGATAATCCATAAAAATAAATACCGGTCCAAGGCTGTTTTTTCTTTTACTTCTGTTGCTTACACGGCTCAATGCCATATGGAGAAATAAGTATTAAGTGTGCTATGGCTGGACATTCTGTACACTGTGAAAATTTGGAGACAGGGTTTTGAATGTGCAACATTGGTTGAATAAAGAAGAAAAAAATATAGTGAGTGGATAAGGCCACTATTATACTTTTTTTTTTCCTTCAGCCCTTCAGAACAAAGTAAGCCTGTGTAGCTAGCACATATCATTTGAGAAGTAATGGCGGCATCACATAAGTGAAAAGACCTGCAAATCTGTTGTCTTCCAGTCTCCTTTCGTCATCAGCACATGACATTTGAGTGTATACCAAAGCAATTAGTCAAACTAAATGAAATTGTAGTACCAGTAAAAATTACTTGTATGTTCTTTCTTTGAGGCTGCATGGATATTCGATTGTTTTGGAGCAAGGTGTCATGTTTTCAACTTCATGATGTTCTAATATATTACTGATGTTCTCTCGTTTACAATTATCAACTCATTTCTGAACTGATTAAAAGGCACTGATTTACCGGATTGAAATTTTTAACTGTGATGCATCCCTCTTTATCTTTGGTGTAGATATGTTGTATTACTGAGTAAGATTGACATTGGTAGGAGCAGTGACTTGCAGGAGCATTTCTCGTCTCAAAGATTCAGTTTATGTATGTATGTTTTGTGTGCATTTGAGCCAGTAGATATGCACCCAAGGCAGTTGCTAACAGCAGAAAATAGTGCACCCTTACTGGAACAAGAAACTGATACCATATTTTATCACTGTGCATTATAAAATTTATTCTGTGGTTATTTAATTTAGTGAATGCACAGCCATTGGACTTGGGAGACTGAGTTTTCAGACAGGACGTGGTGCAAGAAATTGGCATCTGGCTGAACAAAAGTTTATATACTGTTACAGGTTCGGTTCCTTAACTTTTTAGAATATGCAAGCAAAATTTTCTATTCTTTCTTTTAAGTGGGAATCGTTTTTTATTAACAAGCTGGCATCAACTGCACAGGCCCATTGCAGGTACCAATGATTCTAGTGTTTACCGAGTGGTTGTATAGCAAGAAATGTACCTAGCACTATAGGTCTACCATGATGTTCAGGGTAGTTTGCTGGCCTGCTGCAAGCAGTAGATTCACTATTTTCCTTCTCAAATGAAGTTGACATCTGCAAGCTCTGGTGCTTTGAAATATGGCAAAGTTACCTCGATCATGTTCGAATGAAAGACTGCTTCTTGAACAGTACTGCCAAAACTGAACATGGCCTGTGACACACGCACTCAAGTCACGCAGAGAATAGGAGGTTATGAGGAAAGGAAAAGTGCATTAAACATCTCTCTCAGTGGACACCTGAAGAACATCATGAGGGAAGGGAGGAAGTAAAAACGGGAGAGAAAGCAGTGCCGGGTATATGTAAAAGGTAATAAAGTGTGTGATATAGCACAAGCAGATGTAATTTCTAGCTCCAGAGTGTCAAAGAACAAAATTCTTACATAAACTCTGGACTCGGGAAAGCTCCACATGTCCTCCTGGTGGGTTTTGGGAAATGCAGATACAGTGGAAATTAAATTGCACTCTTCCGAAGCTTTTAACTCCTTTTCATGTTTTGTGGTTTTCAAGTACAGTCAGTTTTAAAAGATGATTGCATCCAATTACAAAAGACAGACTAAATATTATTAAGGCCTCTAGGGTAAAATTTTAGAGAGTGGTAAACTCTAAAATATTTTTAGTTTTAGCTTACTTCACTTGGAAAGCAAAGTAATGAAAGCAGGGCGGGAATGAAAAAGTGGTAGTGTTGTTTCTGTAGTGTCCTGTCATAAAGAATTGGGAAATGACAGGAAAACGGCTTCATAGTTGTATGGCTTGGCCCCTCCACATATTTTACAGTAGACTGTCAAGATAAACATGACATCATGTTGTAAAATCTATCCAGCTTGTTAGGAGTTAAGCTTTACAAAGTTCCAAAATATGACCGTGTGTTAGTCTGTAGAAATTGTTAGCAAACCAGGAAAAGAAAGCGTAAGGGGAGAACAGTTTGCTATGAGCATTTATTAAGCACTTTGCTAGGAAAACATGTTCAAAACTCCCACACAGTGCCTGCAGTCGACCAGTCAGTTGTGAGTTTTAGCCTTCTCTGCTACACTTGCTCCCTTGTTGCATCAGGGGATGTGGATCTGATGTTCACAGAAGGCTGTTCATAGCCTCATGACCTTGAAGAGCTGTTGCTATCTTTAAGAAATTGAAAGTAGCGAACCATTAACATCTCGCATGCTAGGCCGCATGCAATACAACATTTTTTTGCCAAGCTGGAACAGCATTCGCACTTGCAAACCCTTTTACATTAGGCTGTATTGTGGCACTGCATTGGTTCTTGTCAACCACTGTGCATTAGATGAATGGTTCATATTAGCAAGACCCTTTTCCTTTTTGCATTTCCTCTGAACTTTATGGCAAACTGCTCACACACAGGACAAGTACAGTTATTCTTATCCTGTGTCTTTTCTGTTCCTGTTGGCATCTTTTTATGTAGCTTGCTATAATGTACACAGTTCATCAACTTGCCCAGCTAGCTGCTCTTCTTCAGTTCAAGTCCTTCAGTTGTTCACCTGGTTGGAGAATTCTGTTTAACAGAGGACTTCTCAAAGGGAGTTCACAGTATATCCATAATAGCGCTGAATTTTCGATTTGTGAATGATTTTTCTAAGTGAGCACAATCACCGGCTGTGTAAAGGAACCCTAACCCGTGTGCATATCAGTCCGCGCAATGATACTTGTCTCAAAGGCATGTGTTCTTGATATTAGCTGCTCCTCCAATATTTATTCAGCTTGTGTAAGCAGCTCAAATGTTGGCTTTTTTGGGCTGTGTACCCCATTAAAGCGTAAAGAACCTAGTTGAATACTGAAATCATTAAAAAAATTTTCTAGAGTCTTGTTGACTCTGCTGGGAAAATGGCATTGCAATAATGATCAGCAGAGTTTTTTTTTTAGTCATGGAAGCTATTTCTGTTTTAACTGTATATTGAGCAGCTATAATGGCATTCTGCGAAGTTTGCAACCTGTCTTGCATCCACATGTGGGTTGTGCAGCAGTATCAACGGGTAGAAAGGGCTAAATGTAGTGGCTGTCTGTTCTATGTGTGCTTTAGTTTTGTTTTAGCTAATTCAGAAAGCGGTATTAATTGTAGAGATGAGCTGACAAGAGTAAATAAGTTAACTTATGCAAAGAAATTTGCTACAACTACACTTGTTGGCAGGTCGTGCCTGCCAACAAGTCATGCCTACTGCTATCTGTGTGGCAGAATCTGTGACATTCTAAAAGTGCGAGAATTGGTCCTTGTTGGTTGTTCATCCTGGTGAAATGCGTTTAACTTTTCATGGTCTGTGTTGTCTTCTTTTCATTTCTGTCTGTAAAAAGTTTTGCGCGTCTCGCCATGTTACATTTTATTAGTGTCTAAACGGTTATGAGTTCGACCACATGAGAAGATTACACAGAATTTATTGTTCTAGGCGTGAACGTTGAGTGCAAAAATGATTCGCTTAAACCACATGACAGTGCAACTTTCTCTGAATGTGTGACCTAGGCTCTAGTCATTCTAGCATGCCTACCAGCAAGCTCAAAACTGTCATTTAATGCATGCAATCCTAGTGAGCAGCATAAATAAGCTTGGAAGCTTTGGAGTTTGGAATCTTTTTAGATGTAATTGATGAAGCAGTTTCTGACTGACATCACTTTTGTACTGCCATGGTTATTTGGGTTGGCAAATTTTTCTAACACTAGGCATATAGGCCGCTCAAAGAAATGTTTTCTTACCCAAAAGTGCGTATTTTGTAAGGTAGCTTGGTCATGTAGACAAATGTGCAAGTTATTTCCCGCATACATTACAACCGGGTTGCACAGGCTTGCTTATAACCTGAGACACAGATAGCAGAATAACCTTGGATTAATGTGGTGATCACGGCATGTATCTCCAGACTTCTGGCAGGCTCAAGCACAAACGTGTTGTAAACTGCAGCATCACTATCGGTTGTGAAGTTTTGTTAATAATTAACCAGGTGAGAGGCTGAGCTTAATGAATTGTAAAGCGCTGCCAGTTCTTTCAGTGGAGTTGTTGCTAGTGCCTGTAACAGATGTGGCACATCTTTGGCCTTTTCTGGCCGAAAGTACTTTGTAGCTGTTTCATGCTGAAGCTCGGGTCACTCTGAAAGTGGATATTTATAACGGGACTAAGCAATAAGAGGATCTGCTGAGTGGAGCATTTGTTGATCTTCAAAAGAAGAGGGGCTCCTGTTTGCTTTGGGACCCTGCTGTTGCTTCCAAATGTTTTTTGTTTTAGCGTGATGTTTTAACAAGACCTTACTGAAAGGTTTCTCAGTGGACATTGAGGGGCAACAACCGTGTCCTTGTTCTGTGTAAAAAGGTGTCCTTCCTTCTATCTGTTATTCTTTTACTGAAATGTTTCCTTTTGCATGAAAATGCTGATACTACTGGATTTGTACAACGAAAATGGTTGAATGAATAGTAGTTAATGCCAAAGAAGCTGTTTACTGAAAGGAAATACACTCACCATTGGCAAACCTGCGTGCATTGCCTAGAGTTTCAGGAAGTGATCATGCCTCAGTTAAGAGACTTTTGTAGTTCAAAACAAAACTAAAGTGCATACTGTTGTCGTTGTTTACACAACTATGATGTGCATGTTTCTATACAGCGAGTCTGTGGTAAACTTAGCCATTCATTGCTTTTGCTGTGTCTTTGTATGCAACTTTTTCACTTGTATGCACACTACATGAGTCAGAGCACCTTGGTGCACCAAACTGCACACTGTATGCAATGTGTTGCGGCCTGCACCACCTTACGTGCCACTGCAAGAGGTTCGAACGCATTTGTGGTCAGTGCAGATCATGTGGCCCAGTAAATGTTCCTTGTGGGGTAATTCTTGTGGGATTTGGCCCATTGAAAATGATTTCTACTAAGCTGCAGTGGTAGTTTGTGCATCTGCGCAGAAACAGAGTTTGACAATAAGTGCAAAGTGCCCTTATTTGCTGGCTCTGGGTGGTTTTTACGAATGTGGGAATTGGTACTGTAGAGTATGATTTTTTGGCAATTCTTTCACAGGTTGCTGAGAGTGTAGGTGTGCTGTTTTAGCTACACTGTTGAGTTTCGACCTGAAATGTGGCTATATTTGTGCTACTAAAGCTGCACGCTAGAGATGAATCATCACATTAAAGTATCTGCATCTGTAGTGGTGATGTACACAAAATGGAGTGCCTGAACTGGTACTACAGTACCCATGAAGATGCGTTTGCCTCCAATTGGCACAATTTTGGGAAGAAAACCAGATTTATTATAATAAGGTGCAAATTCTGTGCATAAGCCCTGAAGCATCAGTGGTTAGTTGACATGTTTGCAAATTTGTTAGGCCTTGTATTGGCAAATTTCAGCTAGGGGCTTCTTGTGAATGGCAAGGTTTTACTGCTGTTTCTGGAGCACTCAGTTTGTGGTAAGAGCTTGCATGTTGAATAGAATGATCATCTTTGTTATGCCCCTTTTGTTTTTCTTGAGATACGTTTGCTGCGCCTTGAGCTTAACATATCAATGTTACTACATTCTATTACGACTTGTGCCTCAATACGAGAAAAGCTGCCGATGATATTTGAGTTTTGTTCTCGCATCCCTTTATCAAGAAATCTATTAAAGGAATAGTATGTAAAGTATCTGTGCATTGTATCTGATTTGGTTCTATTATTTTTGTTTGTGTGGAAAAAGAATGGCTTTTTACAGTTGTCACTTGAACTAGCTCCCTAAAAGCAGCTGCATTTTAATTTCTAGACACTGCAAGGCTGCGTTGTCAAGTTCTAACCATTGACTCAGGATGGGCAGCTGCCGTGTTTGTGTAAAAGGGAAAAATATTGCCCTAAATTTTTAGCTACTCAACACGTAGTCGCTCATTATGCTGTTACCTTTGTGTACAAAAAAAGGGCAGTTATTACATTTACACGCATAAACTCCCTTCATCAAGTTTGGTGGCCTTTTGAGATCCTTGGTCTCAGAGATATTGAGAGGCAGCTCATGAAGAAGTCGGCTCTTTTGGGGTGCCACAACACTGTTTTACTGAAGACTTGTAAGTGGTGAGCGAAGAGCATGGTGTCAAGATTTTTTGTTTTCTGTTTTGTACTAGCAAACTTCAGGAAGTTGGGTACCTTAATTAGACAAAGTAACCATTTTCGGAAAGTTCATAAGCAAGCGAAGTTTTATATGGCACCTTAATAGCATGAACATTCATCACTAGCACTATCTTATGAAAAATCGCTTTCTGATCTAACTGCAGAAGAGTACTGGAAAGTGCTGTATCACGACCTTGAAGTGTGAGTGTATGTGTGTGTGTGTATGTGTGTGTATATAAAGCACAAGGGTGTTGGAACTAAACATTTGAAGAAAGGCAGTTTCAACAAACCATTTAGTGTGTCACAACTTAAGTGTTTACAGCATTGCATGACATAGCTGTGTAGCATATTTCGGTGTTCACTTGTATGGTACTGGGGAGAACTGATTATGAGACAGAAAACTCTGAAGTATTTGTTGCATCCTAACTAAAGTAATAATGGACGTGCTATCAACTGCGATGTTTTAACACGTATCTCTCTGGTTGTGCACATAGCATGGCAGTGTGGGGCTGTTATTACTAATCCAACTCACAGGAAAACATTAGAAAAATGTTCAGTTTTTACACAAGCCCATCCATGACTCTAAGCGATGAGTACTGCCAAATGTCTACATACACAATATAATATGCAACTTTCACTATGCTTTTCTTCTACATATTAACATGACTTTAACATGACTCCTTGACTTTTGGATATATGACATTTCTGGTCTGGATGGTATTCTTGTGTAATGAGGTTCATGAGAGTTCATCTAAGCTGCGCTAGCTGCTGCTGATGTATTAAACTAAGGGGATTAATTTTTCAAGTTGCTGGTGAAGGGAACAAGTGAACTGAACCGTGCTGGCTGGCTGACACTGTGGAGCATTCATGTGCTGCATTTGTCAGTTGGGGTTATTTGTCGAAACAAGCCATGCACACTTGGTTTCTTTTACCACCTATTGAATATAAATTATTCTTTTTCATTTGCAGCAGGGTGAAATCATTTGAATTCTGCTGCCTTATAAAAATACTTGCCAGCTATCACAAATGCCTTTGTGCACTGAAGTTGCGACAGCACTCTAGGAACGGTTTATTGCGGGCTCTGAGATTGTGCCACACTTCTAATGTCATGCTAGTGCAACATTTGGATGAAATTTTTCCGTGATGAATAGCCGTACAGGTGATGTGTTCATATCCACGTGGCTGCATTGCATGAGGCCCTTGGTGCTCTAGCCAAAGCTGAAATTAAGCCACTGCTGCCAGCTCACTGCCATTTGCACATCATTCAGCTGGCTGACATGCACTATGGTCAGCATTACTGGATTGCTCTTGTTCTTGAAAGAGAGCATAGAATAACTAGACTTGTGCCCAGTTCCAGAAATAGTCATGGTTGCTTCTAATGTAAATTGTGATGTTGATCACATAATAACCAAATCAAGCTGCAAAAACTTGCATCTTAAAAAGATAAGTGCCCAGTCAGCATCCTAAAACAAGATCTGATAACACCATTATGCATTGCTGCTTTGCTACTTTTGTGTGACTTAACACGGAAAGCCACCCCCCCCCCCCCCCCCCTTTTTTTTTACTCAATTGAATGTTCTCATGGCAAAGGTGAAAGGACATTGATATTTTTTGTAACCATTGTTTCTTTGTAATCATAGATGACCACAAATCCCATGCACAAGAGCCCAGCCTCCCCCTTGGTAGGCGTGATAGAGGAGGTTCAGTGCTTGACCATATGACATGCAAGATGCTGCAGTTTTGACTTGCCGATTGACTCGGTGCTGAACATTGTTGCACATCGTTTCAAATGAAGGCGTGCCACAAATTGGCTGGTTATGTTTGGTTCAAGAGAAAGGGTTGTTTGTGGCATCTGTTGGGTAAAAAATTTGTTTTAAAGGAGGTATTACGTGCATGAATTTCAAGAAGGTCTCTGGATGCCACAGAAAAATACGCATAATTCATGACCTCTATTTCTTCAGAGTTTTGGCACAGCGACATTTAGCTATGGGCACATAAAAGGTGCCCCACGTAATGTGACCCATCGGTTAAAAAATGACTCGGGTTACAAGCTTGGAACTGAAGCAGTTAATTTCGCAGCCACTATCCAAACTCTTGCCGAGCTTCATCATTTCCACCTTGTCCGATATATTTTTGCAATTTGTGGCCTGACTGTGTGCAGTCTGTAAACAGAGATGGGCGTTGTTTTCCTGTAATTGGCTGTCAAATAGATTATCTGGACAAGATGACAGGGCCTTCGCTGGGTGCAGACAGGAACTCAAGTTGGATCACAGCTGCTGCAGGCTGATGCATCAGTTCACATCGCTCATTAGCTGGTTGCTGATACCAGTGTTCCTCCCACTTCTGTGCTGGTTTGACGTGACGATGTGACGGGAAGAGGAGAAATGTGTAGTTTGTGTTTTTTATATTGGAGCTCTGTGTAGGCTTAATGTCTCCTTGGAAATAGTTAGTGAGTCAGTTTTAAATAAGGATTTGCAAGTTTTTATGCCTGATTTAGGGGCACGTTTCGTGCCCCCTGAAATTGTGTAATAAGAAAAGCTTGTCTCGTGAAATGTTGCATGTCATGTGTGGCACAAATTTCAAGTATTCATTGGTACTTGCCTGTCGATGGTTTGTGCGGATTAGAGTTGTTTCTAATTCAGCTAATGCCCATTTTGTGCAGCATGCCGGAATTTTATGTCTGAGGAGGTGGGCGCATATGAGGTTCCTTGCTTGGACGCAAAAAGCAGCCGAATGGCTGGTCCTGCGGCTCAAATGTGTGCCTGTGTCTTGGGCCAGTGCACTTGACACTGATTCTTCTCAAGTACATTCCTAGGGCAGTGGATGGGCTTTGTTTTCACTGGTGTGCGTAATTCCCGCATCAACAACTTCGCGCCAGCCATTTGCTGCTGGGCGAGTGTTTTTGGTTCTGCTTATGGGAATGCTGCAACACTGCAACTGTATGTGGGCATGGAACGTTCCGGAATCAGTGTGCAGCGTGGGTATGCTGGGCCTCTGCACAGTGTTAAAAAACAAAGCATAAACGCAAATGTTGTGGCATGCGATTGGGCTGCTTTGATTTAATTGTGTGTAAGGTGTTGCACTATAGCAACGTTTGCAAGGGCTGCGTGGTGTGAGAAGTCATTTCAGAGAGAGCCGGCACTACAGGGGCAATGAAAAATTTGGTCAGTTGTCACTGTCAGCAGCTTCATAGAGGTCTTCCGCTTTTCAAAGGTGTATGGGCCTATCCGCCTTTGGGCAACAGTTCAGAGCTTACGCTAACCGCTTTTCTGTGGCCATATATAGAGAAATATGGGCCTTGATAGGGAACAACGGCAGAGTGCTGAAGGCCAATTAGATGCCAACATGGGCAGGGCTGGGCATAATGGTTTGAATTAGCTACAGGGACAAATATGCTGTTGCTCACAACCCTTTTTTTTTTTTTGCCTTTGGGACACTTCTCTCAACGAGGCTGGAGTAGTTGCCTTTGTTGTGCACAGGTGCCCTAGTCGGTGCTGCTCTCTTTTGGTGGCAGCTTTTGTGGCAGCAGCTCTCTCGCACATTGTTGGAACCGCAATATGGGCAGATCAATTTCACTCTGATATTTTATTTCTTGATTATGCGTAAATAAGCGCCTCACTTTTTATCACTTAGTGTCCCATATTTGGAGAACCACAAGCACGTCTACCATGCCAACAAGTAGAAATTAAAAAAGTCGGAGGAAATGCAGAGAGGGAACCGACAGACTTCAACATGTGTGGCTGTGGTCTGCTGGAGAATCAAAAGTTGGCTCTTGCGAGGTTGATTAATTCATCCAGCACTTTTACCCCACCATGAGCCGTTAGCCAATGGGGAGAAGAGCTTACCACCGATGCAGAGTGGCGCATGCTTATCTGCGTTTCCTTGTTCACGTGATGCCTGTCTGGCACTGAGGCTACATTGTAAAGTGTTCTTATGCAAAATGCGTTTGGTCGCGGGCACGAAATGCGTTGCCTTCCGTTTCCATGTCAAAGTGAAAACAAAAAAGTAGTGTGTAGTTGCTCTGTCGTAATGCTGTGGTGTGCGTGTGCGTGTGTGTGTGTGTGTGTGTGTGTGTGTGTGCATATGTACGTATGTGCGTTCATACGAGGACTTTCCAATGGTGTCGGTCCATGTTGACGGCTGCTTTTGTGCTTCAGAAGGGGTCAGGCTATTAAGATGCATTTTTTTTATATAATTTCGCAGACGAACAAAAGCTAGGCAACTTCCGGGATGCACAGCCACTGTGGCTTCCTTTGGAATTTCCAGTGGAGGGTGGTGTGTGTGTGTTTTATGTTCGATGTACAGACATCTGGGTTTAAGTGAGGACGAAAGCAGAAATGGTCGGTGTTTTGTTTCAAAAACAAGAACCACACTGGGACTTTCTTGTACATGTCTGGGTGGTGTCCGGGCAAGCGATGCTACCTCCCGAGCTGGTGATGTATAGTAAATGTCAGTTTGCTTCTTGTTGTACACCATTTTAACGGAGACAAAAAAGTAACATGCGAGATGTACGCTTGTTTACTAATATCGATGTGCTTGTAAATATGTATGTGCACACATGAATGTAACCCAGTGCAGCTGTGTGCGAGTGCCTCGTGCAGGAGACTTTCACATGCTTTGGAAATCTCCTGCACAAGCCAGTGTTTCGCCGTTTGAAATTGGGCTAGTGCTCAAATTGGTGTTTATATGTTGCCTATTGAAATGGATACCCCTTGTCGAAAAGCAAAACTTCACAAGAAATTCAAAGGTTGGTCTATTGCTGGCACCTATTATTTTTCTTTTTGCATCGTGCCTTCAGGGATGAATTCATAACTCTTATTTTCACTGTATAATACTTTTCAACAATGGCATTTTGTTATTCACGCTATTGCAGTTTAGAAATTACTGCTGTAGCACAGCGAGGAAAACGCAGGTATGCCGGCAAGCATGCCCTCTCAAAAGTTTCCTTGGACAGCCTTGGCTGTCAGTAGGCTTTCCATGCATCGGTAAACGGTCTTGTGAAAATTTTTTGACAGTGGTAGCAGCGCATTCCCCTTGCGATGAGGAGAGGGGGGGGGGGGGGGGGGGGGATGTGCACAACCTCCTCCCTCAATCCTTTTTTTTTTTTCACAATTACGGACGCTCATGCGCCTGGCGTGGACAGTGCTCAAGTGTGCAGGAGCTCTCCCGCTGTCGGAGACAGCTGCCCGTTGGGTTCGTTCTCACGCGCAACAATGCATGCTTGCTGTACCAGTAGTGAGTGCTGTGGAAAAAAAAGGGGGGGGGGGGGGGACTCGGTCGGCCTATCAGTGCTCGTGGCTGTGCAGGCATCCTGTGCATTTGTAGCACATTTGTTCTTGTTTGATGTATACGGCACACGTGACCCTGTGACGCAAAGGCTGCTGCCCCATTTTGTGTGTTTGTGTGTCTGTGCAAGCGTGAGAGCGAGCGGGCATTGTTTTCTAGCGTGGATGCACTTTTTAACCTCTCCTGCGCTTTGTTCAGAGGGGAAGAATAATGAGCCACAGTGCTACTTTGTTACCAGGCCGACTCTGTGAATGTGTGCCCACAAGATATGTGGTTGAGATACCTTATGTCAAATCCCCCTTACGTGTATGTATGCGCCTTGGGCGTCCTTCCTATATTTTATAATAAACGGAGAAACGTTTGTTACAATCTTGCTTGTTTGTGTCTGTTTATTCGTCGTGCCTCCGGCGAGGAGCACCGCAATAAGTGGAGCCCCCATGCGTGTTCAGCTCCCACCTCTGTGTATGTGCGAAGTAATTAATTTCAGATTTTTGCCATCATGTGTTCATGTTTCACCACTCTGACAAATATTCATTTTTCATCAATGATAGAACTGAAAATAACTTTGTCCTCCAGTCGTGAGGGGAATTGACACAGTTATGGGCGTGCTCTGGTTCTGCATGCAGTGCTAAATGCGCGCAGTGTGCGTGGTTCACTCCACTAAAATTCACCGCAAAACCTTTGTGTATGTCCGTACATGCCAGAAAAGTTATGTACATCTGAGCTGCATTCATTCTACAGTACAAAAACTGAACATCGTAGCCGCCGCGGTGGCTCAGTGGTTATAGTGCTCGGCTGCTGACCCGAAAGCGGGTTCGATCCCGGCCGCGGCGGTCGAATTTCGATGGAGGCGAAATTCTAGAGGCCCATGTACTGTGCCGGTGACAGTGCACGTTAAAGAACCGCAGGTGGTAGAAATTTCCGGAGCCCTTCACCACGACGATCGGACGCCATTTTCGTCTCCGCTGCAGCGCAAGGAATTTTTGGGCCGTACACGGGCGAAAGCCAAACCGCGCGGCCAGAAAGCGCTAGCCAACCCTACGAACGCGCGTCACGCAGCGATGCAGGTGTCGCGTGCTCAATACCCGCTTTCCGCTCCCAGTCGGGCGCTGTGGAAGGAGCGCGCGACATACACCGTTAGTGGTGGTGGTGAAAACTTGTAATATACATAGGGGAGTTTGGGACACGCAGGTCCCTGGACCCCCGCACGGCTCCGCTGTTCTCAAGCGTTCATGTCCCGGAGGTTCATGACCAGAGGTTCATGACGCTGGCAGCCCGGCCTGTGGCGTTGACTTGCTTGGCCGGTTCCTCAGAGCGTAGCAGGACCTCCCAAGTGGTAAGGCGCTCCAGGCCCCGCGGTGTAGGGTCCGCCGGGCAGAGGAAAATGATATGGTCGAGGGTAGCTCTGGGGTGGTGGCAAAGGGTGCAGAAAGGGGTTTTTGTGGACCTGGTGATAGCGCGAGCGTATGGGGAAAGGACTGCTCCACATGCGGGCGAAAATGCTAGCGAATCCTGTCGCCGCGGCGGAAAAACTTGTTTTGAGTCGTCGCTGCGATGAGCGGCAAGGTTCCAACAAGTTGGAAATTTTCGCTGCGACGCGCCACTCAATGGCTCAGTCGCTTGCATGTGAACCAGCCTAGGAGGCTTCGCCAAAGTATCTGGCGATAATTGTCTAGGGAGGACTGGGGGGGTGGTAAAGTCTACGCTGTGCGTTGCAGGCCTGCGTAAGATTACTGAATGAGTGCATGCGCTCCCGCGAGAACCCTAGATCGGAGGCCGTCGGTGTCCGGTTGAGAGAACCTCGGGCAGCGTTGGCGGCCTCGTTTCCTGGATTCCTGGGGTGCGCAGGAACCCATCGCGGGGCGGCGGGCGTGTGACGGGAGAGTTCAGTATGCAATATGCAGGGACGTGAACTCTCACGTATGCAAAATTTAGTATCGCAGTTTTAGTATATGTATCTGGCCTCCGTGCGTGTGATGGACGGCCTCTTCGGCCTCCTCTGAGTTGGCGGTGAGGGATATGTGTGGGTGTCAGTGGGTTGGAGGGACGGGGTGGCGATGGTTACTGCCGCGTCCTCTCCCGTGCATGCGGCATCCACCCACACAGCCACACTGTATCCGGTTCGGTGCCATAGTGTTTGTGGAGCGGCCATGCGGGTACTGCAACGGTGTGGTGTATGTTTTGAGGAAGTATATAGTTCGCGGTGAATGTGGCAGGGAACCTGGAGCAGTGTGAGATTCTTTGGCCGGTGTGTAGGATGCGTCTGCCGGTGGTGATTTTCCCGAGCCATATGTATTGTCTGTCAGTGGGCTTCGATAAGCTGCCCTATCGTATTGCGTAAACCCAGTTGCAGGAGCTTTTCGGTTGAGGTGTTTAGGCGTACGTGTAGCGCTGTCGTAAATGCTGTTCGGATAATGGCATTTGGTGCGGAGATTTCTCCGGTCTAGAGTTTTATGTCGTAGAGCGTGTAGAGAAAGCGGCTGAGAACGAAGGCATGAATGAGACGACATAGCCCAGTAAAAAAAAAAAAAAACATTGGAACCAATTGGACATTCCAGTTGGAACTAAATGGACAATCCCATTGCTTCCAATTGGATTTCCCAATTGGAACCAATTGGCTCCAGTTGTGCTTTTAGCCCCCGACCAACTGGATCCAACTGGACTAGCCAATTTGACCCGTTAGGCCAGGCAGTTATTTGACCCAGAAAATATTCACAAAATATGTTACGTTCATTGAGAAAGGTAGCTAAATGTTTGAATAGTATGCTCTAGGATCTGGGATGAATATTTCTACAACTTAACACATTGTAATGTGCAAAAGGAAAACTGAATTATGAGGACTGCGGGGAGACACTCTGCCTAGTGCCAATCAACATTTTTCTACGGAATTGAAATTAACATGCTTTTATGGAAATCAAAGCCAACAGAGACACACATGCATCACACACAAGCAACACTGCACATTCAGGCACTAGTAGCATACATTAGCTCAATATGTACATCCAGAGAACACACTTCTGCTCCAACTTATATACCCAGTTTATTAGGCTCTGATGCGGGGGCCGGTGGCGCTTGCCCACTGAGCGCAGATATTTAATTTAATTTCAGCTCCAGTGGTGGTGCAGGTGATGAGTACAATTTATTAGGCTAAGCTGCTGATAGCTCTTATTGTAAGTACCATATTAGTTCTACCTTTTTCGACAAACATGAAACATTCATTGGATAAATTGGGTGCAGTTCGGCGGACCAATTGGATGCAATGGGTAAACCAATTGGGCTCACCAATTGGAAACCCAAATGGTCCAATTGGATAGTCCATTTGGACCATCCAATTGGAACACCATTCCAATTGGAACCAATTGGAAACTGAACTCGTCCAATTGGAACCCACTGGAAATCCAATTGGTTCCAATGGTTTTTTTTTTGACTGGGAGGTCATACTCCCACACTCCCCGGTGATGTCTGGAAACTCGGCGGATGAGGTGGGAGATTCCCTGGTCTGCTTAAGTTTCCGGATGGCGAATGTTTTTCCCGTTCTGGATGTGGAGGCCCAGGACTTGGAGTGTCCACCTCCGGGATGTGCCGGTTTTTCAGTGTCATGGTAATGGGATTGTCGAGCTGTGGGGCGGAGTATGAGGAGCTCTTACTTCTCTGTAGAGCAGGAGAGTCCGATACTCGTGTGTGCTTAAGTGACGGGTAGCTGCCGATTGTAGGGTATCCTCTGTCTCCATCACTGCCATGGGTACCATAGCTTGAAATCATAGGCATAGAGGGTATACCGAAGGTGGGGGATGGTTTGTAGTTTGCGAGCAAGGGGGATGAGAGTGACATTGATGAGAGGAGAGTGATAATCCCTAGGGGATGCCAAACCCATTAAGGGAATATGGGAGGATGTGGGGGGAGGGGGTGAAATGTATTTCGGCCGTGCGGTTAGTAAGGAATGTTTGAATATATGTGTATACATACGTTCGCCTATGTTCAAGGGGGAGAGGACCGCCATGATCGCGTGATGGTCGAAGTGATCAAATGCCTTCGAGAGATCCAAGGCTAGGACAACCTTTGCATAACCCGAGATTAGAGGGTCGAAAAAATTCCTGTGCGAGTTGGAGCATATGGCGTCCTGTGCCGACAGATATGGGGACGAAAGCCCACCATGCTGTGCCGTTTGGGGAAGGAACGTGGGCCGGAGACGGGGAGTAAGAGAAGTAAGGGAATACTGTATTCACACATTTACAACATTGAAGGTTTACAAAAAAAGATAATATAAAAGCTGAGGAGACTGCTCAGGGATTCGCTATCGGTTGAAAGTGTCGGGCGCTTTTAAGTAGCCTCTCCCGTCGTCTTCCCGCCTTTTTTTCGTCCAATCATGTGTTCTTCGTATTGGGCGACGCATTTGGATGGAGTAAACGACGCTCATTGGCTCGCTTTCCTAGCTTGCCGAAGTATGATATTCATTTACGGCGCTCCTTTTCACCGCTTTATCTACCTTTTTGTGAATAAACTACTACTACTACTACTCTCTCCGTCGTCTACCTCGGCTGAGTCACAGGGATAAATCTCCCGCAAGTGTCCTTTACTCTGGTCACCTCCTCACCGACAAGTGGGCGCGCGGTTAACCAAAAGCAGCTGGTGTAAAGTTAATCAGGAGCAGACAGGGTGATCCCGTGGCTTGCTCCAAGTGTCGCCTGAAGGCGAACACTTGTAACGGCGGCACCCGCGCCGCCGACAAAAGAGCAAAGCGTGGATGAATAGCAGCAACTCGTCTCCGTGCGTAGCGGCAGGCGTTGAGGGATGCCTCGATCCATGGCCGTGCTACATTGTCATATAGGGTCGTTTCCGCTGCATTGGTGCTGATTAATGGGGACCACGTGGGGCGGAAACACATATGGTGGCAGATACGAGAGGTATTCTTTAATGACACTTACTTGGTTTTAAATGAACAGCTTCTTTTGTGGGGTTGAAACAGGGGGATAAATTTACGTTCTCCCACGCTTAGCCTCAGCTGACAGTGCAAAACCACCGGCCCCACCCCATAGTCGCGTACGCTACCGAGCGCACGCCGACCACGGCGGGCCTTGCTCTGAGGGAACAAAGGAACGGCACTTGCTAACACAAGGCATTTATGGCTGCAACAACAATGACGCCAGCTAGCAACAAAATACGCTAAGGAATCGAGGTCATCCGACTCTCGAGCAAGGTTACGAACGAATGTTCGCCCACGGTAGGGCAGGGAAGAAGACTCGAGGCCGGAGGGACGAGCTCGTGGAAAAATGTTCCCACGAGGCCTCGCCTCGCTGGCGGAAAGCGGAGCGCCGCGCCTGAAATGTCGGCACGGGCCGAGTTGCCGAGCAGAAGTCTCCCGCGCGCGCGCAGCACTCACGCCGTCCGTGGCGTTCGCGTTGTTGCGACGCCGGCACACTCTCGTGTTAACGTGACTAGGGCGGACACCGCGGCTAAGCAAACTAAAGGGGACGGAGCGGGGCAAGTCCCCGCACTTCGTAAGCGTGCGCTGTATGTCAAGTGGCCACGTATATAGCAGAATAAGTTATCCGCTCTGTCGAAGTGGTGTGAAAAGAGCAGATCGGAAGCAGAAAATTTAGGAGTTAAAGATGAAGACGAGCCACAAGTAGTAGGCGGGCATAGTAAGCGGGTTCTGCTGGTAGTTGTATAAAAAAATGAATAAACTTTAGTCCTGGATTACGCGACAGTATTTGTTGCCGAATTTCTTTGCATTAGACTGGCCCAGCACAGGATTTCTACAGCAGGCGAAGCATTTCTACAACACTGTCATCGAGTGCTATATGGGTGCATCTGTAAACTTTTTTATGTCCCTCCATGCCCTTAGTATGTGCTCATAGTTTGGAAAAGAATCCAACTGCCCCCGATCTGGGGGTCCTTTGAGGCTCAGAAGCGCGCGTACGAACCGACTCCTGGAGACACAGGCCCCACTACCCCCACACCAGTCCTGTGTTCGGCTCTGCTGGCTGTTTCTAGGGCATGCTCAAAAAAAGAAAACTCCTCTGAGATGTCGCATCCGAAAGTTCGCGTCATGCTTGGGGTGTTGGGCTGCATGCGTTGGTACCAGGAGGGCGATGGTGGTAAGCGCGGACTTGTAATGAGTTCACGGAGCAACACAACCCGTTCCTGAAATGCTGTCAATCCCACGGCGTTTTAGTGAGGTACCAAGCAGGGCTTTTCACAGGCCACGTTTATAGGTGAAAGCATTTTACTTTATATTCTCTACATTTCACTTTTGACCTCTCCTTTCCGCCAGCAGGTGCAAGTCGACTTCCGTATTCTGGCTGCAAAGTTAGCAAAGAGCACCGATGCCATACCAACAGAAAATATTTAGCGCGAAACGGCCCTTTGGAAACGGGAAACGGCATGCGTCGCCCGGCTAGGTTTTTAAACGAATTCAGCTGTACATCTCATTTTAACATCAACTTTCTCTTGTTCAGAGCGAGAAAAAGGTAAGACCCACAATGCAGTACGTATATTTCCTCTGAACTCTTCATCCTAAAGCACTCGGACATTGCTGAGCGCCCCCTCCTACTCATTTCTTTTTTTTTTGTAGTCAGCCCGTTGGGATCAGATACTTGCCACTTTTCACGTTTTCGAAGTGTGAGGCGGATGTGGGGCAGGGTACGTCGAGGACCGAGAAAGGCACTGATAAATGAACTATAAACACGCTAAAGACTTGGGGGAGCGATACCGTCAGTGGGCCTCGCTCGGGAAAGGAGAGCGACCATGCCTTGAACATGAACATGAAGTGAACATGAAATGAGAATACGCATGCCCTGGTCGACGTTAAAAGACCTCAGAAAGGGGCTGTCAATAAAGTTGATGTATGTCTGGGATGTTAAAGGACGCTGCTTCACAAATATCCTCCAGCAAGAATTTTTTTTATGCGCTTTGTAAAGATGACCTGCATGCAGTCAAAATTTAAACTTCCGCGTCTTCGCGCCTTTGCCTCGCCTCACCTTTCGCACGCCAAAACGTTGGCGCTCCTCCGCCGGCCCCACCTACTCGGTCTCCCTTACCTCCGCGGGCTGGCGGCGCGCGCGGGGTGCCCGCGGCCGTGGTAGCTGCGTGACGTCGGAAAGAATATGACGCGGTGAACCAATGATAACACCGAGCTGCCGACGTCACCTGAACGACGTGAATGCCAGGTTTCAGTGTACCCCTTCCCCCAGTGGCGGTCCCAGGGATTGGTTTTAGGCGGGGGGGGGGGGGGGGGGGGGGGACGAACTTCCGTTTACAAAAGAAGAAATATAATCATCAATTTTTTATTTACATTTTTTTAAACAATTTTCGTGCGTTTCTTTGTTGAAAAATAAATGGCGAACGATATAGACGTTATACCATTACTCTTGCTTGAATGTTAACGGTTACGTGAGCAATGTTCATTTCGCTGCCAGGGGAAAACAGGTCGGCGGATGAGATATTCCACCACGATGGGTCCAGCAAGGTCAAAGCACCTGTCCGGGCATTTGAGGAGCCCGGTTGGCGGCCTTCATTACTCAGTTCGGGGAAGGGGCTTTGTTCCGCCCTCGGTCCCCTCCTACAAGGCGGCTGGTCGGCGTTTCTTCTGAAGCCAACAGAAGGGATGATCCCCACGCTGGCGTCGCTGCGTCTCATGGTGAGACAGGTGGTAGTGGTTTATTTTAAATGAAAAATTAAAAGGTGGAGGAAAAGAAAGTTGCCGGCCGCGGCAATTGCCATTTAGTATCGTAAGCACGCTAGCTGCAGCCGGCGGAGGTGAAAGGGAAAAGATAGCAAGGAGAAGTATAGAGGGGAGCGATAGGAAGAAAGGACAGGGGAGAGCTTTGTACGCTATTTATGAAATACAAAATGTAATCACGTTTGCGCCGCTCGCAGGCAAATGTGAAGGCTCTGTCCGAAAATAAGAGCGCGTGAGCGGCCACTGTGCACAATCATTTAGAGAAAACGACACATTGTACGTAGCGTCCTGTCTCGAACTAATCGCACACGCTGCACACATGCACGAGCGGCCGGGGTGGGGCGCCCAGCCGCGTACTGTCCGAGGTAGCACCCACGGAGCGTTCACGTCATGCGTGCACTACCTGACGAAGAGCAACCTGAAAGTCAAGCCCACCTGCTCGCCCATGGTGGGATAAAGACATGAATAGGCGGCTCCCTTCCGCTCCGACGAGGTTGCTGGCCATCCCAACCGCAGGTGAATGGCACCACCACCGCCGCCGCCGTCGTCGGCGCGCCGGCGCTAAGGCAAGACAACGATGGGGGCACGGCAGGGCCCCGATACCTCGACAATAACTACGAATTTTACTCGTGAAACCTGTAGAACGTAGAATTGTGTGAAATAAGACAGGCGCTAACACGGTGAACGTACAGAATAGTGGACTACTTGACACATCACAAACGTAAAAGCTTTCCAGTTATAAGTCAAAAATCACATCTCGCCCTGTGAGAGCCCGAAAACGGACGTTCGAGAAGATGTGCAAAGGCTTTTTTTTTTTTATGGGGGGGATCGAACCCACGTCTTTCGGATCAGCAGCCGAGCGCCGTAACCACTGAGCCACCGCGGCAGGGCTATCCCCTCCTGCTCTGGCTAGCCTCCTGCTCTGGCTGCTTGTCATCATTCCGGTCAGGCTGAGCGAGCCGATGGGTGGAATAGCAGTGCTTGCGCCGTCTGAAGCGGTCTTATATCACCATAATTGATTGAAATTTATTCTTTTCTTTTTTTTGGCGGGCGGAAGGTGTCGGATGCAGACGTTAGCAGCGCACCCGTTCCTTTACGCAATTCATAATCCCCGCCCGTTGTCCCTTATAAAATGGCGAGGCAAACGTCCGCTAAGGCACACGGGATGACGCGACACAAGCGCCGCTAGCTCCGACGTCAGCCGTTGGACCGCCGGCCGTTCGCGCGTTCGCGTTTTGTTTGTTCGCGCATGCGTGATAGGGGGCTGACAAACTCTGGAGCATGTGATAAACCTCAAACTCGGTGACAGCAGCGAAGCAATTCGCGTCGTGAGGCTCTCTGGCCGCGTAATTCTCGCGCTTCTAGCGATTGTGAAGTAGCCAAGTGAAGCATATAGCGTCGACGCTGGTCAACATGTCTCTAACCGGCCGCCTGGCTGCAGTGACTGGAGGAGCGAGCGGCATTGGCAAAGCAGTTTGCTTCGCACTGGCTAGAGAAGGCGCCGCCGTGGTAATAGGCGATATCAATTTCGACGGAGCGGTAGAGGTAGCCGCTGCGCTTCCAGGTGAGTGATGATAATCCTGCTATTGTTACATGAGTGTAATGTGATTTTTGTTAATGAAGAGGCCGCGACCTCTGGCGTCCAGTCCGAAGGTCCGGATAATTTCCGAGGCGCGAATATTTAAAGAAACTTGCTCGCAAGTTAACCCATTAAGGCCAAAGAAAAATGGAACAAAGGGATTTTCTTGATTTTTAGCACATAATGCTCACTTATAAAGAAAAACAGATTACTTGAATTTCGTTACGATTGCTTCATTCGTTCCGAAGTCACACAGGTGTGCTTTTTATAGTACGCTGGGTCTTCCCCATAGCAGTGGCTACTGTGCTCCGCTGCTACTTGGTGGCGTGAATTTTGTTAATGTGTCTGTGATTTTTATGCAAGATGATATAACACTTCTTGCAGGCCCGCATGATTGTTTTCTGGCTGTACTGGCACCGCATTTATTCTAATTTGATTGGCAAGCTTTCTCCTTTTCAAATAAGCATCATACACGGTTGAGCCAGAGTGTCTGCGAACCTCGGGTTGCTGCATGTCAAGGCCTAGGTAATGACGAGTTACGTTCTTGCCAAAGCAAAAATAGACAGCAGGCTCGCCTCTGGCAATTTGGTAGATTATTCAGGCGTCCACAATTGCAAAGTGGAGCTTTCGTGTCAACAGCTAGTCCCTCTTTTTTGTCCCTAATGACGATGTAGTAGCAGCTGACCGCTTGATCCGAAAGGTCAACACCTGCCATACCACTGTTGTAAAAGGAAAGGAGTTTTGGCTTGCAAAAGTCCTGTTTTTCCTGCGCTCAAGGAAACCACTGGTTTCCAAAACATGTAGGTTCAATGCTGTTATAATTTCTGGCCATACTGACTGCACTGCTGTCGTTGGATTTCGATGAAAGCACGTAACCTGCACTATTGAAGCAATTAAAGGAATAAAATTTGCGACGGAAGGAAAAAGGAAAAGGGCGACGGAAGCGGTGGATCAGAGCGGTGCTACGAGCAAGGTAAACAGGTGCCCATTTCGTCTTGAGCTGTTTTTGGTGTTCTCCAAGGTAAAAAGTGGATATAGCACCGCATTTATTTCTCTGTTAGTGCGGAAAGTGGACTGTGGTAACCCATACAGCGTCGACCCAAGAACGCATACACGTACGAAGGGTAATTCCCTCAAATGAGTAATATTGCGCGGACCTGTTGTATTCTGGCCAACCTACAGCCACCAAACTGTAGTGCCGAAAAGCCTGACAGGGTAGAGGAGTGTCGAGATCTTAGGCTGGTCATAGTTTGGAAGAAATGAGCCGAACTAAATGTTCATCTGAACATTTCCAGAACCTCACGCTGCAATAAACATTGTTCCCATTGTCAACTCAGCCTTTTTAATTGTGCCCATACAGCAACAACACAACACTTTCAGACAAAACATAAAATTAGGTGGACAGGGTATTAGTCCTACGTTTATTCGCGACAAGTTCCCAGTCGCCTTAAAAAAAATTGCCGGCGATTACGTTTTCCTAATGCGAAATTTGAGCACAGCTCATCAGCTGTTTCAGCTTTTCGTTAAATTGAGGCAAAGAATTCGAGCAAGACATGTATGTACAATTACAGACAACTTGTTATTTTTCACACATATTCCTTTTTCAAGAAACACTCCATTAACAGTTCTTGATTGTCATGAAGGAAGCTTTGTTTGTTATGGATGTGGCTTTGTTGGTTAAGGAAGCTTTGGTTATGGTGCTCGGCTGCTGTCCCGAAAGACGCGTGTTCGATTCCGGCCGCGGCGAATTTCGATGGAGGCGAAATGGTAGGGGCCCGTGTACTGTGCGATGTCAGTGCACGTTAAAGGGCAACTGCATAGGTTTTAGAAATCAATGAGCTTGGAGTGGTCGAATATGTGAAACTGGCCGGTAAAGTATGCGAAGTCCTTTTGGGCTAGCATTTGAAATGGTGACATAATCGGCGATTAAAATCGCGATGGCTTTCAAGCTTCTCCGCAGCGCACAGCGTCAAGTGGGGGTGATGACGTCATCGAAGGTACCGGCACTCTTCCAACGCATAACGCTTACTTTGAAGGAAAAAAACGAATGCCACGGAAGGTAAAGCCCACCGAGAGTTTGGTAGCATCAAACGAGGCACGGCGGGGTGTGGTTGACAGCAGCGGTAGTTTAAAATCTTCTGTGACGTCACACCGAAATTGCCCGCACTCCTCCGGTGCATTGAGGAGAAACGTAAAATTAAATCGTTGATTACGTCACTATTTGAAACGCTAGCGCAAAAACACTTGGCATGCTTTACCTACAGCCTATATATATCCTTGAATTTCGCGGAATTCTCAAAAAGTGGTGCAGTTGCCCTTTGAGAAATCCCAGGTGGTATAAATTATCCGCAGCCCTCCACTACGGCGTCCCTCATAGCCTGAATCGCTTTGGGAAGTTATGCCCCATAAAACCAACCAAACCTTGCGACTTACATAGTGAATGAATATACATAGCTAACTTCATGATCAGCATCATTAAGCTTTGAGTCCTTCAGAGAAAAAAGTGCACTTGAGGGGCAGCCATGCAAGATATATTTTAAAATATTCTTCAACGTTTTCAATTTGACGAAATCCACAAACAACACACGCTGTTGGTTCCGCACTGCCTTGTCGCAGGGCAGCCGTAGCAGCCGGAAAGTGGCGCGGGCAGAGAGTGACGACTAAAGCCCCTAGTAACGACGGGAAAGTTCGCAGCATCAGTGGCGTGGAGGTGGTGCCAGTTGTTCCAAAGCACTGGCGCCTCCTTACAAGCGCACGAGGTATTGGCTCCCTAGGCTCGCTGAGCTGTTGTGTGCAGGGCAGAGAGAAACATACTTACGTATGTTTCTCTATGTGTGCGCCCCAGGCTAGTGCGGTGGAAGCGGCAGCCTGGAGAGGAGGTGCTTCGATAATCCTCCTCGCCTCACTGGCTGCTGCCAGGATCAGGCAGCAGCCTAGGCATAGTTGTTCAATTCCCTCGACATGCCTTTTTTTTTTTTTCGCAACTCTGTGCTGTGTGAACCATGGCCCCCTGCACGCTAGGCGCATCCATACCTTTACGCCATCTCCGCATTGGGTAATATGCGCCAGATATTGTCTAAGTCTCAGAAGGTCAAGATATCGGGCCGGAGTTTCTGAACTTGTACAAATTAGTAAACTCACTCACATCTCCCACGTGTTGGTTGGCCAGTGGCATGGTGAAAATCTATGCTCGGACTTTGTACAGGTGTGGGGCACCCCCACCAGGCACTCAAGGTGGATGTTTCCAGCGGAGAGAGCGTCGCCGCCTTCTTCGCGGCCATATCGAAGACGTGTACGCTGCCGCTGAGCGTGGCGGTCAGCTGCGCGGGAATCCTCAAGCCGGCCGCGTTGGTGGACATGTCCGAGGAATTCTTCGATGAAGTCATGGGAGTCAACTTCAAGGTTCGCTAATGTCACGTAGGCGTCAAGCGCGCTTCTGTGGAAACGACGTCATATTGTTGTCTTGGGTTTCGTTGTATTACCCTTCGCTATCATGTCTCTGAACGCGCTTCGCGTACACTCGCGAACCGATACGAAAGTTGCTGGTTGCGTATGAAATAAAACGGAGTGATAGCGCTTCCTGACGGACGGTTGACTTGCTGTTCCGTAAAAGCGACGGTTGGTTGATAGGTGTTTAACGTCCTGAAGTGACTCCGGCTATGAGGTACGCCGTAGTGAAGGGCTCCGGAAATTTCGACCACCTGGGGCTTTTAAACGTGCACTGACATCGGTCCTCTAGAATTTCGCCACCATCGAAATTCGACCGCCGCGGCCGGGATCGAACCCGCGTGTTTCGGGTCAGCAGCCGAGCGCCATAACCACTGAGCCACCGCGGCGGCGTAAAGCGACGATCTAGGAACTATAGGGCAGACAGTACTGACGTTTTTGTCCGATCAGTGAGGCACCTGCCTGTCTGTCTTAGGTATCGCTTTCCACAAGACGGGAATGCGATATACAATTCCCTGAGCGCATTTAGAGTGCTTTTTAATGGGAATGCATTTCTAGGCTATGTCGGCGGGGTCATGTCACCAAAACGTGTCCCGCAAAACTTGTCCGCAGCAGTTGTGACGTTCTCAGAAGAGGTAGCATCAAACGAACGGTTTTGATCGATAGTGGACGATGTGAGGATGCTGCGCAGAAAAAAAATTATGTCGATAGGATGATTAGTTTGTTAATTAGGGCCAAAATGTTGAAAAAAACGTAAATATAGCGCGGACGTCGATATAGTGAGCGTATGGGAAAACAGCCGTGGACGGCAAAATAATGCAAAAATAGGCAAAGGAGTGAAAATAAAGTTTGAAATGAATTTAAATGTATTTGATGAGTGATAATTAATCGAACAAAAAAGTTTCATTTGCATAGATTAATTAGTTAATTAATTATAAGCAAATACCATTGTATGGTTGAATAGGCTGGACTGGACGGAAAAGCAACCACGGCGCCAAATTTGAAAAACCAAAATGGTTGATTGAGGTGAAAGAAGCTGTAGTCAGAGTAAAGAAATCGATCATTAATTAAAGCACAAGATAATTACACTAATTCAGTAGTTAAATTAACAAACAAAAATAAAATGATAAAGAGAGGCGACGAGTGCCGAGGAGGCGTCGAAGCTTTCGCGTTCTCCCAATGCGGATCGCCGCAGTGATCTCTAAATTTTTGGTGTGCGATCTGGCATTTTGTTTTTTTTTCTCTTGTCCGTCTCGCGCGCAAATACTTCTCTACTTATTTGATGCCATACAAAGTGAGCCTGACGCCGTGCCTCTTAGCCGTCTTCACAACATTATGGTTCAGCCCCTGGACGTGCGGAACAACCGCAAAAATTTTGTCATTGGTAGCAGCTTCAGGCCCGGTTTCAATTTCTCTGACCCGCTTAATCTTCTGAACGAGGCTTTCTGCTATGCTGCGAAGCATCGTTCTTGTGAATCCCGCGTCCACACGCCTAGCGATCTGTCGCTGAGAGCTTTGCTCCATCTGATGTTGACACGACTTGTTTAGATCTAAAAATGAGCTGAGATGGAGCACTTTCGTGCAGTTAAGCCACCTTCAGACTGCTTAAACCATAAAATTACGCAGGATTGTTTTGCATGGGCGCCAAATTTTCGGTACTGCCCCCCTTTCAATTTTCTGTGCTTTTGTCTCCTTTAAAAAAATGACAGAGTTCGTGCGAAAGCACTTCTTTTCGAACTAGCTTGACTATTGCCTAAACATTGCCTTAACTTGTTCTTTGAATTCGCTTGACTTTTGCATGCCTAGACATTGCATTACATTGTCCTCCAAGACAATTTATTTTAAACTTTCTCCCTTTTAAACCTTCCCCTAGCTACACCATATCCATGTCATTTCATCTCAAAAGGTCAGGGGTCAAAGGTCGAAGCTTCAGAGACCCATCGACTTCTTCAGGATTGCTAGTGAAGTAGTGATTTCGCATTACAATGAATATTAACCTCAGGAAAAGGCATGCCCTCTCTTCCCCTTCCGCGCGCCTACGTATGCTGAGACTGGTACGTGTATACCTACACAAACACACGCCCGCACACGCAGACATGAAGAATCTGTGATGTTTCATCCAGACAGAACATCGTTTTCTGCCCATGTAAGAAAGATGCGCACGCGCAGGGCACGTTCCTGTTCTGCCGGGACGCAGTGCGAGCCATGCAGGCAGCTCGGGTGTCCGACGGCACGTTGGTGACTGTGGCGAGCAACTGGGCACGCAGCGGGTCGCCCCGCTACAGCGCGTACGCGGCCTCCAAGGCTGCCATGGTGGCCTTCACCAAGTCGCTGGCGCTCGAGCTTGCGGCGCAGGGCGTGCGCTGCAACTGCGTGCTGCCCAGCTACACGGACACGCCCATGACGGCTGGCAACAGCGCGCAGGACAAGGCTCGCGACGCAGCCAAGTCGGCACTGAACCGCGCAGCGCGACCGGAGGAAGTGGCCGACGTCGTCGCCTTCCTGTGTGGGCCCCGGAGCTCCTACGTCAACGGGAGCGCAATCGACATCAACGGAGGCGCTGTCGTATGAAATAAAGTCATAATCCGAGTGGTGCATACGCCCTCAACTTAAGACTTCTTTGCACAGAGGTCGAGGTCCGTAGCTTGTAGCGCATGCAGTGGTGCCCCTGGAAGCAGCACTGCTACCCGTGCTATTGGATGATAATGGTGGTGGTGAAAACTTTCATTGGTTATTACGGTGGGGTGAGTGGGGTTAACGGTGTACCTTGGCCTAGGCGGCAGCCCGCGCCCGGCTTACGATCTCCTTCTGTACAGCCGAGTGCGAGATGAGCAGCAAGGCCTCACTGTTCGTTTGTGGGGGTCTTCTCTTGGGGGTGCATTATTTCGCGGTGTGTTGTGTTACAAAATGGAAGGGATAGGTGTTTGAAGCTAAGAATCTGACCGAGCCTACATTTGTGTCCGCATGACGCTCACGCCGCGCGATTTTCAACGAGTTACGTATCTTCATGCATTTCGCTTTGAACACGGGACGTCGAATACCTCCTTTTGTTGCGAAAGCAACACTACGCTAGTCGCCGAACCACTTCGCAGAGCCGAGGAAAGGCCATACTGCGCATGCGCGAGGAGCAGTGACGTCACACGGCGCACAGCTGGCGCACCGCCGCCGTCGCTGCGCGGGTGACTCAGAGGTTCCGCCGCCACGCTCGCCTATTGCGCATGCGCAGTAGCGGCGCATAGCTGGCGTGCCGGGGCCGCCGCCGCTGCCGTACGCTCTCCATCGCCTCTCTCCGAAGCGCAGTAGCGGCGCACAGCTAGCGTGGCGGGGCCGCCGGCACGCCAGCTGTGCGTAGTGACGTCACTTGCTCCTCGCGCATGAGCAGAATGGTCGTGCAAGAGCACGCGAAGCGGCGAGACTGTGGGCAATGTAGCTCATGCAACAATATATGGCTACGCGCAGATGTTGCTTTCGCAATCCTCCAGGTTTAACCAAAGCTAAACCACAGCCAATTTTTGTGTGGATCTGCCGTGTCTGCACGCATGATTGAAGGGTTCCAGGATGGGTCCGGTACTTGGGGCAGGGGCCACCGGCTTTGGCGATACCTTTCTGCTCGTCTAATTAGAATGGCCGCCGGGACATTGCGGCGTCAAATGCAAGAAATCGCCGCATGCATGAAGCCGCCAGATCTACCCATAACGCAGGTCTTCATGTGACCACCCGTACCTCAAGGGTTGAGGCAGCGGGCAGGTTTTGCATGCTCTGCGAGCTCACACTTGGCGCATGGAACTCGAGCCAGTTTTTCGACCGACGCCTTCGTTTTCTAGACCCCTGACTATACAGATCTGTCTTCCGTCTTGTCTACCGCGACGTGAAGCAACTACGATTTGTCGCCTGTGGCTTCTCGCTCCTTATTGTCATGGTCGACAGCCCTGCATGTGACACTTGTGGGTGTGATGACACAATAGAACGCCTGGCTTGTTAGTGCCGTATGTTGAGCGCCGAAGGACAAGCGCTGTCCTGTGCTCTAGGCTTGGGGGTTTGCAAAACACTTCCTGACGGTGCCACGCTTGCACGAAACGTTGTGGCTTTACAGCATGCACGTCCTTACCTGACTCTCTTGTTCCTTACTCCATCCATTTCTCTCCTTTTTCCCTATCACACACAATCTTTCCCTTCTGATTAAACTTCCTGCCGTTTTTTCTAGCTGCCTCTGCCTTTCTATGAGCATGTAACACTTTTATTTGAATAGAACTCAAGACATGTAGGCTCCCCTGGGTTTCCGCACGACCCCACTCGCAACAATCATTTGGTCCATGACGTGTGCAGCCCGGCTGACGGCGATCTTCTGCCTGACCAGGTCCGCTGACCTCATTGAGGTCTCCCAGACCTCCCAGGTTCGGAGAGGCACCTGCTTGGCAAGGGGGGAGGGGGAGGGGGGACGCCGGGCAGAATAAGAGAATGTGGCTAAGGGTGGCCTTGGGGTGGGAGCACAAGGTGCATACGGGGACTACCAGGTTAAATTTAGAACGATATGGACTGGTGTAGGCAGCGCCAGATTGATTGTTCTCTTGCAGTGAGGGATGGGTGGGGTGGCGGGTAGATGAGGCGCTCAGCGCGGGAGTCTGCGGTGAGCTCAGGAAACGAGTGCATAAGATCCTTCGAGGAATGTAATTGTTGCAGTAAATTCAAAAATGGTTCGCTCCCGTCCTTCAGAGGGGCTCAGACCTCTCCAAACGATCGACGATCGTAATGATGAAACGAAGAAATGAAATGTAAGTCGCTCAGAAAATACAAGCTGTAATTTATGAGAAGCGATCTCATGCAGAGATAACGCTCGAAGACCTTACTTATCGACTGAAGGTTTCATTTAAAGCCTAAGTATCCTTTAAGTACGTGCTAAGTATGGAGCCTCTAACTAGGCTGATGCCCAATGCTTTTGCGCCCAATTTTAAGGGTTCCGCAAATAAGGAAATTAGGGCGGTCATGTTCCGACGCCCGCCCTATAGACTTCGCTTAAACAATGAGGTAGCCACAGCCCCTGAAGGTTGGGCGCAACCTCGAACCCAGGGCTTGGATAAAAAGAAAAATGCAACAAGAAAACATTCACAACGCGCCCTCCATGCGGGAGTCTTCGCCCTCTTCGCGTAGTAGTAGTGGCTATTTATTGACATTTTATATGGAAGGTAAAAGAGTGTTTGCTGCCCCGGCATCTGCTATCGCGACTGGAAGCACCTGAGCTGGGGCAGCGAAATAAAGGATAGCAGGCAGAGAGTAGAAGTGAAAGAAAAGGGGTGAGGGGACAGTAGAAAGGACAGGGGGAGGGGTACACTTTCAATGAATCTATTTACATATCTACAGGGTAAACATATACATATATACAGGTCGCACGCGCGTGGAGATCTGGGAGATCACTGTTCAGTCACACGCGCAGGACATAAAGCACAAAACAGCTGGAGTGGGGGCGTCCAGCGAATTCTTGCTTCCAGCATGCCGCCGCTGCACTCGCGTGCCACTTCAAGGATGACGTGCCCTTTTCGCTAAATGACAGGGCGAGCAATTTTTTGGCTAATCGCGGAAGTGTCGGATGGCGACGCGCAAGGCAGGAAACGAGCCCCCCAATGCTTCGGCGCTGGCATGAATGCCTGAAAACGAAAGGGCCCCTCGTAAAACTCTTCGGAGGTCCGCATGTTCCTGCGGAAGTGGTATGCGGATCCACTGGCGTGTGAACGCCAGACCGGATCGAGCGGCGTCTACTGTCGATTACTGCCCTTTGTACGCGCCACGCGTACTTTCTTGGCGCCCAGGCGCGCATGCCCGAGGTCAACAATGCTAGGAGTCCTCGGCCATCGTAGCGACGCTGTTAAGCCGACAATGACCTCCACACTTTCGTGTACGTTTGTGAGGGACGCGCGGGCTGGGAGCTCCGAGAAATCTATGCGTAGACCGGAGGCGTGCAGAAACCTCAAGCTAAAGTAATTAAAAAAATAACGAGGCTAAATGATTCACGGCCTTACAGTTGCATTGAGGGCTGACGCACTTTTTGTGGCGGTCAGGCAGAAAGGATGTTTGGTAACTCTTTCACGATAGACGATCTCGTAGGCTTGCGGACCGGAGAAAGTGCATACCATAACCTCTATTAGGCGATTCCCAGAATCTTGTGAGAGTCACTCACATGGTACAAAGCATGCAAGTCAGTCGTCGACGCGCTTGTGAGATGTTTGGTTTCGGCTATGAGGGACGCCGTAGTGGAGGGCTCTGGATAAATTCGTCCACCTGGGGTTCTTTAACGTGCACTGGACTCTAGCATTACGCCTCCACCGAAATGCGACCGCTGCGGCCGGGATCGAACCTGCATCTTTCAGGGCATCAGCCAAACACCCTAGCCACTGAGCCACGGCGGCGGCTACTAGTGAGATATTTATGAGATGAAATGCGCCGCAGCACTCAGGCGCATAAAAAAAATTCCGCTAACACTGCCTCAGTGCTCGACTTAAAGGGGCCCCGAAACACAAGTTCAGTCCTTTGTTTTGCTGTTGGTCACATAGAATGAGTTATAGTGATGCTACTAGCATCGGTCTACCACGTATATTCTGCTTTTTAAACTTTTAATTAGGTCCCAAAAACAAATTCATGGCGCTGACGGTGTCGCCACACAGTGGCGGTTTTTAGCATTGGATATGACATCATCGGGCGGGAGCTTGATGATTAGACAAACAGTAAATATACCGCAAACTGTGTTAATAAATGAGGATACGTTTTGTTACGTTTTCGGGTTTTATATTAGATCAACAAAACCAACACGTTTGTCTTACGTAAAAGCACTGCAAAGCAAGCAAAACAAAAAAAAAGCACCACCAGGGGCTCTGGCTATTGTTTTTAATCCAAGAACTTTGCACCTCTCTGTACACTGTACACATGCATATAGGACCCAGCACACAGCACTAAAGGCTACTTTCTATGTATCTGACGGCTTGGCGAAATCGATGTGATCGAGCCACTGTATTCTACAAGCGTTCGTTTCGGTCCCAAGGAAGGACACAAAGAAATAAGCCATTCGTCTCACATTTACCAGTGCGCATCATCGGTGGAGGATGATTGTTGTTCCGAGGGCACGAATTTGGCCTTCATTTAAAAACTTCGTATTTCGTGATAAATTAGCTGCCTCTTTCTGCAGCTTGCGATTCTGCTTCTGTAGTTTTTTAACAGTGTTCTTAGATTCTTTAGGGCGTTGTTTCAGCTTATTATTGGCTGCTGTGAGATCTGCTACCTTCTTCCTGAGCTTTGCTGCCTCAGAATTAAAGGGTTGGGTCGCACGAACCACTGCAGTTTCTTGAGGCCGTACATCCGTGGTGGTCGAAATAAGTTGCTCACTAGCATTGCTGTTTTCAGTACCCACCAATGTCTCATTTATCACCCCGTCCGACGATGAATCTGCTGGAGGATATTCTTGCGTGTTTAGGGGAAGGACGTTTCTCACTTCTGGTGAAGAACCTTTTGCGGCAGTGTCATCACTGAATAATGCAGGCACGTGCACACTTCGGTCCCTTGGTGGCCTTCGCTCTTTAGGAAATTCTGGAAGCAGATAGGAAAGGAAAAATAGCACATTACATATTTAAAATAGTGGTCCGTTTGCAAAACTCCGAAAGTAAGCTTTTCTGCATTGCAAATGACTCTTCACCATGGCGGCCCATCGTAAACGTCAGGTGCAGCTGTTTTTCACCCTCCTTCAACAAAAGGAATGGCTAGGCGAAGCTGATGCTAATCCCTTTATCCCGACAGCGTGTCGTGTAAAGGAAAGGTACGCGGCATTGCTCATATGTGACATGTCTGCAGCACTGCACCTTTTTCTGACCTCAAAGCTGGTTTGAAGGAATTTTGATGTGTCAAGAAGCCGACCTCCAAAGTTTTGAAAAGGGTCCATAGAAGACGCGCCAGAAAATTTAATATGTATGCGCACCAACCACTCCAACCCTCATTGAAGACTAAAGCCGAGTTAGATAACTTAGCACTGCGCCGAAAAATTTCCCGTCTATCACTCTTCCACAAGCTTTATCACCACCCTTCCCTTCATGATGAATTCTTTCAGCCACCCCCAGTTATCTTTCCACGTCGCGATCATCCTTACAAAGTTAAACGCATTAACTGCCAGTCATTCCATTATGCCTATTCTTTTTTACCACGCACAATAACCGAATGGAACGCTTTGCCATCAGAAATTGCCACAGAATCTGATCTAAATAAATTCCAACATCTTATGCACTCATGTTTCAACAACTAAAAAGGTATTTTTTTGAGCGTTCTTTTCTTCTGCCTTGTCTTCTTTTTATTTTATAATTTTTGTTTTGTACTTCAGCGCACCTTTTCCAGTGTCGTCTTTTTCTTTTTCTAGCGGTGCTGTTATTTATGCTCAAATTTTGCTGTTATGTGCATTGTTGCGACCCTTTCTGTGAATGCCTATTTATGATTAATATTTTGTGATTTCTGTATTTTGAATAAATAAATAAATAAATAAATAAATAAATAATGCAACGTTTTCAAATGCCACCACGAGGCGATAAGCAACATGGTAACAAACACCAAGGTTAAGGAGGTATCTGACCTTTGAATGGGAACACCGTTGGGACCGCACTGGCTTAATCCATCCGTCCGCGCGGTTTTGTTCGAAGCTCTTGTCTTCGAAATGAGCCTGCAGAGGAATTTGGTATTGGAATTAGCCCCCACATTTCCTGCTCGAAAATGAAAACAATGAACACAGCACGCAAGAAAACAAAGTATTCCAAATATATCAGTCGAATTGCTCGAATGAGCACCTCAATCTGTACATAACAACATATTCTGTTAATCTCATTTACTGACCTAATGCGGCGTCGTTGGACGAAGCATCGGGCTAACAAGCAGCATAAGCTACCCAACGCAGCATACGTGTCAAAAACTAAAAAAATCGTAAGTAAATTTATGTATATTTATTTCATTACCCTCAGGGCCAGAGGGCATTACAGAGGGGAGTGGGTTACACACGAAAGTGAAACAAAAAATACAGCTGTAAATACACTTAAAAATTAGACATAAATGAAGCTCACAGAAAAAACGAACAAACAGGTTACGTCAAAACATTTAACAAATTAACAGCGCATATCGCAGAATAAAAACAACAAAAAGCAACAGCATACAAGAAAAACAAAAACGACAAGAGAAATCACGTTCAAAAGGCAGTAACATGTGCGCATATAGAACAAGTGGAACAACCGTAAAAAAAAAAGATGACAGTGTTAAGGATTCTTGAGTTTATGAAAGCAGCAGGTTGGTTAAAGCAGATTTAAACGACAAAGGCTTTACTTGGGATGAATGAATTGTGATAATGATTGGTTTGGCGTGAAGGAATACCAACCTTATGACGATGGTCATTGCGATGTGAAATGTAAAAGGGTGGTAATATCATTTTATTCTTAAGAATGGGATTCTCGTAATAAATCTAATGGAACAGGCAAAGACGGTATATTTTCCTACGTTGTGACAGCAGAGGTAGTGACAAGCTTTTTTTCATAGTCGTGACGCTGGAGCTTCGATGATAATTTGAAAGAATGAAACGAGCCGCCCAGTTCTGGACGGATTCCAGTTGATAGATGAGCGTCTCTTGACTGTGGTCCCAAACAGATGCAGCATATTCCAGTTTAGTACTAACTAACGATTTATAAAGAAATAGTTTACAGAACTAGAAGCAAGACAAAAATTGCGGCGTAAGTAGCCCAGCATGCGATTAGCGTTGTTAGTTATATAATCTACAGGCGTGTTCCAAGAGAGATTAGAAGAAATAAAAACGCCTAGATATTTGTAACAAGACACAGATTGGATGCTATTATTATTAAGATGATACGAGGGCAGTGAAGTATTACAACAAGAAACACGCATGCGCTTGCATTTCTTAGGGTTTAGTTCCATGTTCCAGGTGTTAGCCCAGTCAAGAACATGATCAATATCGGACTGAAGAAGAGTTACATCAGCGTCACTGTTAATTTCGCGGTATATGACGCAGTCATCTGCAAAAAGGTTAATTGATGATCATAATCTAATAGGCAAGTCGTTGATATATATTAGGAAAAGCAAAGGCCCCAACACAGAGCCTTGTGGTACGCCTGATTCGACTGTCAAAGTGAAGGAGCAAGTGTTATTTACCGTGACAACTTGTGAACGATCAGTAAGAAAAGAATGCAACCATGCAAGAACGTTAGTATCAAGATTAAGTTTGCTTAGTTTGAAAAAAAGCAGTTGATGTGAAATCTTGTCAAACGCTTTTGAAAAATCTAGGAATATACAATCGACAATGGAACCCGAGTCAAGGATGGAATTCAGATCATGCGTAAACGATAAGAGTTGTGTTTCACAGGAAAATGACTTACGAAATCCATGCTGATAATCTCTAAAAAAGGCATTTGACAGTAGGAATGATGCAAGGCGAGAGTAAATTACATGCTCCATGATTTTGCATGGAATGCTCGTTAGAGAAATGGGTCTATAATTAAGCGGTGAATGTTTATCTCCAGACTTGTGTAAGGGAATCGACCTTCCAGTCGCCAGGAATGCAGGCTGTGTCAAGAGATTACTGGAAAAGATGAGAAAGTATTATAGCGCTGTAGCAGAGACAAATACAGAGTTCAGAACATTCGCGCACTCATCAGGCTGGATAAGTGCATCGGTTGAGTCCTTAAGGGCGATAGCAGTATCGTCTCTTTTATTAACGATGTTCCAGCTTGGCATAGTACTCCACATACCGCCGCTGGCTTGGGATTGTCACCCCCTGCATAGTGAACACACAGGTGAGGACTTCTAGATACCACCACTCCAGGCATGCAGCAACAAGACCAAGATGGTTGGTTTATTAGGGTTTAACATCCCAAAGCAACTCAGGCTATGAAGGACACCGTAGTGAAGGGCTCCGGAAATTTAGACCACCTGGGGTTCTTTAACGTGCACTGACATCGCACAGTACACGGGCCTCTAGAATTTCGCCTCCATCGAAATTCAGCCGCCGCGGCCGGGATCGAACCCGCGTATTTCGGGCCAGCAGCCGAGCGCCGTAACCACTGAGCCACCACGGCGGGGCATCCTTTTTAGAGTCAGCACCTATTTTACGTATCCTTCAAGCAGTGTTCCTTGAAGCAGCATCCCTTCAAGCAGCAACGGAGGCTGCAAGTGTTTACATCGGTGTGCTCAGCAAAAGTGGTGAAGCCCATATCCAAACCTATACTGGATGCCCGCTCGCCTCCGGACGGATCTACGGACGTCCGTAGGTCTTGTTCACACAATATGCAGAAGAGTTTCTTAGGGCAGCTGGTCCGCTTGAGGTCAGCGGGCTACCCTGAGGACGTCCTGGTTTCTATTGCTGAGACTAGCAAGTTTAAGTCACATACAAAAAAGATGAAATGCCTTGTGAAGAATCTAGACCTGCTGTAATGCCATACCTGCATAAAGTCTCACATAGCGTTAAAAAAGGTAGCCATTAAATACGGCGTTAAGGTTGCCTTTTCTGCGCCCACCAAACTGTCGTCACTTTGTTCCCGTATCTCTAAAAACAGCACAAAAAAGAAATGTAATGTCAAGCACCAGAGCATGTTCACCAGGTGCACAACCGATGTTGTGTGCAGGTTGATAACTGCAAATCTGCCAAAACATTTCTGCCAAAGCAAATCTGCCAAAACATTGCAACCACTGCAAAGACTGCACCCCTCTGTTCCATAATGTCAAAATCATCGGCCGCGGTAAAACGCAGATTGAACGAGAAATCTTAGAAACCTTCAAAATCAAGCAGTTAGGAACTGAATGCGTCAGTGACAGCTCTGGCAGGTTCACGGCAAAAGAGTACAGGTTCATGAATGGGGCATAGGTTGTCACATGCAATCTTCTGCCGCTCAATCAATTTTGTTCTTGTTGTTTTGATAGCGTTTGTGGTAGCTCTCGAGCATGTGCGCCCTGTTCTGTTGTTGGCAGTTCACCAAGTAAAGAATATTTCATTTGTGTTTTCAGCGTTGTCCTGTGTACTTCTCCTGCTTGTGAACGCGTCCTTTCCGCTGGTTTTCCACTTACTCTGCACCAACTGGCCCAACAAGCTATGCTTCTTCAAAAGCTAGACAATTGCTTCGCCAGGTGGCGTTCTTGCGAGGTAAACACGCTGCATTTAGTTAGGCCTAAGGGCTTGCAATTCGTCAAGTTATCTGAAAAAACATGGGCTAGTTATCGCTTTTACCTCTACGCGTTGGTCGAAATGGTTACATACAACACTATAAAACAATTTCAAGTTCCGAATGCGTTTTTATTGCACCTAGAATGCTTGTTTCTTGAAAGATTGGTGTGCAAGGTACAGGGTCAGGGTCGTCAGGGTACCGTTCGATAACACAGCGTTTTATCAGACTTGACACCCAACATTTCCACCCCTTACAGTGGCTTGTACCGAGTCGGAGCAACACAGGCCGCCTTACTCGCTTCCGCGAAACCGTCGTCTGGCTCAGCTGCCATAGAGACCTTGGCTTGCGGCCTCACTCGATTGACGTCGGGCAGGGCAATAAATCTCTCATTAAGGTATAGCCAGGGCTAGTTGGAAAACCACGTTTGAGGTAATTAAAGCGCGCAGCAAGACACGGGCCAGTGAACACAACAGACAAGTACTCGTCCCCACTGCTGTAATCATTAGCACATGGTTTTTATTTGTTTGTTTGTTTGTTTGTTTGTTTGTTTGTTCAATACTGCCAGGCGCCTTTTGGTGGCCAAGGCAGGAATGGGGATGCAATTGCACAGTGCTCTGTCAACGAACAAAAAGGGAAAAAGAAGGCCTGCAGGCAGGCAGGAAAATTTCTGCGGAACAACTCAAATAATAGACGAGTAACAAACACTTTACATTAAAATCCAAAACAAAACGCGACAAGGGCAACACTCCAGAATCGAACCAAATACTCTAATTTGACCGGCTGGGATTGATTGCAGGTAAAAATGTTTCGGCTGACGATAAGGTGACCACTTAGCGAGGTAACGCATTCCAATCGGCTGTCGTTCTTGGGAAGAACGACAGCTTGCATGCAGTGGTTCTGCATTGGTTCTGCAGTGGTTCTGCCCCTACAATTGTTTTATAGTGTTTGTGCCGAGTTTGTCGTGTTCTGTTATACTGCATATAAGTGTGAAAGTCTATTCTGGCGTGATTATTGACGATGTCGAATAACATTTTCAAGCGACGCATTTTGCGACGAGGTGGGCAAACCGGAACGGCTAAGAAGGTCAGATATCGATACCTGTCTTCCGTAGGCGTCGAAAATGAAACGTAGTGCTCTTCTTTGGACACGCTCTATACTTTTGGCATCCGTTTTCGTTTGCGGATCCCATACTACGTCAGCATATTAGAGTAGTGGACGCACTAGGGAAGTATACGCAACAAGCTTTGTTTTAGTGGAAGCATGTTTTAGCCGGTATCTTATTAGCCATAGTCTTTTAGATGCCACTGAGGTTATGTTATTAATGTGCGGGCTCCAACTTAGATTCGAACTGATCGTTACGTCAAGGTACTTAAATTCATCTACCCGTTCAAGAGAGGCGCCGTTAATTTTGTAAGAAATGAAACCTTTTTCCTTGTTATGGTCATTTGTTTGCGCTTACTAACATTTAACGATATTTTCTAGTTGTTTCTAGTTTTCTAATTGTGTGATAAATTACGCAGTCGTCTGCAAAAAGCGAGCCTGCACAACAGGAGAATCGAACTTGAGGTCATTTAAATATATAAGAAAAAGAAGTGGCCCGAGGTCTGAGCCCGGCGGCACTCCTGAAAGCACTGGAGTGATCGATAAACCTGAACCAGAGATCTGCAAGTACTGCTGCCGGTGTGATAAGTATGCATCAAGCCATTGCAGAATTTGTTTATTTTCTAAGATGTGCTTAAGTTTAAGTAAAAGTTTACAGTGGAGTACACGGTCGAACGCTTTTTCAAAATACAGAAAAATGGCATGAATTTGTCTTGCTGTATCAATAGTTGAGAAGAAATCGTTGGTAGTGTGTAATAACTGTGTCGTAGTCGATAACCCACGGCGAAAACCATGTTGGGACTCAGATAAAAAGTTGTTGGGACTCAGATAAAAAAGACTGTAGACTGTATCGCCACCGAGCGGGGCGACACCAAACAGCAAGCTGAGGCGCTCAGGACGAGAAAGGAAGAATGCGCGCGAGCCGCGAGCGGCATATGGCGTGCGGACTGTACCAACATGGCGAAGACAGCATGGAAGAAAGCGGCGATGGCGCGATGGCTCGTGGCCAGCCGAGGCCGAACGAAGAGGCGTTCGCAACAGGAAACAAATTTCATGATTCGCGTACCTTTAGTGCAGCTTTACGAGAGGTGGGCTAGTTGTACTCGGTGTGGACCGTGATTAACGCAATTTCGGACTGCATACAACAAAATGCGCTGTCATAGTTGAGCACAAAGCGCGGTCTTTGCGCCGGTGCGCCTGCTCTTCAAAAAATGCAAATACGTGTGTAGTGCACAGTCATCAAACAATTTGTGCCACACTTGCATGTTTCATTCATTGGTTGGAATAAAACGTGAAGGCTGAAAACGCTTGCCATGATCTAAATCATTTTTAATCAATGTGGCAGCTTTCTGCCAATCGCCTGAACATAAAGGCCCGTCTTCTTAACATAGTCTTGAGTTAGACGTTTCAGAAACCGCGGACGTCTTAAACGGACGTCTTAAAGAAGTTTCCAGAAGACGTCTTGCCGTCGACGTCTATGAAACGTTTCAATCTAGCGCAAGACATGTAAAGCCATTTCGAGCTGTTTCAGGACGTTTCTAAGACGTTCTGTTTCGTGGGTTAGAAATGAAGTGTTCCATTAGTTTACCTGTAGTGCGCAGCAAGCTTCTGGGCTTGTAATTTGAGACGCGGAACCTATTATCAGATTTATTTACTGGGACAACTTTAGCCAGTTTCCAATCACTAGGGGCCTCACCTTTATGCTGACTAGCATTGAAAATATAAAGAGGTATTTCGCGCACCATTCCGCGTGCCTGTAAAGAAACGTATTCGGAATATCATCGGGCCCAGATGATTTCTTTATATTCAGGTGAAGAAGAGCGGAGAAAATGCCTGCTTCACTTATAGTAAGATCGGATACATGAAGATTGCTTTATCTGAAATCAGTTGTCTGGTCATCACCCACGAGAAACACAGAAGAGAAATAGTCATTAAATGTTGTCGCTATTTTTCGATTATCACTAACATCCACATTACTTATTGTCAGTTTGTTTACTGCATCTTTTTTTTTAGATGAGCCCAGTATTTTCGCGGGTCATTAACGTGAAATTTGTGCAGTTTAACATTAAAGTATTGAAGTTTTGATACCTTTATTTTGTTTCTTAAGTCTCTGCGAAGTGATGCCAGAGTACTGTGTCCGACTTTCGACATATTGTGCGAAAGGCGTTTTATACGGCGCTTTAAATGAGGTATTTCACGTGCAATCCAAGGACTCTGGCTATGGTTTTTTTATTCCTCAGCGGGACGTACCGATGTATTCACCTGTGCACCGTATTTTTAAAACACAACCACAAGTCATTCCGACTCATGTCTCTGTCAATGTGCCTAGCAGAAAATTTGTCGTAGTCTTGTTCAAGAAGATCTAAAATACTTTCATCCTCAGCGTTATTGAAGTCATAAAGTTGTTTTTTGTTCTGCGTGTAATTGGACGTGCCATTTTGGTTTTGAAGAGCACTAGATCGTGATCGGATATACCAGGCATAATATCTACCGTAAACCCCAGCCGTTCAATAACATTAGATACAAACACAAGATCTAAAAGTGAACTCGTGGTCGCAGTGACCCGCGATGGTTCAACCACAAAAGCAATATCAAGTAGCAAATCAGAATGCCGTCATGAAGACGAGACTCTCAACGATTCCCATTTTATCTTTGGGAAGTTAAAATCACCGCACGAAATGATATGCGCGTATCGCTTTTTGTGCTCATGCAGAAAATCATACAGTGTCTCAAGTGTACTCAAATCTGAATTTGGTGGCCTGTAAACGGCGCCAACGAGAATGCTGCGTTTGGAAGTATGAAGCAGAATCCAGGCCATTTCTGCACTACTGTCATGTGGTAGAAGTGTATAATCTGTTCCTTTCTTTGTCACAATGGCTACGCCACCCTCTCTGGAGCTGCGGTCGTGGCGGACAATTTCGTGCGAATCAGGTATCACGTCTTCATCAGGTATGTTATCGCCGCCGCGGTGGCTCAGCGGTTATGGTGCTCGGCTGCTGACCCAAAAGACGCGGGCTCGATCCCGGCCGCGGCGGCTAGAATTTCTTTGGAGGAGAAATTCTAGAGGCCGGTATACTGTTCGATGTAAGTGCACGTTAAAGAACCCCAGGTGGTCGAAATTTCCGGAGCCCTCCACTACGGCGTCTCTCATAGCCTTAATCGCTTTGGGACGTTAAACCCCATAAACCAAACCAAACCAAACCAGGAATGTTATCATGCAGCCAGGCTTCAGTGAGCACTGCAACGTCCGGCTCGTATGTACGTTGAAAGAAGACTTTCTAGTTCCTCAGTGTTATCCAGAATGCTGCGAGCATTAATATTCAGATTCGATAATATTCAGATAATACTCGATTTACACGACCATCTTTTCTTCTGAAGTGTTATTGAAGCTGTCATCTTGAACCAAGTGGAACTAATTTATCTTGTGCTTCATCCCACCGGAACAGCTTACCATTTATTTTAATTTTGTCGAACGACAGCATGACTTTGTCTCCCTTGAATTTGTTCTCAGCAGTAGCAGTCCAGAGTTTTTGTCGGATATTGACTGTACCCGCTGGGAGAAGTCCTCCGATATACTATATTCTGTGCCCTTTAGCTTCTTGCAATTCATGAGAATGTTAGCCTTGTTTCTGCCGTCCACAAGCTTAGAAATGACAGGTCGGCACTTGTCTTCAGCCGAGCGACCGATTCTATGAATACGCTCAATAGCCACATTTGGAACCTTCAGTGCGTCGGCCAGAATGATTTCGCAAACTGTCTTCTCAAGGCTCTGATGGTTTTCTTCTGTATCTAATGATTTTATGCCGTGCACAATCAGGTTGTTTCTTCTACTCCTATTTTCCAAATCATCTACCTTCAAAGCAAGTTTCTCGACAGTTGACTGAAGTTCATCTACTTTACATGTGTAATCAGTCACCGTGGCCGAAACCTCATCAATCTTCTGATCAATTGAAGACAGCGTATTACACGTATCGGTCAGCTTGCTGTTAGTGTCTTTCAAAGTTTGTTTGAGACCCCGAACGTCCTCAATTAGAGTTGAAAGCATCTCCTCAGTAGGCGGTCCCGGATTCATCTCTACATCACCGCAAGAAGGCAGCAGGTTCACAAAGCAATGGTAAATCATAGTGAGCACATCACTCAGACTGTGGGCACGGCAGAAGCAAAAGGCAGACATTGTTACTGCGATAGACGTACGCAAGGCGATCGTCTCTCATCTGGACGAAATACAGGAAAGGATTCGTGAGCGACATTGTCACTATACCTCCTTGCGAGTATGCTTTTGCATGCAGGCTAGTTGGTGCCTAAGCATTCTGGGTTTTTATGCGCAAAGGACACGACACAAAAGAAACGAGGTAGACAGGACAAGCGCTTGTCCTGTCTACCTCGTTTCTTTTGTGTCGTGTCCTTTGCGCATAAAAAACCCAGAATACTATACCTCCGCCGCGCCCACTTTTACGCTCTTTGCCAGAGCGGTGACGTAACCGACGACGGCAAAGCAAGTCCGACAGGTGGGGATGCCCAAGTGCGCATGCTCAGGAACATGTCACTGATGTCGCATCTTTGAGGACTGGTAGGCTTGATCGTGCAGTAATCCTTCTCCGCTATCGCAGAAAGGCTGCAGCGTACCTCGGCGGTTGTGGGTGTCGGACAGGTGCAAAGCGCGGGCTGGACGAAAAACAGGAAAGGATTCGTGAGCGACATTGTCGCTATTCCTTCGCCGCGCCCAGAAACACGCGTGACGAATTTTACTGATGTGGCTACGTGACGGCAACGAAAAGATCCTTTTTCTCCCAGTTGTGGTTTCTTTAAAGGCAATACGAAAAGGAAGAAAAATTAACCATTACTGGGGAAAAAAGCCGCCTTCCGTTGGCGTCACGCAGCCACAACTTCTTGGCTTACAGACGCACAGAAGGTAGGTTCGGCGCTAGGATATTGGTAGTGGTGGGAGGTGAAAGCATTTATTGCCAAGTAATGCAGAGGGGGGCAACCCCCACCCCCCTTACGTGGCGCGAGGCAACCCTTAGAGGGCTGCCCTTAAAGAGCAAAGGACATCCCTTGGAGAGCTATCCGCTTCAGGGCGTCGGTATAATTATCCGGTGCTGGTCAGTTCGAGCAGAGAAGTAGAGTTAGAGTTATAATTATAGTTATAATTAGAGTTAAGCAGAGAAGTAGAGTTAAGAGAGTTAGGTCTTGTGGCGTTAAGGTAAAACAAATAATAAACCGAACAAAAGGCTGCGACAAGATCTTCACGTGCTCGCTTACCAGCAAGAGCGCCTATATAATACGGCTGCCTCACTGGGAAATGTCTTATAGTCGTCAGGTTGTGAAGAAGCGCTCGGCAAATTTTGATGTGGCCCGGCAGGCTTTAACACTCGCCTTTCAGCTTTCCTGGCCTGCGTCATCGGCGCAAGTGCGCACTGGTCTGATGAGCAAAACATACGACTTCTGGTAGCGTGGTGCAGAAGATGCGGTGTGTACCGAGGCGCCTCTAATCGGGAGAAGAAAGGTGTCGGAGAACGCTCTAAACATGCAAAACCGAGACGAAAACGGTTTGGTTGGTTGATTGGGGTTTAACGTCCCAATTAAAGCGACTGAGGCTATGAGAGACGCCGTAGTGAAGGGCTCCGGAAATTTCGACCACCTGGGGTTCTTTAACGTGCACTGACATCGCACAGCACACGGGCCTCTAGAATTTCGCCTTCATCGAAATTCAGCCGCCGCGGCCGGGATCGAACCCGCGTCTTTCGGGTCAGCAGCCGAGCGCCGTAACCACTGAGCCAGCGCGGCGGGGCAGACGAAAACAGCTAAGCAGTTTCCCCCATTGGGCTGCGCCCCTTTGCTTAAAGTGAGCTCTGAGCTCGTGTTGTGTCATAGCCTCCTCTATGGTTGTGTGTGTGTGACGCAACATTCAGAGATCAAGCTATGAGGTCTGTTGTGCTTCCGGCTGTTCTGCACACATTAGAAAAGGGCACCGGCTATTTCGCTTTGCTCGCGACAGTGCGCGCAGAAAAAAGTGGCAGTCGGAGGTCAAGCGAGACGGCTAGACCAAAAGTAAAGTATGCGAGGTAAGGCATGCGAAACGATTGCTTTCCAGAGGAATTTCTGCTGGGGACGAAGGAAAAAATTGGAGAAGACACTTGAGCTCCGCCTTAAAGGTATGACGCGATAGCGTAGTGGGTTATAGCTTTCCATTCTGAGCAGTTTTACACCTTTGAGCGCATTTTTCATTTTGTCAATTGTTTCACTTAATTAATTGATCAATTACATATTCAACAGTTTCTTAATTAGCATCATCAAGCATTGGCTTTTAGTTCTGAGCATTTTGACGCCTTTGAACCCCTTGTTTCATTTCTTTAATTAATCAATTAATCACAATTATTTCATCTAATTTACTTATGTAATGCCCCGCCTAGGGGCCATTAAATGATCATGATTAACTCGTCATCGCCTATTACACACCAATCAATCATCAATCACTACTAAAACCACATATTACCATGATACGATTTTTTTACGCAGCCCTCGATTATAGGTCACCGGTTCGAAACCCTGCCGTGAGCTAGGCTCTAACTTAACCAGTCAGTTTATGTTGCACGAAACGCTGAATCGTGTTACACCATCCGGAACATCCTGCGACAAACGGTTGGCACGAGACTTTCTTTTTTTTTTTTTTTACGCAGCCCCAGATTATTTCCGACACGCGGTGCCGACTACTTTCGTCCGAACGGCTTTTCGACCGAACGAGCTGAATATGTTATCGCGTATTTACATCTCCTTAATTAATTACTGAAATTAGCAGCCATAAAAAGGCGCCTTCTCGCACTTGATTTCAAGGCGAACGAGAAGCTATTTAATGGCTATCTTTGGCGAATATGCAACTGCAGCTGGAAATAAGTAATCCTGATTGTTGGAAAAGTAATCGAAATGTAGAGTATCCAGGTCAAGACATGCACTGGAATATGCTGCGCACGTTATGAGAATGCTGGCTATTGCTATTTTCCAGTGACTCCACTGTGGTGGCTACTTGCGGCACCTACAACACGACCTACTGTAGGGCGTGCCTATAACTATAAAAAGTATATATATTAAGCAGGCAAGGGAAGGGGTTCGAGGGGCTCGTTATACATTTTAAGAGAAGCCAACAGCCCCAGAAACCAAGGAACACTGGGGATATTTATTTAGATTTATTTATTTTGGGGTGTTGATCAATGGAGAATATTACTGAATATGTTATCGCTTAAAGATAATTGATTGGAAAAGCAGAAGAAAAAAACAACCACATGACACCGGTGGGATCCGAACCCACGACCTCCGAACGCGTCCGGTGCTCTACCTCTGAGCTACGACGACGGCTGTCAAATCTGCTTTCGGGAGTATTTATGTTTATAAGTAACCTAACCTAGAGAGTGTTCATCAGCGTGTGTGTGTGTGTGTGTATATACAGGGTGTTTCACCTAAGACTTTCTGCAATTTTTAAAAATAAGCTATTTGAATTAGATGCCCGCTTTTTCTGGCAAAGCATTGTCAGTGGTGAAGTACATCATAATGCAGCTAAGACGTGCTAACTAGCAGGATTGTTAACCAATATTTAATAGTTAACTTTTAAACTATTACCCTTGGGCTCCTTAATTATTGAGAGGCATGTAGCCCATCGTAAGTAATGTCCATATCCGTTTTTAGAATTTCGAGAACGCGATTATCCTCGGCGCTGTGGGCCAACAAATATCGCCTACATCGCGCCAAAATACACGCGGTTTGAGAAGCTTGCAGGCAAAGCCACCTCTCCAGTGAAACTAACTCGTCGAAATAGCCAAAATTTGTTGGGCCACAGCGCCGAGGATAATCGCGTTCTCGAAATTCTAAAAACGGATATGGACATTACTTACGGTGGGCTACTTGCCTCTCAATAATTAAGGAGCCCAAGGGTAATAGTTTAAAAGTTAACTATTAAATATTGGTTAACAAGCCTGCTAGTTAGCACGTCTTAGCTGCATTATGATGTACTACACCACTAACAATGCAATTCCAGAAAAAGCGGGCATCTAATTCAAATAGCTTATTTTTAAAAATTGCAGAAAGTTTTAGGTGAAACACCCTGTATATATATATATATATATATATATATATATATATATATATATCCCACCGGCGGCATGTGGTTGTTTTTTATTCTGCTTTTCTAATCAATTAGCTTTAAGCGATAACATATTCAGTAATATTCTAAATTGATCAACACCACAATATAAATAAATTTAAAAAAAAATTCCCCTTTGCCCCTTGGTTTCCGTGGCTGTTGGCTTCTGTCATATTTATAACGAGCCCCTCATTCCGCTTCCCTTGTTTGCTTAATTGCTTAGCGAGGGCCTCGGTTCTGGCAGCCTTGACGCCATAGAAAGCATAAGAGGGTTCCCACGCAGCTTCCACCCTCTCCGTTCGATGACGTTCTACGTCACACCTGCGGTAACTCAGAACGTTCTACGTCCGCCGCTTATGAACGTGGGTGGCGCTGATGAACACTCTCAAGGTTAGGTTACTTGTAAACATAAATACCCCCGAAAGCAGAAGGTTTGACAGCCGTCGCTGTAGCTCAGAGGCAGAGCACCGGACGCGTAATTCGGAGGTCGTGGGTTCGGATCCCACCGGCGGCACGTGGTTGTTTTTTCTTCTGCTTTTGTAATCAATTAGCTTTAAGCGATAACATATTCAGTAGTATTCTAAATTGATCAACACCACAATATAAATAAATTAAAAAAAATTCCCCTTTGCCCCTTGGTTTGTGTGGCTGTTGGCTTCTGTCATATATATATGGTTGGTTGGTTTATGGGGTTTAACATCCCAAAGCGACTAAGGCTATGAGAGACGCCGTAGTGGAGGGCTCCGGAAATTTCGACCACCTGGGGTTCTTTAACGTGCACTGACATCGAACTGTACACGGGCCTCTAGAATTTCTCCTCCAAAGAAATTCCAGCCGCCGCGATCGAACCCGCGTCTTTTGGGTCAGCAGCCGAGCACCATAGCCGCTGAGCCACCGCGGGGGCCTCATATATATATATATATATATATATATATATATATATATATATATATATATATATATATATATATATATATATTAAAATCGGGGAATTAAAATCGCCATGGCTGTGGCTTAGGAACACCAATTACTTCTCTTCTGAAAAGAAGAAAAACTGTTCTGATTACTTTTCCCACACTCTCTTTCCCTTCGTTTCCGTGCTTCTGTCCCATGCTGTTCATGTATTTCCTTTCATTTGATTTGCGATGCTTTTGTAATTCAGAGTTATTCGCATTCACAAATTACCCTGCGTCCTACAAGAATTATATATTTCTTGCGCCCTATATATGCTTCTGGTGACGCTTTTCTGCAACCTTGGCGCTACTTTTGGCTACTTGGATGGATGGATGGATGGATGATAATCGCTTTACCCTTTGTACCGGGCGGTAGCTTTCGCCACCCAGCCTATACTTCCCCCATTGTTAATTTATTTTTATTTTCCCTTTCTTTCCCTTTCGCTCTTACAATGTCTAATCTGTCTATCCTTTTCCCCTCGAAATTCACCCCTCCCTTTATTTCCGCCACCAATCCTCCAACCTCCCCTTCGTCAATGTCACGCTTTTCCCATCCACTCGCCCGTCCTCCCCAGTAAATCCAGCGCTATCTCTATGGCCGTTGCTGCCCCCTCTGGGAGGGCTGGGCGGAGTTCTGCGCACCTCAGAACCAAGTGCTCTATGGTCTCCGTTTCCGTTTTACAAGCAGACCACAAAATATCCACTTCTTCAAATTTGGACCTATACGTTTTTGTTCTCAGAGTCCCTGTCCTAGCCTCAAAAAGCAGTGAACTGTCCCGCGAATTATCGAATAATCGCTCTTTTTTGATGTCCTGTTTTCGTGTCCTATATATGCCTAGCGCCGATTTTTCCTGCATTCTTTCTTTCCACATCTTTCTTTCCGTCTCCTTTACCTCCGCTTTCACGTTAGTATTTTGTTGCGTCCCATCCCTCACCCGTAAATACTTCGTTCTTAGCTTTCGGGTTCTATTAGTCCATTTTGTGTTAATACTTTTCATGTACAGATACTTGTACACCTTTTTGCCCACCTTGTTTCCTCCATTTGAGTGAGGCTCTGATCATATTTCAGTTTGCTGATGGCCTCCCGAACCTCGAACGACGCCCAACCCATATCTCCCTGGACTCCCTCATTCGGAGTGTTCCCATGGGCTCCCAAGGCTAGCCTTCCTACCATGGAGGTAAAAAAACTAGGAGGGAGTGCGCTCAGCCTCTGCAAGCCATCCTCCTCTGACGCCGCTGCCGAGGGCCCTTTTGCGCACTGACTCATGGGAAATAGGCCCTCCTCCACAGTTACCAGACTGCCAGCCAGCGGTGCTTTTTAGTGAACAACCGTGCTCCGAAGTAGCGCAGCGTAGCGCTTTGGCGGAATGCGTACCGAGCTCGAGGTTGTCTGCAGGCTCCGCGTCTCTGTTGATTACACTCTTGAGTTTTTGGGTGCACTGTAGAAAACTGCGTGTAAACTTTTCATCAAAGGGTGCGGCCGCGACCTCGTCACTGTTCAACTGTGGTTCATAAAGAGAATGGAGAGGAATTCCTTTCGTCGTTATACACGCATACGGAGCGTTTATTTCAGCGCATGCTATGAGCGGAGAACTCGAGAGTAGGCGAAGAAACGAGCCTCTAAAAAAGGGCGCAGCGGCTTCCAGAGCGCTCACGGCGGACGGACGTGTTGAACGAGCGCTCCGGCGCGCTGCGCAAGATTCTATTTCTCGGGCAGGCGGACTTCGGCCCGCCCATGGGCCCTCCGTTCTCCGCTATTCTCAAGGCACAAGTCGTGCCGAATACGCGCGCGCACATAGGCGGTTCCGACGTGAAATTCAGCAGTGAAGTATTTCTCTCTCTCTCGCTGTCGAGAGAGAGTGACGGCGGCTTTACGTCTGCCCCTGCGCGGGGTCTCCCGGCCACTGCGCACAATCACTTACAAAAAAAAGTAAACTGTATACATAGCCGCGCGCTCGTAGCGTCCTGTCTCGGACTAATCGCGCGCGCGGCATACTGCACTAGCGGCCGGGGTGGGGCGCCCGGCCGCGTATACCGTCGGAGGTAGCACCCACGGAGCGTTCGTGTCACGCGTGCACTACCTGGCGAAGAGCGAGCGGGAAGTCAAGCCCGCCTGTTCGATGAACGCACAGAGGCTCACCACTGTTCTGTCACGGGTATAGAGGCTAGAATATCACGGCTGCGCGCAGTGCCGCGCGGCCACAGGAGCGCTTCGAGACTGTCCGGGATGATTCCCAGCGCCCTGCAGGCCGCGAGAATCTCGCGACGCGGCACTGCAGAAGCGGCACAGCGAAGGAGCATGTGCTCCAAGTGTCTCCACTGCGCCGCAGTCAGCGCACGCGTCGCTCGGGGATGGTGGCCGCTGCGGCGAGCGAGCAGTTTGCGCTCACCACGGAGCCGTCAGTGAACGCAAGCAGATGGTCGCCTAGTTGCTCGTACAGCGAGAGAGCGAAACCGAAACCGAAATCCAGCTAAGAGCTACCACTGCCTTGTCACGTGAGGGCCTATTTCCCATGATGCTTTCCATTATATTTTTTATGACTAGGCTTCAAGATTGTGACGTCATGGTCCCTCCTAGTTTTTCTTCCTCCATGCTTCCTACACTTCTTTGTCTGACCTCTAGCCATGGAGGAAGGAAAAAAGAGGAGAGTCTGTCACGTGACATTTTGTGAAGCCGGAAACAAGCTCGGCGCCATCTTACTCCGGCGGGCTTCTGTTTACATTTCGCCGCCGCGCCGATTGCGCGCGCGTTTCAAAGCCAACGAAGGAGCGTGCTACTGCATGGGCGCAGGCCCCCGCGCGAGTGGCGCTTGGCCGGTTTAGGGTGCCCTATGCTGGTGTTCGTCAGCGGAAAAGTTAATAAAGCGGAAATACCCGTGTCAGACAGGCGGCTACTTCCAGTTACTGCTTCGTACTGCGTCATATTCGTGCGGTCTCCAACTGCTCGGCACCGGTCATAAACGCCATAAGACCCTCCTCCCCCCCTGGCAACGCCTGTCCCCGGGAATCTGAAGGCTGCATTCGACGAAACTTGTATGCTTGCTTGTTTAGCTCAGCGCTAGAAATTTGCCTTCACCGGGAGAGGTGAAGGTCAATACGCTCCACACGCTCCACTTTTCTCTACTTGGTGAAATACTAGTTTGTAATGTCACTGCATAGTAGCACACTTTACTTGTGATCGACAATACAGGCAATGAAAGTCGATCTGTTGTACGTAATGAATGCATCAAAATATTTTTCTTCAACATAACCACAGGCCCTTTTGCTGGGCTAGTTGGTGTGACATATTATGTTCTGGAAAGTAAAAACAGCATAAATTTTACACAAACCACACAGAAAGATGGACAGGACGGGCGCTGTCCGTCTTTCTGTGTGGTTTGTGTAAGATTTAGCGCTGTTTTTACTTTCCTGAACACAATACCACCACAAACATCAATGAAATTCAGCGCACATGCGGATCCTCATTTCACCACGTACTTTTTACGACAAATAACACTATCACAGGACATGGGCACAATAAACACATGTGAGAAAAGGCCACCAAATTCAGTTAGAGCTTCGCCTTTTTCGCACTTCTTGACCATGACATCAGCTAGAAAAGCAATTGCAAACCTAGCTGCTACAGGAAACCGGTCTAAACATAGCGCGTGACCAAAAGCACAGAATTGGCCACGATATTGATACATGCATTCGAAGAGACAGAAGTAGTGCATGCACTAGAAGAGAAAGAAGTTAGTTGGCTCTCGCTCGCGCGCTCGGACCACTGAGGGTATGTGCCATTCTGTCGTAGGCTACAACAACAACACCACTGAGGGACCGGCGCAGTTTTTCGTACTCTGGTGTTCGATTTCGCGTTGCACGCTACAATATGAACGAATACACTTGAGCCCGGCACGTCCCAGAGGCAAATAGCTCGCTAGACGCTTCAACGCTTCAAACGGGCATGTAACAAAGTTTCTGCAAATACTAAGAGCAAAGCGAGCGCAGCTGCTTCCTTTACAATATCGCTCTCCGCCCATGTCATGGCCCCCGCCGCTCAAACAAGCGCAATCGTCGAAAAACGAAAATGACGGTTATACCGACATCAGTGACAATCGCTGGAGCGTTGCAAGAACACGCATAGGTAGCAACGAGGTTTCACTGCCGATGTAAACGGGAGCGCGAATGGCACACACACACTGCACGTACAGGACGCGAAACGTCCGCACAATGCGCCGACGACCGCTCTAGCGCACGCCGTATTGAATCACTGGTGAACGAACAGCGCGAATGCAGCGGCGGTCTCCCGACGGCTCCGAGCAGTGACGCAGTAGACGAAATGCCCGTGCGATTGTGGTCGCCGAGTACGTTGAAATCAATGCACGCAACAACGAGAGCTTTGCAGCGAATTCCACCTGAGATATGATAAATATGAGAGAACGGCGCCAACGTCAGCTTGTGAACACGATCAAAAACAAACTCGAGCAGTTGAGGAAAGCACGCCTACGCCGCACCTCAAATGCTACGCCGCGGCCGTCTGCTATCGCCCGGTTTGTAAACAGCAACTACGACGCCGTTGCTAAGCTGCCGGAGTAAGATGGCCTCCCAATCGAGAAAAAACCACGTGATTTCCTCCACACGTTTCTCCCAGGGTGCTGTGTGGAAAAAGCCTCTCCTCTTTTTTTCCTTCCTCCATGCCTCTAGCCCTGACTGTACTTCTGATTTCATGCACAGGACTGCATTTCCAAATGCGAGGCCCGGTACCATGATTCCCTTCCATACCCCTCTAACCACCTCATACCTATTATAGTTCCATAGTGCTCTATGCTTCATAATGTCTGAATTCCTTTTTCCTTTATCCTTCAGAATCCTCTCATGCTCTTCCAGATATTTTTTCCCTTCACTTAGCCATACACCTAAATACTTATAAGTTCTCACATGGTCTATCATAGTGGCTTGTATTTCTAGTGGGTCTCCCTTCTCATCATTATAGACCATTATCCCTGACTTCTCTCTACTGAACTGGAGTCCTAGCTTGTTGCCCTCCTCACCACAGATTTTAGCTAGTTCCTTCCAGTAGAACTTTTGACACTTCGGCAGCTGGTTGGCTACTTTTTTTACTTTTTTTTCAGCTTTTTGTGGCCACTTTTAAAATTTAGGACCTGGTAACCCTGGCCAGTACGGCTATGTACGGCTCCGTAGCGCTGTTGATTTGTCGCGTAGTGTTGCGCTGCTTTATAGCTCTGTTATTTTAATGCGTGGCTTTGTTTGGTCTGTGGACGAAAGTAGTATGTAACTTGAGCAATTTGAAAGATACGGGAAGCGCCTTAAGCTCTTCTGGAATACCGGACTCCCGTACTGCGTCGTCCTTGGTTTAAAGAAGGCTTAGTGCACAGTAGCGTACAGTGCTGCGCAGGTTAGTGCCTTAAGGCCAATGAGAATAAATAAAGAACAGATACATTGCCAAATATGGTGTGGAAAAGTGAGAGCTGTTATTGCCTTATACTTATTGAGGTGTTTGTTAAAGTGCATTGTCTGTTATACTTGCAGCATTAAACACTAATATTAATTGGTTCCAATGTTTTTACTTGGGCTGCTGCATTGTGCCATTTGTTTCACATAACTGATGTTTGCAGCGTTCTTTTTATTTCAGAAATCCTGTGGGTGTGAAGATTACGGATGTGTGTTCCAAGCTTGCCACATTTGAAGAGTCACATTTAAGAAATTTTCCGAATATAACCCGTTGCTCTGCTGATGTATCGTCAACCACAATAAAATATGCCTGCTGTGCATCAAATTGTTTTACGTTTTATTGCATCGCGCGAAGTGAAACAAACACGCATGGACTATATATGCGAATAATCGAGAAAGATCCGCCAACGGACGTACTCAACTGGACGTCCAGCGGCGGGCGAAACGTATACCTTTGGCCTCCTATCGGGCGGCCGACGGACTTCTACCGGCTGTTTGCGGATGTTCAGTGGGCGTACTATACTGAGGACGTACGGAACATCCGAGACAGACCTCTGCCGGCCGTCCGTAGGATATCGGTGGTTGCTTGGGAAGAAGTCCTTTCCTCTGGAGAGTCTTTATTACAGGTTTAAATGTAAAAAAAAAAACAAATAATTCTCGCTGTCTCGTTAGGTTAGGTTTTTGTGAGGTTTTTTTTGGGGAAGTGAAATGCGCAGTATCTGTCTCACATATCTCGGTGGACACCTGAACCGCGCCATGAAGGAAGGGATAAAGGAGGGACTGAAAGAAAGGAAGAAAGAGATGTCGTAGTGGAAGGCTGTGGAATAATTTCGACCACCTGCGGATCTTTAACGCACACTGACATCGCACAGCATACGGGCGCCTTTTACGTTTCGCCTCCATCGAAACACTGCCGCCGCGGCAGGGTTCGAACCCGGGTACTCCGGTTCAGTATGCTTTCTCGTACCTTGGCGACTTTTTTGGCTACTAAATGAAATGTTTGTCCCAGTTGGCGACTTTCTTAGCTACTTTTCAGAAGTTTTTGGCGCTTTACTTCCACAAGGACCTGGCAACCCTGGTCAGCGCTTCGTCGAGCATTTGCAGAGCCTGTGGCGGATGGTCTAGGGGAGAGCAGGGACAGCAATGGGGCAGGGGAGGAAGGGCCTAGGGAGAGAACAGCAGGGGACTGGGACAGAATATAAGGCAAGGTTCCCATCGGAACAGCGACAGGACCAGACGGCATACCTATGAGATTAATTACCATACTAGGCAAAAAAAGCACACTGAAATTACGACAGATCATTGAAAAAGTAGTAGAGGGAGGAGACGTTCCAAAAGACTGGAAGGTGAGCAGGATGAGACTAATATACAAAGGCAAGGGAAGCAGGGACAACATTAAATCCTACCGACCAATTACGGTCACATCAGTTATTTACAGGCTAGCAATGCAGGTGGTGAAAATGAGAATGGAAGCATGGGCAGAGCGTGAGGAGATCTTGGGAGAGTTGCAGAACGGTTTCCGAAGGGACAGACGGTTGGAGGACAATCTATTTGTCATAACGCAGTGTATAGAGCTAGCTGAGGCAAGTCGGAGGCCTCTATGGATGGCATTTTTAGACATTAAGGGGGCATATGACAATGTGAATCAGGAAAAACTTTGGGACCAATTGAAGGGATATGGCGCTGATAGAAATCTGGTTGAATATCTACAACGTGTATATTCAGACAATGAGGTCGTAGTAACCTGGGAGGGAGAAACTACAAAACCAGCTAAAATTAAGAGAGGGCTAAGGCAGGGCTGCCCACTATCACCTCTGCTTTTCATGGTATATGTGAGCCAAATGGAAAAGAGGTTGGAAGAGAGGGGGGTAGGAGTTGACGTGAGTTATATGCAGGATGGTCAGAAGGTAAACCAAGTGTTGGCTGGACTAATGTATGCGGATGATATTGTTCTACTAGCAGACAAGCGAGATAGGCTGCAGGAACTAGCTAAAATCTGTGGTGAGGAGGGCAACAAGCTAGGACTCCAGTTCAGTAGAGAGAAGTCAGGGATAATGGTCTATAATGATGAGAAGGGAGACCCACTAGAAATACAAGACACTCTGATAGACCATATGAGAACTTATAAGTATCTAGGTGTATGGCTAAGTGAAGGGAAAAAATATCTGGAAGAGCATGAGAGGATTCTGAAGAATAAAGGAAAAAGGAATTCAGACATTATGAAGCATAGAGCACTATGGAACTATAATAGGTATGAGGTGGTTAGAGGAGTATGGAAGGGAATCATGGTACCGGGCCTCACATTTGGAAATGCAGTCCTGTGCATGAAATCAGAAGTACAGTCAGGGCTAGAGGTCAGACAAAGAAGTGTAGGAAGGCTAGCCTTGGGAGCCCATAGGAACACTCCGAATGAGGGAGTCCAGGGAGATATGGGTTGGGTGTCGTTCGAGGTTCGGGAGGCCATCAGCAAACTGAAATATGATCAGAGCCTCACTCAAATGGAGGAAACAAGGTGGGCAAAAAGGTGTACAAGTATCTGTACATGAAAAGTATTAACACAAAATGGACTAATAGAACCCGAAAGCTAAGAACGAAGTATTTACGGGTGAGGGATGGGACGCAACAAAATACTAACGTGAAAGCGGAGGTAAAGGAGACGGAAAGAAAGATGTGGAAAGAAAGAATGCAGGAAAAATCGGCGCTAGGCATATATAGGACACGAAAACAGGACATCAAAAAAGAGCGATTATTCGATAATTCGCGGGACAGTTCACTGCTTTTTGAGGCTAGGACAGGGACTCTGAGAACAAAAACGTATAGGTCCAAATTTGAAGAAGTGGATATTTTGTGGTCTGCTTGTAAAACGGAAACGGAGACCGTAGAGCACTTGGTTCTGAGGTGCGCAGAACTCCGCCCAGCCCTCCCAGAGGGGGCAGCAACGGCCATAGAGATAGCGCTGGGATTTACTGGGGAGGACGGGCGAGTGGATGGGAAAAGCGTGACATTGACGAAGGGGAGGTTGGAGGATTGGTGGCGGAAATCAAGGGAGGGGTGAATTTTGAGGGGAAAGGGATAGACAGATTATACATTGTAAGAGCGAAAGGGAAAGAAAGGGAAAATAAAAATAAATCAACAATGGGGGAAGTATAGGCTAGGTGGCGAAAGCTACCGCCCGGTACAAAGGGTAAAGCCATTATCATCCATCCATCCATCCGAGCAACTGTAATGGTCGTAACGTTAACAAAATGGACGCTTTCATGTTTTGACACATTTGGTGCGGTACTTTGAGTTGTTTCCCTGGCGCAAAAGAAACGGACATGATGACTGATGCTTGCGAACTTCTGTTTTTCGACACGTTTTCACACGAAAGCAATGAGGTGGGTATTGAATTTTTTGATGTGCTTAATTAGAGTAACCCTCGGCGTTCCTCGGCGTTCGTCGAACGCCTCAGCGCGTGCCATCACTTTGATGAAGTCTTTCTGTGATCGCCGATCTCTGCGTTGAAATTTTTCCTGTTTGTAGTAACAACTTTATTTAGTCTTCTGAGTGAGGCGTCATATTGGTTGAAATTACGATTTCGGGTACTTGTTTATTTATTTATTTTGTCCAAATGGTTTTCGTACCTGGTACACGTTCGCGTGTTGTAAGGCATAGCGTGGCGGTAGGGCTGGGGTGAAATTTTGTCGGCACTCGCCGCTGGTCTTGTTCTGCTCTCTCATTGCCCTCTGATTCTTCCGGCACTGTTCATTTGGCCTCTGCGTGGTCTACATGTCTAACCCGGCACTCCTAAAATTTGGTGCCCTTCGCAGCCACTGAATACTTCAGAGTCTAAAGTTTAAAAAAAGATTTCAGTTCCCGCTTCTGGGCACAGCCTGAAGCGGGAGCGATGAGCGATAGTCACATGACCAATGTGAGTCATGTTGAATGTACTACCCCCCCCCCCCCCCCCCCCCCCTTATGTAATACTCCCCCAGGGGCCTTTAAGGGTCAAATAAATGATGATGATGATGAAGTGCAAGAAAAAAGTTCAGCAATGCTGTTTAGTGGTTCGCTGGCCGCGCGCGGGTGCTCCCAAGTTTTGAGCTCGTTAATTGAACCCGTGGTTTAGTCTTGCGCTTTATTCGCTTGTTCGTAGCGCTCTTTTTACATGTCATAAGCTGTAAAGGTTGATACTATTCGGTTCATTTGGTTCACCTCTTGACTGTCTAAACTCTCTCTCAGAAAGATAACCGAGATACTTAAGTAGAACTTGGTGCTGGGCTAGTTGGTCACTCATTCTTCCTAATAGCGCTGTCTTCAATTTAAAGGAATAGCCGCGGGTTCGAATGGAAAGACTCGGGTTCAATCCCGGCCGCGGCGGTCGAATTTCGATGGAGGTGAAATTCTTGAGGCCCGTGTACTGTGCGATGCCAATGCACGTTGAAGAACCCCAGGTGGTCGAAATTTCCGGAGCCCTTCACTGCGGCGTCCCTCATAGCCTGAGTCGCTTGGGGCGTTTAACCTCAATAAACCAAAGAATAGCCGAGATATGTCCCAGCTCACTTTTGCTTGCAGCCTAAACAACAGTCAAGTTTTTGTTGATGAAAATTTCTAACGCTGTGATATGGCATGAAACGACTGGAGGGCTTTCTTTTCTGAAAGATGGCTGTCAGGATGCCAAGATTTGACCAGTTTCCTTGCAAAATGTCACCTGATCTTCAGTGAGAGGTGAGCACTAAGAATTTCAGCCCGGTGATTATCCTGGCTGCCAACAGGATAGACATTGCCAACAAAATTATTTTCTAAGTGCCATTTGGAAACCCAGTAGTTGCATTGGCTTTTCTTCATTTACGCCCCGCCGTGGTGGCTCAGGGGTTATGGCGCTCGGCTGCTGACCCGAAAGACGCGGGTTCGATCCCGGCCACGGCGGCCGAATTTCGCCTTCATCGAAATTCTGGAGGCCCGTGTACTGTGCGATGTCAGTGCACATTAAAGAACCCTAGGTGGTCGAAATTTCCGGAGCCCTTCACTACGGCGTCCCTCATAGCCTGAGTCGCTTTGGGACGTTAAACCCCAATAAACCAATAAATTAAACTTTTCTTCATTTACAGGCATGTGTTCTGATGCTCCTAATATAGTCTATAAAATAGTAATAAACCTTCTACAGGGTTTATATCAAAAGGCTTGTGTGGAAGTAACTGCAACAGTCTCCTTGAATGTATGATTTCAGTTTGTTGCATGGTGAGGTGCAAGAGCATGTATATGCATGTGTATACCCACTGCAGTACCTTAATGGTTCTGACATACAGCTTCTTATCATCAGCTTGCACATTTGAATCCAGCTGCATTTTGGTGGGAGGCAGAATGCAAAAACACCTGTGTACTGTTATTTTGTATTTGGTATGCGCTTTAAAGAATCTCATTGTTGTTAAAATTCGTTCTGAGCCCAGCACTACGGCATACTTCATCGCCCACAATTTTCCTTTAGCACAAACAGATTTGTTAATCTCATACATAGACATATCATGAAGTAATCATCGACACTGTAAATGTTATTGCAACAGAACAGTAATGCTGTTAGTATAATGCATGTGCCGTATTTCCTGTAAGGAGATTAAAGTAAAATGGTGAGTAAACGTGCAAAAAATGAGAAGAAAAAAGGATCACACGTGTACTAATGGCACCACCATCGCTCTCATTTACAAAATTTTCAGTAAATTGTGTCTTGAACTGAGAACAGCTATGAGCTGATCAAAAATTTACGTGAGGAGGCCATTTTTAGCCATGAATTGGAACAGATGTAGGAAGGTAACTGTTAATATTTTGTTTTCTTCAGAGCTGAAGTCATTTGGTGACAAAAGGATCTTAACCAGCTATGAGTGTGATGCAGAAAGTGGAATACATCTTTAAATCCTTAAAAATAATGTGATATTCATTTTAGCAAGAGAAATGAATATAAACAACTTGTGTGGTTACATTAGGTTAAAGGGGCTCTGAAAAATTTTCTGAGGAGAGTACATAAACTCGCTCAATCCTTACATTGTGTTGTCATGAACACCTGAGCCAAATAATACACTGCTACACGCAACAGAGAACCCATTCACGTGTGAAAGTTGGCGAGCTCTTTCTGGCGACTTTTTCATACTTGCACTCTCCTCCGTCTCACGTGCCTGTGTATGTCTGTTAAGAAGTGGCTATTGGTTAGATAATTTTGGACGTCACGCAGCTGCCATGGCTGCGGCTAGTCAGCCGCATCACTCCGGTATGTCAGGGAGCTCTGCCCCCCCCCCGGGGAATCCTGCACGCGTCAGCAGCCGGCTTTGGGGCCGGCAGAGGAGTTTGAGTGTGCAAAAACCGACAAGAGTAGAGGGAAATGCGTGAAAATGTTGATTCAAATTTTGACTACATATAACTGAACTTCTTCACCACCAGCTGTTTTTGCAAGCAAACTGCGGTGATGTGACAACATTTTTCTGGTTCTGGGTTTGCAAGGCTAGGCTGCACTGCCATTGGCTTCCAAATGGTGATCATACAGTCTTTTTCTATCTAGATGTCATGAGCTTGAATCGAGTGGTGGGAAAAAGTTGTTCTCCTTTCACATTCAATTCCTTCAGCAATAAACATATTTTGCTGCTGAGCAGACATCGGCATAGTCAAAAAGCACCATGCAATCGATTTTTACTAAGAACAAAAATTGCATGGAGTTGTCTGCAGTGTCCCTTTAACCGTTTAACGGACACATTTTTTTTTTTAAATGGTACCAAAATGGTCTTTTAGTACCCGTGGTGCCAACTGTCGGCAAACCAAAGAAATGCTTTGAGCAAGCCCTACTCGCCCTAAACCGGGCACAGAATGCCAGAAAACACATCAAAAGCTGCACTCGTCATGAGCCAGAAATTAGTCAACTTATGACACGCCTGGCTTATCCAAGTTCGCTAGGGGGCTTAATAGTTTTGAAACCACACAAAAATCAGAGAGAACCTCTTTGGCTACCTTTCTAGCTTTTCTTGTCCTGTCAGTTTTTTTTTAAATGCCACGGGTTTCGCAAGGGTTTGTCATGTGAAACTCAACTGGCCGTCTTTCTTCATGACGTTCACTCTAACCTCGACCTAAATTTACAAACTGACGCTATTTTTCTAGACTTTGCTAAAGCATTTGATAAAGTTCCCCATAGGCGTTTACTGCTAAAACTAACCATGCTAAAACTGCATCCTAACGTCTTATTGTGGATCGAAGAATTCCTTTCTAACCGCTCCCAGTTTGTTCTCGTTAACAGCCAGAGTTCCAACCCTCTTCCAGTAACATCAGGCGTACCCCAAGGTTCTGTACTTGCTCCCCTCCTATTCTTAATCTATATTAACGACTTACCCTCAAACCTGGTTTGCAATGTTCGTCTGTTTGCAGACGACTGCGTTATTTACCACACGATTTCTAACACCTTTGACCAATCACAGCTCCAAAACGACATTGACACAGTGCATGCCTGGTGTGATGACTGGCTAATGTCGCTTAATCCTAACAAATGTAAACTCGTATCTTTTCACCGCCGGCGTAACCCCCATATTTTCCCTTACTCAGTTGCTAACGTTCCACTAGAATCTGTATACTCATACAAGTACCTAGGTGTCACCTTGTGCCAAGATCTCTCCTGGCGTTCTCATGTAACGAACATCATCGCATCAGCTAACCGGTCATTGGGTTTTTTGAAACGTCATCTACGGCACGCCCCTCAAAGTATTAAACTTCTCGCCTACCAATCACTCATTCGACCAAAACTAGAATACGCATCTGCTATCTGGAGCCCGCAACAAGCATATCTCATCAGTTCACTAGAATCTGTCCAAAATCGCGCCACGAGGTTCATTCATTCTGCCTATTCATACGACATCAGTGTATCGTCACTTAAACGACAATCAGGTTTATCAACTCTTGCCCATCGTCGTCGCATTGCTTCTCTTAGTCTGTTTCATAAGTTTTTTTACAGTTCCCTCGGACAGCAACCCTATATCACACCGCCCGCTCGCATATCTCATCGCACCGGCCATCCACTGCAAGTGTCATGCCAACGCGCCCGCACCGTCACTTTTTCCGCATCCTTTTTTCTTCGCACTGCTAAAGACTGGAATGGCCTTCCCCACGACGTTGATGCCATCACCTGCCAATCAAGTTTTGTGAACAATTTAAATATGCATTTCATAAATATCATGTAAGCAATCATATTCAACCTATATTTGTACTCCCACCCCTTATGTAATACCCCCAAAGTGGGGTCTTTAAGGAAATAAAGTGAAGTGAAGTGAAGATTTGTGTGGGGCCGCACAAACTAATTTAATTCCATTTGCCTTAGTGTCAGTGTAATGTAGTAAGTTCATCACAATTATTTGCCTTTGAAATGAATACTGCTGTCCTTTTTCGGCTAGCATGCTGTTTTCTCAGAAAACACCCTGTCGAGTAACTAATAATTTATTTTTGATTTTTGAGATGTCTCTGCAACATTTTTGACACGACTACAGTTTTTACCAATACCTTGAATTTATACTGGCTACTATGGTAGTGCAGTGATTTATGGCACCTATTTTGTTTTTACTTGCTGAGCAAAAACAAGTGCATTAGGTACAAGATAGTTCCAAGCATTTGTACAATACTGAATTGAATGCAGTTTGTGGTTTTGCATAGACCTTTACATAATTTGCTTTCGTGGTATTATCATCAGTATGATGTTTAATGATGTCAAATCTGGGCATGCGAGATTAGCTTCGAAAGTTAAGGAATCAACAACCTTAAGGCATCAAGTATTTGACGTCATTTATTAGGTGCATGTGGCATTAGTACAAGCACCATAGTCCGTAAACAAGTTCTCATTGATCATCACCTTTGCTTGACGGCATTCATTTCTCAAAATGATCACTGCCACGAAATGGGAAGTATTTTTTCAAACACCTGCTCTGAAATCATCTTTCTTCCTGCACACAATATTGTTACGTAGCCGTTGGGGCTCGTAACCGGAAGGCTTTAATGGGGGGTTGACCTGGACGGCACCGGAGAGCAAGCCAAGAGCACAGCACCCAGGGGAGGCCGGGACCGAGCTTCTTCCTCTTTCACTCGCCGGTGCACGAGACTTGCCAAGAGCAGCCGCCCAGCAGCGGCTTGTGGAAACGTGGCAATATGTTAATTGTTTGGTTTGTGGGATTTAACATCCCGAAGCTGCACACGGGCTATGAGAGATGCCGTACTGGAGAGCTCTGGATTAATTTATCTTTAGCGTGCACTGACATCACACAGCATACAAGCGGCTGGGCAGGGATTCAGTCCTGTGAGCTTGGGCTCAGCACCTGAATGCAACATTCACTAAGCCACTGCTGTGGGTTTAATACGTTAATGGAAAAACCCCCTGAATGCCATAGTGACAGTAAATGAGATATTTCCGACTGTTCTGGAACACATTCATCCAATAATAAATGAATTTCAGTAATGCCTTGTCCTCTTCCTCTCTTTTCCTTTTCTTTGAACCTACATTGTTTTCTGGTTTTAAAGGTACTATGAATTGAACAAAATATGTCACACAGTTATATTGGAATTGAAATATCTTGCCTTGTATTCACAAAATCACTCATCATATTACCAGTTGACTGAAGAATTTTAATGTTAATTTTTTTGGTACCAAAAATGGTGCAAACCTATAAATGAAGCAATGTTCTGCAGTGTATATGGGTACTCCTGGTGCATTCCACCAAGTGATCAAATGTTACCGTAGATAAATTTTTTCATGTAAAAAGTTTGTTCTGTTTTAGTAGTATTTATTCTTTCTTCAGTACTGCCGAGAAAGGTTGTTGAAAAGTGGCGGGACCTTTAGATTGGTGAGTAGGGCAGCCCTCACAACGTGCCAGTGTGCATTACTGCTGTTGTATGTATGTGTGCCTAATTAACCTTACAAGTGCTTGTGTAATACAACAGTCCTGAAGACGTATGCTAAGGTGTTGGTCATGTTTTTGCTGGGAGGCTTTTTTTTTTTTTGCGGCTTGGGCTACATTTGATTTTGGTTTCTTACTTTTGCTAATGTGCGGTTGCTTCGCACCCAGTGATCATTGTTACCATTTTTGGGACACATGAAATTAAGTCGTCATGATCAAAAATTTCTCACACAGTGAAACAATGATGACTAGACTCGTCGTATTGCATCTAGTTGTTATTTTTGACACTAGGTGACCGCACTTGTCCATGTTGTGTCATCAGTGTCTCGTGTTTTTTTATCTTCCCACCTCTGACACCTGCACATGAAACATGGCTGCCTCTATGCCACATAGGAATGAAAGCGCGTGCAAAAGAAAGTATTTTGGGGACCCCTCATCAGATGACAGCACTGTAGAGTTTTGCTCAGAAGCAGAAAGTGACTTGTTCTCATCTGAGGACTCTGACGACGACGATTCTGTGGAAGGACCTTAGGACCTTGCAGCTGCCCGTGAATGGTGACCCATTGGTGTATGTCCTCCTGCTGCACTGCCGCGTTTCCAGTTTTCTCAAACGCCTAGAATAACTGAAGCACTGCCTGACACTAGGGATGCAGTGGTGGGGTTTGAACTTTTTTTTTGATGAGGAAATCTTTGACATAATTGTCAGTGAAACAAACCGGCATGCAGGAAAGTTATTTCGTTCCAATTCAACTACATCATGGAGGGACGTGAAAGCGTTTCTGGCTCTTGTAATTTCGCAAGGCATCATTGTAAAACCCCATCTATACCGGTCGACAAAGGCAATCCTGAGTACTCCCATATTTGGAGAGTTGATGAGCTGAAACCACTTTCAAATGCTGATGCACTGCACTTCGTGAACAATGAAGAGGAAATAGACTAGACAACCCATCCAAATCTGAGGGCATGGAGACTATGGCCTGTACTTCAGAAGCTGAATGACAAAGTTCTTTCTGAATATGTACCTGAGCAAGACATTTCTGTTGACGAAAGCCTCTTGCTCTTCAAAGGTAGATTTGGATGGAAGCAATACATGCCTCTAAAACGAGCCAGGTTCAGGCTAAAATTTTTTTTCTTAGCAAATCTAGGTCCGGTTGTATTAGCAACATCATACTGTACACGGGCAAAGTCTCAGTGCCGAAAGACAAGGAAATGGCCATCGTAACTAAGGTTGTCGTGACATTGATGGAGCCTTTCCCCGACATGGGCTATACAGTGACAGAGGATGACTACTACAACTCTGCAGATTGAGTAGATTCGCTGATCAAGTGGAGAGCAGATGCCTACGGCACAGCCTGGCTCAGTCAGAAGGGTATCCTCCGTTCAGGAAACAAAAGCCCAAAAAAGGTGAAATTGTAGCTGACCAGCGCAGTTAGTATCTTGCAATGCAAAGGCAAGACAAGAAGACGGTGACTTTTCTAAGTACTGTCCGTGCTGAGAGAGTGGAGGAAGTTGTCAACAGAAGGAGTGAAGTAAGGTTGAAACCAACGATTGCATTAGACTATAACGATGACAAGGGTGGTGTGGACAAATGCGTTCAGAATTTGTCTTATTACCCTTCCACCAGAAATGGTCAAAAGGTGGATTACAAGAAAAATTTTTCGACACCTCATGGATATGGCTATTTTCAATGCCTTTATTTTGTATCAGAAGTCTGGAAGAAAAGATACTCATCTCAGTTTCCGTGTGAAACTTGTGGAAGAATTGCTCCTTAAAAATTCTAGATGAAGAGAAGATGCCAAGGTGAGGAAAAAGCAACTTGCCAAGACATCAAGGAAGGCATTTCTCCAGAAGAATCCCTTCCACAGGGAGGAAAGCAACACCCATGCGGAGATGCATAGTGTGCTACAAGTCTGGCAGCAAAGATGCTTCACAGAAGAAAGGAAAGGAAACGCAGCACTGGTGCGAACGGTGTGGAGTTGGCCTCAGTGCCGTGCCTTGCTTCAAATTCTACCATATGAACGTGGTCTTCTTACTGTGCTTTAGGAGGTGCGGAAAAGTAGCCGCTGTTCATGTGCACGTTTTTTGCACTGTTTAGATTATTTTCTGTTTGTATTCTTTATTTCGTAGTGTATCGAGCCTTGCAAGATGCTTTTCCACGAGACACTTGTACCATGCAGTGAAGCCCTCTTAAAACAATTTTTTTTTCCTTAATGTATGAAATAAAGGAACTCTGCTGAATTGAAAAAAAAAAAAATGGCGTCATTTTAGTCCGGAAAAAAAAAAAGTTCTATGAACTGAACAAAAAAAAATCCTGGCAAATTTTGTACATTTTTTTTTTTCATTTTCGTGGTAGGGAAAAGGATATGAGAGAGACCTTTGTCCTGCAGTGGGCATAGTCAGGCGTGTGATGGGAATGATGATGATGACTGGTCATAGGTTATTTCAAAAAACTACATTTCTAACTCAATCATTGTGGAATTGGACACTTTGGACTCTGAGCTTTTTGTTGTGCCAAAAATTATTGCCTATGAATCTCTCTGTTCTTGATACTTTTAAACTTAAAATTGTATTATCAGTGGTTTTTATTTAATATATCTCTAGATGTTCTGTAATCTTGTCTGTTGCAGTGCAGCCTACCCATGTTTTCTGTATTTAACTGTATAATCAGTGCATTATGTAACTCTTAGTTGTATGCCTCCACATATCAATTCTCATTTGATGGTTTGTACATAATCGAACAAAGCAATAAAATGTAGTGTCTTCTTTGTGGTTGTGCTCAGCAGTAAATGATGTAGCTGTGTTGCTGAAAAGCGCATTCAGAACGCTAAATCTTTGTTCTAAATGTGATGGCGGAAGCTCTCTCTTTGCTGTAGCTCTTGTAGGTGGCAGCAATACTGTGAGAGAGCTTGGATATAGCTGGTTTTGCTTCGGTAGCTGAGCAGTGAGGCATGATTCATTTAAGCAGAGGTGTTTCTGCAGCTATGGTAGCTGGCAGCTGAGCCGATTTTCGCAGGATCAAATCTTGGCCATGGTGGCTGTGTTTAGATGGAAGTGAAATGCTAATATGCCAGGATGCCATGCATCGTCTGTGCACAGTGAAGAACCCCAGGCAGTTGAACCTAATCTGGAGCCCTCCACTTTGTGGCGTCTCTCATAGATGTCCCAAAGGTATTAGGGACGTTAAACCCCACATTCCTCATAACATTGCACATAAGAATTACCTTCCTCATATGTTGATCTTTTGCCCCACCGCGGTGGCTCAGTAGTTACGGCGCTCGGCTGCTGACCCGAAAGACGCGGGTTCAATCCCGGCCGCGGCGGCTGAATTTCGATGAAGGCGAAATTCTAGAGGCCCGTGTACTGTGCGATGTCAGTGCACGTTAAAGAACCCCAGGTGGTCGAAATTTCCGGAGCCCTTCACTACGGCGTCCCTCATAGCCTGAGTTGCTTCGGGACGTTAAACCCCAATAAAACCTAAAACCAAAATATGTTGATCTTTTGTGACATACGCGGTGGCAACTATATTTTAAGGCTTGGACCACATGTGTCATGACTGGCACGTGGTGTATATCAGGGGGGTTGTGACCCTTCAATCAGTTACTGTCTACAGCTCCATTCTTAGGCTGCCAAAAGGTGCCATGGACGGCTTTGGGTGTGTGCTTGGGGTGGGCTGTTTGAAACTTGTGCAACCCTAGATTGGATGACCTACAAGTGACCTGTTTCTCATTACTGACCATATAAATATTGGCACAGGCCTTCATGGCTTTCTCTGAAACCTCAAAGTTTGGTTTATTTCTGAACTAAAAAGAGGGAGGAGTTGGTGTGATAAACAGCTAAATATTGTTTGTGAATATTTCCACGTCATTGGTGGTAAACAATTGGCAGTGGTTTAGCTCTGGTTAAACCTGGAGGATTGCGAAAGCAATGAGGAAAGAGAGAGGCGATGGAGAGCGCGCGGCGGTGGCGGCGGCCCTGGCATGCTAGCTATGTGCCGCTACTGCGCATGTGCAACTGGCGAGCGCGGCGGCGGCACCTCTGAGTCGCCCGCGCAGCAACGGCAGCGGCGCACCAGCTGTGCGCATGTGCAGTATGGCCTTTCGTCAGCTCCTCGAAATGGCTCGGTGACTTGCGTAGTGTTGCTTTCGCAACAAAAAAAGATGGTTGGTTGGTTGATGGGGTTTAACGTCCCAAAGCGACTAAGGCTATGAGAGACGCCGTAGTGGAGGGCTCCGGAAATTTTGACCACCCGGGGTTCTTTAATGTGCACTGACATCGCACAGTACACGGGCCTCTAGAATTTCTCCCCCAAAGAAATTCAACTGCCGCGGCCGGGATCGAACCCGCGGCTTTCGGGTCAGCAGCCAAGCACCATAACCACTGAGCCACCGCGGCGGCACAAAAAAAGAAAACTGTATTGTTGAAATGTATTGTTGATATGTCTTCAAACAACACCTCCCATAACATCTTGCATGGTATTAATTGTCATTTATAGCCGCCGCGGTGGCTTAGCGGCTATGGTGCTCGGCTGCTGACCCAAAAGACGCGGGTTCGATCCCGGCCGCGGCGGCTAGAATTTCTTTGGAGGAGAAATTCTAGAGGCTCGTGTACTGTGCGATGTCAGTGCACGTTAAAGAACCCCAGGTGGTCGAAATTTCCGGAGCCCTCCACTACGGCGTCTCTCATAGCCTTAGTCGCTTTGGGACGCTAAACCCCATAAACTAAACTAAACTAACTAAACTAATTGTCATTTATAGCGGAAGGGCTTCTATTTTTGTCGAGCATTGGTGCATGACAGACACATGAATGGCTGAATCTCCAAGTTATGAAGACCTTTTCTCTGTATGGTTCTTGGTTGCAATTTTTTTTACTTCTGTAGAAGTTGCAATTTTATTGTGAACCTCTGCAACTTGTGTACCACCGAGCACAAAATCGGACTTTGCTAGGTGCCATGCGGACAACTAATTAAAAGTTACTCATTACTCATACTTTTACTCATACTTTTATACTCGTAATAACCAGTGGGCAGTTAGTAACTGAGAGCTATTGAATTTGTGTGTGGTACCAGCTGTCACCTATTTAGGCCAGCATATTTCTTATTGGGCTTTTCAAATAGAGAAAGAATCGCTAACAAGAAACTTTGGATCAGGTGTGTTCATTACCCCAATAGCACTGAATGAAGTTCATATCCTGTTTTGTGGCATTCCCATGATATGTGGGGAGTAACTGGTGGGTCACAGCTATTCTGCCTAGAATAAAGGCTGTCTGCCTCTATGGAATCAGATACAAAAACTATTTTTTCTTGCGTTCATTCTTGAAGATAATGTTTGTGCATTAAACAAAAAAACTGAATATTTGCTGCAGCATACTTTACTGTGCAGCATTCTTACCCATGTTCCTCAGTGCATTGAACGCATTAAGTAGCCTGCAGTTATGCTTTGTGGTGCCAATTTTGCTATTTCTATAAGATTGGCATTAGGTGACACTCGCATGGATGAAGTTGTTCTGATGTAATGGTGATGACTACACAGGCTATGTGGCATACTTTTATACTCGTAATAACCATTTGTGCAGCAATAATTTACATAATCATGCCATTGTGTTTTATTTCTTCCAGGAGACAAATTTGGATTTGGTTCAGTTCCCAAAGCCTGTCTACATTCACGAAATTCGGATTATTCCATTAGGAACAAGGGTGCAGGCAGACTTTCCTGGTGGACACAGGCTGGGGTGAGTTCTATGTATATGGCCATCTTTGTTGTCTGGTGGCCATTCCTTATATCAGGAAGCATCATGCATTGAGGAGTTTAGTGAGCTTTAGTGACTTTTAATTCAGCCTTGAAACAAATGAAGTTTAAGCACTAAAAGAGGGCTGAAGGCAGTTTAGAAAGACTGAATTGCTTTTTCTTATATTTTGGGCAGCCCTATGAAAAAGGGTCTCATTTGTTAATCATTTAGAGCTGCTCACTTCAGAGATGTGAATCTTGCAAGCAGAGTTAATGGGAATATAGCGGAGCTGTTGGATTCATGTGCTGTATTCATATATGGATGCCTGCTATCAGTGGAATTTGCAAGACGAGATGCATTCCTTAATTGATGGATACGATTAAATATGGACGTGTTACTATATCTTAGTGTCTATGATTTCACATCTTGATAAGTGCAGTTGAAAGCTGCCAATATTATGTTGCGCTTTCTTGTTTGGAAGCCTTTGTATCACTGAAATAGATGAAATTGAGATTGTGAAAGAGTTAGAATGAGTGAGAGTGACTGAGCATACTGGCTATTTCAGGCAGTAGAATGCCTGAATGCCTGAGTCGTAATGACTGAAGGGTCAGCTGGGGCACAAAATGATAAGACATAGTGCATGAATAGCCACTGTTAAGAGATTTTGTACTTGTTACCTCTAAAATGGCAGCATCGTTATCAGTACACCTTTGTGTTTGAAGTTGGAAGCTTTACTTTTCTTTTTGTAGCAGTTGATGCACATTAGCCTACATATTTGTCTAGTCATCTGTGAAAAACACTCCTATACTATTGCTCTTTTGTTTGCACCCATATTTGGAACAGAGGTTACATTTCGAGATCTCCTTTGTATAGTAATGCTGGTGTTGGGACGTGCCTAGTTCATGCGGCAGAAATGGAGTATAGCTGTCTGCAAGTTGAGTGAGCCCTTGGAAGAGGCTGTTTAGCCAATTGTGTTGGGCCAGTGTCTCCACCTGCTGGGAAGGGTCAAGGCTAGTAAAGCTGCGTCACAGTTTTCAAAACTTTGTTACACCCGCTCATTTCAGCTGAAGCCACGTGGTATATTTTTCATAATTTATTGCAAAATATGCTAGAGTAACACTTTGACTAATATGCTGCTATGCTATGTTTTACTATACTAGTAATGTGCCGTGCATTTTATTAATATTACAGGTCTGTTTTACATAGAAACAAAACTGTAATACATTAGTAAAAATTCAGGGGGCCTTTTGTTGACCTAAAGTGCGGTGAGGCGAAAGCCTTAAGCGCGGTGTTGCTGCTTGTGTCACTGATGTGTGGTTAAGATGTTAAGCTTCGCCTCTAAGAGTGGAACACGACAGCGTCTTGTAACGCTGCCAGGGAGTCCACACAACGCCATCGCCCGTTCGGCTCTGCGCCTTGCTCGTGGGTAAATTGGTTTTTGAGGAAAGGAAATGTATCTGTCTCGCATATCTCGGTGGACACCTGAACCTAGCCGTAAGGGAAGGTAGGAAGATGGGAGTGAATGAAGACACCGTATTCGCTAGACGCACTTTTATTTGTTCAAAACCATCGAGCTGGCATGGTGGAGTGGTTAACGTGCTCGTCTCACACTCCGGAGACCCTGGTTCGATTCCCCAACTCGACCAATTTATTTATTTATCTGGTCTGACTAGAAAGGTTAATTAGGCTAATTGGTTAATTAACTAATTAACTAAAGTCAGTGCCACTTACTTGGAGCATCACTATACCATCCCTTTAATTGGTTGCATGGTTACTAGCCAAAGTATAATTGGCCCCGTTTGAAATTCACGCACTGTGATGTCACGACCATTTCGACCAATTGAAAAGTGTGACATTTCTGTCGACAACTCCTGCTTACAACGATGAGGCTTTAAAGGCTTGTGCCTTAATATAGTAATTATGCTACTTAACAGCAAAACTTCAGTATGTTACTAATATACTAGTAGGATATGCATATTACCATGCTTTGTTTCAAATGGGCAGACGGGGCAGAAATTTCAAAACATCTGCTCAGCTTGCGTAGCTGTTATGCTCAGCTCCTTGTGTTGCTAGTTTCATCTCTTCTCAGCAGATGGTTATTCTGGTCCACAAAGCTGGCTGAGTTCTCTTTTCCATTTATACTGTACGAACTAAGCAAGTGCCCATGAACTTCTTAAGTACCAATGCCAGTTTCGCTGAAGTGTGAAACAGATCTGTGCATGAAAATTGCAAAAGCAAGCCATTGGGCGAGTTGGTGACGATCTTCCATAGTTACAAATATATTTGTAAACCAGCAGTATTGGAGAAAGAATTATTGATAAACATAGGTATGAATACCCTTCTTAGTATGGTTTGGTTTGGTTTATGGGGTTTAACGTCCCAAAGCGACTCAGGCTATGAGAGACACTGTAGTGAAGGGCTCCGGAAATTTCGACCTTCTGGGACTCTTTTAACGTGCACTGACATCACATAGTATGCGGGCCTCTAGAATTTCGCCTCCATCAAAATTCGACCGCCGCGGCCGGGATCGAACCCACATCTTTTGTGTCTGCAGCTGAGCACTATAACCATTGAGCCACCGCGGCGGCTCCTGGTTAGTATGTATTATTAACAACGAAACATTGCCACTTCACTAAATATATATGTGTTGTTTCTTTTGCAGGGCCACCAATCCTTCAGAATTTAAAGTGGAGTTTTTTGTAAACGACTTAAGCAAGCGGAACGCAAGTACTTTTGAAAAACTTGGAAGGTAGTGAAAACTTCTCATTAGTGCTGAAATCTAGGTGAATGGTATCTTTTATAGCTCCTTTTCACATGCTGCTAGCACAGAAGATCACTCACTTTCTTTTACTATGATGCACGCTTCCCTAAACATTATTGGGTACACAGAGAATATGCCAGAAAAAAAAAAATTATTGGGTAGGTAAGATTTCTGAATTCTACTCAGAGCAATTAAGTATTGATGGTGTGATGTTTTTACTGCTAATGTTTTATCTTAATGCCTAGATTTGGATAAAGAATGAAATGATACCTACCTTACCTGGAGAGAGAGTTAACAATTTTTTTATGATATGTGTAGAAATGTTTAGTACGAGGCATATTTGGTCTGCATGCACTGCTCTGCTGTACTGGAAGCTGTTGGCCATAGTTATCAACCTACTGCTTTTCCTTCTGATTTGGCTGGAATCCTGCCATTGTTTTTCTCTTGTGTCTGCTGCTTCCCTTGAACCATGTGGCAGTGATTACATTTTACTGGATGCCGTCTTGGAGAAGAGTGAACACATTTCAGTCTTAGGTGGTAGCTATGTGAGGGTCTTTCTTCAGCATAAATGGTATTTGGTGTCGTGACTGGAAATTTTCACATTCACCTGCTTCCTAAAGAGAATGTAATACAGTAAAACCTCGATAACTTGAACTCGAATAATTCGAAGCAGCATCTTGCGTCATCCCTGTTAATAGGTGATCTGAGATACGGTGCGAGGATGTCCGACCCCGATTTCGCCTGAAACCGGTGAAGCGTTGGCCTCTCAGAGCCGCGAGGCAGCACTGCAGAGCGATGCCGATCGGCAATGCTAATGCTCGATATGCAAAGCGCCCCATCTCCAGCACTCTCAGCACAAAAACCAATCTGGTATGACTTGTGGACCTCCGAAGCACACGTCGGCAGAGGATACGACGTGCTTCACTGCAACGTAGACGCAGATACCAGTTTCAGAGTAACGTGCTCTCAGTGCCGTGTCAAGGCACAGCAGAGGCGCTGTCATTGAAGCACCTCCCACCAACTACAAAACGAAATACTCTGGCAGTATGAAGCACGTGGTGGGAGATAAGCGCCAACTTTCATTTTGGCCAGCAAGGGCTGTGAGCTGGCCGGTCAACTTTACGCTGCAATACATGGTATTCACAAAGTTTGTCCAGTAAAGGTAGCGTGTTCGCGCAATACAGTGTTTTGCCTGGGTCAATTTTTTTTGCTGTAGTTGGTTAGGTCTAATATTTGAAGGTGACAAAGGGGTAGTTATTGTTGTGTATAAAAACAAAGGATGGCCACATTCTGCCCAAACCTTTCTGCTGAATCCTGTAGCTCTTAAATATTTGAGGATGGCCTTGATGGCATTTTCAAATGACAAAGGTTGAGGCCCTTATTCCAGACTCTTGGGCCTCCATTAGGAGACATGAGTCCAAGTGACTTAGTGCTACCTCCGGAGACACTCGGTTATCATAGCAGGGGCAGTAGCAGAGTAAGTGCGCAATCGTTTTGTTTGCTCCTGCTTTGCCATCTGAAAGTCTGGTGGAGAGTGCCAGGGGGCATACTGCCGAGAGCAGAGCTCTGCTGGGCTCCTGAGAGTGCGCTGCCTGTGGTTGTGATGTGGTCCGGGTGGGCATGGGAGAAGTGGCTGCACTCATGAGCAGCAGCTGGGGTGCAGTATGGCTATTGCTGTCACTTCTTTGCCTTGTGGGTCTTTTTAGTGCTTCTTTTGAGGTGTTATTTAGCGTATTTACTTGCATAATGAACCCACTCGTATAATGACCGCTCCCATTCCCTCCTCGCTTTTGTTGTTGAGAATTTTTTTTAACCTGATGGAAAAAGCGCACACTTGACCTTCAGGGCCTGTGTTCAGCATGTTCGCTTTATCTCGCCGTGGTTGGCCGGTGCCGTTGACTATCACAAAATAGTCGGATCGCGCCGCTATAGGCAAACTAGTTTTGAAGCAAACGATGTTAAACACGGTGGCATGAAAGTGGGTGACGCGTGGACAAAACTTGTGCCGCACTTTTGTTGATGGACGGGCAGGCAAGCAGACGCTACAGGCAGACAAGTGGGTGGATGGATGGATGGACAGAAGGGCAAGCAGGCGGGCAAGCAAGTGGATGGATGTATGAATGGATGGATGGATGGACGTATGAATGGATGGATGGACGGACGTATGATATGAAATTTCAGTTTACGGAAAGGCTATCAAAACTTTTTTTTTTTACTGTGTAATGTAAGCTCCCCTGAAATTGATGTAAATTATTCTGGAGAAAAAAAAGGGTTCGTTACTTGAGTAATAATGGTAATATCTTGTTTTGTGTGTGCTGTTTGTTTGGCAGAATTGTAGACATTGTGGTATTGCGGTTTTGCTAGGACCTGCAGTCTGAATATATGTGCATCATGAAGGCATTCATGATACATTTTAGCAAAGGCAGGGGAATGTGCAGAATACTTTTGTTGGCTACGTGCACTTCTCTCAGTCTATTCTTTACGCTAGGCTAGAAGGCTGCAATGAAGGAAGAGGTCGAAGTGTATGCTTTATTAAAAAGCATTTGAGATGTCTGCTTTTGGATGATATTTCAGTGTATTGTTTTCATGTTGTGATGGAACAGAGCAGTAAATCACAGTATTTGTCTAGTGTTTTGCACTGCAATCATTTAGCTATAAATGTGAACACACTTCTTAGCTCTAGGTTTTTCTAGCTTAGGTAATAGGATGTGGTAGAATAACGGAGGCGGTTTTAAATTTGCAATGTGCAAGGTTAACGCATTTGTGGTGTTTTCATTTAATTTGTGTGTAGTAAATGTTTCTGGAATCACTTTCAGTTTTGAATACAAACAGAATGCTGAAATTCAGTTCATGACAAAGAAGGTAAGCACTCCTTTCTTGCTTCTATTTTCTGCACCTCCTTTTGCAAAAGCTCTTCAGTGGCAATGTTTGTACACCTGTCGTAAAAATCTGTAGAAACAGCTAAATAAAGTACAGAAAGGTAATGCTGAGTATGTATTGGTTTTCAGAGCACTTTGTGGGTCAACCACTTATGATTGGGGTGCCTTCTTGCACCTCCCATTGCTTGTTTGCACCCTCTTGGGGCCATTTTCCCAGCTTGCTCATTCAAGGTCACCATTTTAATAAGCATGTACAATTCTTAGGGGAACAGCTATCTAAACCATGCTTGCCTTCCACCCCTATGTATTTGGGTCACATGTGCAAACTCGAGCACCAGGGCAAAAACTTGACTGTTCTTCCGGTGCACTTTCTGCACTTACCGAGGTTCCCCTACCACTGAGCTCTATGAGCACCTGATCTACTGTTCTCTTGGTGTGGGTGACCTGTAGAAGTTGTGCAAGAACTAGAAAATACAAAAATAAATAGTTTTTTGTTGAGTAGACCTAAATAAATTTTGCTTTTGTCTTTCCAGAAATATTATAGCATTGTCTTAGAGCTTGCTAAAAAAAAGAAGTGCAGAGTGGTGTCTTTGACTGTTGCTGTCTACATTGGCAAGAGCTAGAAAATACAAAAATTAATAGCTTTTGTTGGAGTAAGCCCAAAGAGATTTTGCTTTTGTCTTTCCAGAAATATTATAGTATTAATTGTCTTAGAGCTTGCTAAAAAAAAGAAGTGCAGAGTGGTGTCTTTGACTGTTGCTGTCTACATTGGCAAGAGCTAGAAAATACAAAAAGTAATAGCTTTTGTTGGAGTAAACCCAAAGAGATTTTGCTTTTGTCTTTCCAGAAATATTATAGTATTAATTGTCTTAGAGCTTGCTAAAAAAAAAAGAAGTGCAGAGTGGTGTCTTTGACTGGTGCTGTCTACATTGGCAAGAGCTAGAAAATACAAAAATTAATAGCTTTTTGTTGGAGTAAACCAAAAGAGATTTTGCTTTTGTCCTTCCAGAAATATTATAATATTAATTGTCTGAGAGCTTGCTAAAAAAAAAGTGCGAAGCATTGTTTTTGACTATTGCTGTCACATTGTTGCTGTAGTATTGCCACATGCAGTGGAAAAAGAGGAGGTAAAAGCTGGATGCCTGTATGTGTGCTCACTCGGCTAGACTCCCTGGCCTTGCTTTGTAGTAAGCGTTAAATTTCTGTTGGAGGTGTGCAGTATTGATCGTTGTACCACTGGCACCTGTACATAATACAAATCAAAGCGCACAAATGGGCATCATGCATATGAAAAATCTAATCCGCGGCGTATTCTGGTTAAGACGTGTCCAGCTTTGCACCAAAACATCTGTTTAGTTTCCAAATTGGGAATGAGTGCCATGTTTTCTGGAAAGGTGTAGTTCAATGAAGGCTAGTGAGCTAGGGTTTCATTGTTTTTCTTGCCTGTGCTTGGAAGTGCACATTATTACTACATTCTTGTGGCTAGTATTACTGCACTTTCAATCATGTTTGAGGGTAAATAACCTCCTCGTCACCTTAAAAGCCGAGAGCTTAAATTTCATCTGCAGCAGCATTCTATTGCATTTTGTGGGGTGACTTTTTTTTTTAATGCTTGCAGATCTTTATTTTAAGGACTAAGAGAGATACGTCGACCTGGTTCGTGCAGGTGGACCACACAGCAAGGCAGGCATTGTGTATGTGGTATAGCTCAGGAATTAGACAAATAATTAATGAAAATTAACTAATAAATATTAAATTTTTGATTTTAGGTGGCAAGAATATAATGCATAATTAAAGGCCACCAAAATCAAAGGTGAGCCCAGTCTAAGTTTTCTTAGTCGGCAATGTGGTTTGAAATATTGAACGTCAAAAATACATATTTGAAAGCTCTTTGAGTTGGCTTTCCCTCATTGCATATTTATTAAATGGCATTGTTCACATTTCTTATGCATCTAATACAGATGCCGTTTGTGTATTTGATGGTGTAGAAGAATTGAACTTTTGATGATGACAACACGTGCAGTGACGGCATTTTATAAATATGCAATGCGGGAGAGCATGCTTAACGAGCTTTTAAATGCATATTTTTGACGTTAGAAATTTAGAACCTCATTGATGATTAAGAAAATTTAAAAACTGGACTCACTTTCGGTGTTGGCCTTTAATTTCACATATAATATTGCCCCTTAAAATCAAAACTAAAAAAGTTGATTAGTTAATTTTGGTTATTTAATATTACTATATAATGTAGATTCATATATAATGTTTGCTTTACTGTATAATGCACCTGCCAAACTGCCCTGCTGTAAAAAATAAAGGTCTGTTAACATTAAAAAGAAATCACCTTATATATAGAATAGAATCATGTAAAAGGGCTTATATACTCTAATTTTGGACTTGTTAATAGGGGTGTATGAATATATGAAGCTTCAAGTACTTTGCGAATAAAATTTGCTATTTGATTCGCACTCGGTGGCTCAGTGGTTATGGTGCTCGGCTGCTGATCCGAAAGACGCAGTTTCGATCCCGGCTGAAGTCGTATTTCGTTGGAGGTGAAATGCTGATGGCCTGTGTGCTGTGCGATGTCAGTGCACTGTAAAGAACCCCAGGTGGTTGAAATTATCCGGAACCTTTCACTACGGCATCCCTCATAGTCTGAGTCGCTTTGGAAAGTTAAGCTCCATCAACCAACCTCTTAAACATTCAGAAATTATGAATCTCCTGTTTATCTAAACATGCGGCAACTTGTGACGAAAATTCGTGACATTTCCAAATGACAGCATCTTGCACTTGTAGCAGGAGTTAACTTGCTCATTCCTTACAGAATCAACTGGCAAGCATGCGTCAAAAGCCTGTGCATGATAATGCCAGGCCTTGCATAAAACCAATGCACTGACGGCTATCGAGAGCTGCAGCTGGGTGCTCGCAGGTCATAAAACGAAGTGCAGCATCGTGCAACATGTCATTGCATTTGGCCGTAATGCACTTGACAGTTGGCTGTGAATCTGACTGGTAGCGGTCCTTTTGGTTTAGGTCACTGACCCTATGATAAGGTTCGCAGCCTGCACGGAAGCGGCCTTGTTTGTGGAGGGAACCAAAACAGGCGAAGTTGTGGCACTTGTGTGCCGGTGCAATTGCTTCGCAGTGACCGCTTTGATGATTGTCATTTTTTGTCATTAGAATCAAGAAATTGTGGCTCTTAGGCTACGGGGGACAAAAAAAAAGCTTACAGAAGAAACGTCAGCCTTGAAGACAGCCCATGCAGTCACAATGTGTACAGTGGTGCTGGCATGCTGTGGCATTTAACGGCTTTGTTCTGCTTTCGTGCATTCAGTTCGCAACTGCATTTGGGCCCATTCACGGTGCTTGCATTCCGGCTAAACCGATAGGTGAATTCTGATTGGGCTACTAGTCGTTGTGAACGCTGCGTTTGGAGTGGCATTCCACAACCCGTTCTTTGTTTTAGTCGTTGTGAGAGAGCAGGGAAGAGGTGGTCCGCTCGCATTACAGCTCAGGTTGTATCTGTCTTGTGAGCCCTTTTGTTGCATTTTGCTGGCAGTGCCGTGAGCCTAACCTTTCTGATAGTTGACATCTGACGTTAATCCTGCAGTAAGGAGGTATCTGTCCATCTTGCAATGCTTCAGGACAGTGTTCAGTGAGCTTTTTGTAATGTGAACATTAAGGGGGGATAAGGGTCTTAAAAATTTGTTTTTTATTTGTCTTCATAACTTGTTGAAACTTGGCATGCAGGTGTATCATAAAATTCTGATTTCGAATAGGCATTTAGATTTCAAATATCTCACCTGGAAGAAAATTTATCGCAAAATAACATCCGAGTTAGGCCATTTCTTACGGGCCTTTATAGTAATTAACAATTAAAGAAAGGCTTTTTTAAGAATATGCTGGCATTTCCAAAGGTCCACCACACATCCTGAAGCCTTCTTTTTTCCTTTAAACAGGATATATTAGCAATTAGGCCAAGTGTGGGCTAATTACTGCTGCATCATTTTTTCTTTCAAACTTTGTTATTTATTTGTGATCAGCAAAATGACTTTATAGACATTTTGATAGCTTTAGGATATGCTTTTGGCCTTTGCAAATGTCTGCTTATTGTTAAAAAATCTTTAACTGATAAATTACTAAAAAAGGCTCGTAAGAAATGACCTAATTAGGATATTTTATTTTGCCATATATTTCTTTCCAGCTGAGATATTTGAAATCTAAATGCATATTCGAAATCAGCATTCAATGATATACATAGGTGCTAAGTTTCAGAAGGATATGTTAACAAATCAAGAAAAAGTTTTTAAGACCCTCATCCCTCTTAAGCTAACTTTGATATTAGACTTTTTTTTCACTGAATGGAATAGTTATCCAAAGGGTTGTAAACACTTTTATATCTACTGAATAAAGTCTATTACTACTAATATTATGTTTCCCGTTTCTTATTTTGTGCCTGAGAGGCCTTACAGTATCCTAAATTATGCTGATGACGAGTGAAAACAGAATTCGTTTGCATTTTGGTGTTTCTTTTCATAGCTGTGTTATATGGAAAAGCGTTTGTCTTTAGTTTGAACTGGCTGCACTGAGATTTGAAATTATTTATTTGTATCCACTTTGCAACTAAAGATTTTATGTTTGCACATCTTTACTTGCTAAGAAACCTTAATTTGCCTTTTTCACATGGTGTTTTACACATGCATACCGCTCTTCCTCTGCCCTCTCCCAAGCTCCACTGATTGAAAACAGATTGCCAATATTTGCCGTGAATGTGCAGTTCTTGTTAGTGATAGGTGCAAGTGGCAGCTGCAAGTGTACACCTGCTACTTCACACGTACAGAGGACAAAATACTTGTCTAGAATGACCGAACTGTGTGTCCCACAGCTCCCAAAGCGGCTGTGACCAGTAAGGCAAAAAATTACGATTAAATCCTATGAGTTTAACTGCACCTCCTTACACCCATATCATTTCTATCCAAATGTTATCGCTAGATATCCCGTGTTCAGCCTGAAACACACCCAGAACGTGTTCTAGGCAGGCGTTTTGCCCTCTGTACAGTTGGTGCCTTGTGAGAGCGGATCGCACCTGTGGCATTCACATCCATTTGTTTTCAGCCAGTCTTCTGTATAGGGCACAAATTTTTGCACAACCCCTGAGGCCCCGCGTCTTGTGAAGAAAGGCTAGTCAGTTGAGGCTAATTGGGAATCCTCTGTTGTGTCATGCCACAATGCTGGAGCGTCACTTTAGCTTATACTTATACTTCAGGATTTTTTTTTCTTTGCGCACTAAGGTATTGACAGAGGACTTCAGTAACATAGCTGATATTGTTCAAGATGTGCCTGGCTGAGGACAAATTGATGTTGACCTGTATCAATAGATTGTGGCATTAGATTGTGGCAATAGATTGTAGCACAGTAGAGGTGCTACTTTCAGTTTAAATGGGCCTTTTATAAGCTAGAAAAGGTCTCACCATCACTGACCTTTTTCGCAAGCAAACTTTGGTGTACCAAGACAATCTTTTTCTCGCAGATCCCTGAAGCTAGGCTACACTGCTAGTCACTTCCAAATGGTGATCGTGGAGTCCGTTTATGTGTTGACGTCACAAGTTTGAATCGAGTGGTGTAAAATTTTAAAATCCAATTTTGTCAGCAAATAATTGCTTTTTTTTGTTGTCATTCAAACATCAACATAGCCAGAAAGGTGCACAGAACTGCTTTTTACTAAAACCATAAGTTGGATGAAGCTGTCGTCAGTGTCCCTTTAATGAAATGTATGCTTCACTAGGCTAGAAGTTATTGCACACATTTTGCAGCAAGTTTGCTTTGCTGTGGTTTAATTGAGCAACAGATGCTTATTTCAAAATTTGCAACAGTTGTTTATTGACATTTGAAGCCATTAACCATTGTATATCTGGTGGACATTTCATGCCACTTATTTATGCCAAAATGACATCCCTTCACATTGATGTCAATAGCGCTTTATACTTTAATGAAAGTGTATTGTATGAATGAGCATTGTGAGAAAGGTTGCATCAAAATGTGATAGCTGCTTGGTTGTCTGTTTAGTACACTTTCACTTAGTTCATGTGTTGCATACTGTACTTTTGTGTGCTTCAGTTGTGACCTAGCCTGTTGTGTTGACAGTTTGTGCTAATATATTTTGCATCTTCCTGCCAGATTCTGTTTTAGACCTTGTCTGATTCAAACTTTGGGATATGTTATTTTTGATGTTGTGCACATTTTCTTGCAGATTCCAACTGATGGTCTAGTTTTACGTGGCTGGTATAGTGCTATCACACTTGCTGTGTATGGCATCATCAACAAGGTTGTTAGGGAACCTCCATCACCTCCACCACCTCCTCCACCCCAGGCATCCTTGCCAACGAAGAGTGAGTTTTGTTGGGTTGCCCTGAGCTATCACTGGCCCTGAGTTTTTTTCTCCTGTCTTTGTTGCTTAGTTGAAGGGACACTAAAGTGAATTTTTATTACTGTTGCATGTTGCAGACTACTAAAGACTTCATTAGACCATTCGGCCATGCTACAGTTTTCATTTGTCTGTGAATCATAGAAACAGAGAAAATCCCCTCATCATACCATCAGTGCTTGTGTACACTACTCATGTGACATGATAATAGATTACCTAATTAGTGATCTGTGTGTTAGCTAAACCATCATGACTAAGTAGAGCTTGGTACATTATATTCTGAATGGCTCCTGCACCACAAAATACCAATTTACTACTGCTATTATCACTACTAATACCAAGTTTAGTTGTGTAGATGACTGTTGTCACATAAAGTACTACTAAAGACTGGCCCATTAGGGCTTGATGTCACGGATGTCGCCAGTCTTGTTGAGAGCATAAGAATAAAAACAGCCTCATTGAAAAATCTTCTCTTGTGAGAATATGCATCTCACTGTGCATGAAATGCAGTGAATGGTGTGTAGAGACTTTGAACTTAGTTTCTGGAAACACGTGGGCAGTGTACGTAATTGTACTGAATATCTTTTTCAGGTGTAGCTGTGATCACTTACGCCTTAATGAGAAAGCAATAATCATTTTTCAGTAACATGGGTACAGAACGTTAAATGCTTATAATTTACAAATACCGTATATACTCGGGTATAAGCCACACTTTTTTCATCAAATTTTCTCAGGTGCGGGTTATACACGAATCGGGCCTATAGCTACACATTAACATGTTGTGGTGCCACTGCAACTACTTTGTCAGATATTTAAAAAATGGCAACAGATAGAAACATTTTATTTCACCATTCGCCGCTTTCGCGTTAACCTTTGTCGGACGAGCTCAGCTCATTTGCACTCTCACCGCTGTTGGACGAGCTCGCCTCATTGGTGTGCTTCCAAAGCTGGTCGTCCTTTGTGCCGTCCGTGGCATTTGACAGCCCTGTGACTCTAAAACTCTTTGAGATGGTGTCTGCTGACACCGAACGCTATGCGTGCAGAATCCCAAGTGCACACTTTCTGTAGGGACGCTCGCTTCAGCCGCCCTGTCAGAGTTGTTCCATGGTTGCCCGCAGCCATCCACTTGGTGTAGCACTGCCAAAATTCTGTCTTGAATGGCCGGTTAACACAAACGTCGAGTGGTTGCAGCACACTTGTCAGGCCACCAGGAATTACGGCCAAGTCCATTCAGCAGTCTGCCAGCTGAGTCTCCACTCAGTCTGTTAGGTGCCCTCTAAAGCTGTGGAGCACAAGAAGGGATTTGCGGCGTAGTAGGCCTCCTGGTCCGTTCTGCAATTATGTTTTCAGCCAGTCTACAACCAATTTGTTGGACATCCCCTTTTCTTGATACCCTGGGGGAACTTCTCTCTTGGCTGAGTCTTTCTCTTGAAGACAACGTTGGGTGGATGCTTCCTTCCATCAGCAGTGATGCGAAGCATCACTATGCACCTTTGCCGTTAGGCACCAGTAGTGCGCATGGAGACACTTTTTGCCCCTTTGGCTTCCACCGTGCAATTTTCAGGGGCATCGAACGAGACAGGTGTCTGATCAGCATTGCCTATCTGTGAGAGGTCGTACTCATGCTTGACTGTGCATTGACAAAGTGATTAAACATCATTATTTGGTCCTTGTATTTGGCTGGCAGCTTCTGGCACAGTGTCGTTCGATGGCAGATGCAGAGTTGATGCCGTTTCATAAAACGTTGAAGCCACCCTTGACTGGCTTTGAACTCCGCAGGTCGAGTGTTCATGTGCTGAGCGATAGTGATTGCTTTCATGCGGATCATTTCTGTAGACACAGTGAAACCGTTGCTCCTAGTAGTACGAACATACTTGATGAGGTCCTCTTCAAGTTTTGGGAACTTGCACTGTTTTCCACGGAAAGTGGTCCGGGCTCGGATAGTCTTAACGAGGTCTTGCCTTTGCATACACCAGCAGCGAACACGCTTTTCGTAGACGTCAGACTTGCGCCTGGCCTCCAGTTTACCGTGTTCCTCAGCATATTTCTCCACTTGAAGTTTGAAGCCTGCAGTGTAGGACTGTCTGCGCTTGCCCAATGTTTTTTGTTTGTGTTCAAATGCACGCAGCCTGCCACATGATGGCGCACACAACACAACAGATTCCGCAAGCAGTCCACACACGTCTGATTGAAGCACTATATAAGGACCAAACGGGGCTGGGCAGGGCACCGTGAAAACTGGAAACAGAAAGCCGCAGAAACTTTTTGTTGCGCAACGATGATAATGGATGCAGTGTAGGAAAAACTAACTGGCGCCATCTTGTACCACTTTGTGAGAATAGGCACATTTTTGGCGCATTTTAGTTTGTTTTTTTTTTTTCAATTTTTGTAGCCGAAAGTGGGAGGTGCGGGCTATACACGAGTATATACGGTAATCTTGGTCTGCAGTGAATGTGTAACAGAGTCAGTATTTGTTTAGTGGCTTTATGCTCCATATGAGTGCCACGTTGCACAGCTGAGTGCTAAATGCTACTTCATGTGTGATCCTTCCTGTGTAGCACTTGCGTTCATCATTGCTGGTCAAATTTTAGAGTGACTTCTGAGTTGCTGGTTTTCAAATCTTGCGAAGCTTTTGCTTCATTGAGATGGACCTAGATGGGCAACTCAATAAAAAGTTCTAAGCATGCATTTTTTTGTGACAGGCCGGCACTGCATCAGATTATGATCGAAATTTGTTCAAGTGTCTTAAAAAAAAAGTACTATGCTATGCATTATGGACGTTTTGTCTGGGGAATGCACTGTTTTGGTGGTGTAGTGTCCTGTGCATTAACCTTATAGAGGTATTAATTGAATAAGGCATTCTAATAAATGGGGGAGTTAAAGAGAAAAGAATAAGTTTGGGCATGTTGGTGGTTCGTACTTAAAAAGAAATCAGCACACAAAAAAAGACAGGACGAACGAGAAAACGTGGGTGACCGCTAACTTTAGGATGCTCCTGTATGCACTTCAGGCACGTCCCAAAGTTAGCACTTGTCTGTGTCTTCTTTTGTGTGCTATGATTTCTTGTTGAGTTAGTGTGCGGCCTCCTCTGGTGTAGCTTTTCTGCTCTTGCTTTGACAATTTCTGTCCTGCCTTCGCTATTGCACAGTGTTTTATGTTGTTGATTCCTCTTGCTTTGGTGGAGCAAGTCTGTATTCTTGGTTCAGAGCGCTCTCAGCCTTTTGCTATTTACTGTTGTATTAGTGCTTGCTACACTGTGCTCCTGTAGGCTGCACATTATTCTCACTGATATGTGTATTGTACTGCTGTAGTGTCTTAGCAGGTTGGTGTTAGTATGCCTTGAAGCTGATGGTCTGCTGAAATGTTTTGCTGTGAGGTGTAAATCAGTAGAGGAGCAAAGTTGCTTCCTTGCTGTTATCTGGTTTCGTTTTAGTTTTTTGTGAGAACAGTATTCACGAGGTAAATGAGTACAATTAGCAAATTGAAACAGTGTATTTCACATGTCTTAATGTTTCTGAGTGGATCATTACAGAGCCTTCATGTTATAATGGGTATAGTAGGAAGCAGTTCTTCTAGTCTCAGGTGCTGTACTCTAGGTATGAAGTTTTCTGGGTTCACATAGGCACAGACTGCTGTTAAGATGAACTTGTATTTTCAGAAAAGGTAACAATGCAGCGGTATTCGCGAGGCGTTTGCACAGCTCTGTTGAGGAATGAAAAACTATATAAAACGCTTCCAAGCAATAAATCGCACCCGCACAAGATAGCTTCCGCTCAACTTCACACCAAAGTGCGGGGAAGCTGCCTTGCAGGCACATGTTTTCTTGCTGGTGCAGAAAAGGGAAGGCACCTTTGCACCTGCCTGCACTTAGTGCAAGGATCTGACATGGTAAGATCTTATCATTACCTGTGCGTCATGTGCAGCGCGTTTCCTCTGGCTGATGAAAAGGTGCATAAGTGTGGAATGCACCAGTTCCTTGATACGGGGATGAATTATTTAGGGCGAAATGCTTGGGAAATGGGTTTTTTAGCCCACCTTGAGTAGACAAAAACACCTTGAGCCATGACGCTTTTTGGCCACATATGCCTTTGCACCAAATATCATGAGGATTGGAATTGGACAAAATTATGAATGAATTTCTGGGGAAACCATATTATCCAGGAAGGTATATTGAGCGATTTAACTGAGAATCAAGAGGAATGCATCGACAAGGTTTTTCTGTATACTGGCAGTGATGAATGTGCTTGCCGGCAGGAAAGAACTAGCAATTTCGGAAGTACTGCTCCAAGTTTCTGACCCTTGTCTAGCGCTGCATGCAAACTGGAAGTCAGGCTGCAAATGGGCTGTGCTAATTATATCGGTGCTGCTGCATCTCATGCTGAGGCAGCAGTTGGAATCTGAGCTGTTTGATTAAAATATTTTTCTCTCCCTCTCTCACATCTCATGGCAGTAGTGCGCATTAGCAGTCAAGAGAGATTAGTAATCTTTGAAACAATTTAGGTGCTGCCCAAGCACAAGTTTTTTATGGTTGAAATCATGCTTGCGCATCAAAACTCGCTATGTGCTCTTGATTATGTTTTCATCTTACACTAATGCTCTTTTGCATCAATAAGAGCTAATTCCATGGGAATCTTTGTATTAGAAATATGGTAGAGCTGAAAAAACTAGTGGCCTATGGTAATGCTTCTGGGTGAAAGACTGTTGTTCCTGTTATGTATGAAATATTGAGTTTGCTTGGGTTTAATTTTATTTGTTCGCTTTTACTCAGTGTTGCAGTATATGAGAAGCACAGACTGAAAGCTAAAGTAAGTTTGGTACAGTGGAGTTCGTTTTTACCAAGCACGGCATATTAATAACAAAACTTCAACATTGTTTTAGTAGTTTACTTAGCAAGTTATTCACTGTTCAAGCATAAAATGACAAATATTGGATGCTGAAGACGCACACTTGTGTTATTTTCAGTTGGGAGGTGACCACTGCCCACTGTTGTTAAGGGGGGACACTGGTCTTAGACATATTTTCCTTATTTTTAGTCCAACAATAATGAAACTCTACCACCTTGCTCAGTTTTTTATACTGATTTCAACAATGAAATTACCGTTCTCACAAATTAGTCGGTTCCCAAGATAGTTAATTTTAATTAGTCATTCATTAGTACCTCGGTGCAGAAAAAACTGCTCAATAAAAAATCATTTTTAATCCATGGCTGCGTAGTATGGTGAGCAAAGAGTGCAATAATCAAAGCAGTTTTTCCGTTTTACCCTCAGTAGTAATTTTACAGCACTTGGAATATCAATGTTCAAGGTGTGAATTCAATGCATCGATAAACTTTGCGAAATTATAAATTTTTGAAGTGCGATTGAACAAATCTGCTTTGATTATTGCACACACTGTGCCTTCAGCTTCCCTTAGCAAATAATACAACATCTCTAGCTGTCCTAGATGTTGAGATATCGACATACTAAGACAGCTGGATGTCCAAAATTTTCATGCCATTAAACTGTCTGCTCCTGCATAAATTCAGCCCACATGATGATCTGAATTTAATATTATGGTCAAAATGTTCATTTCTTGAAGGAAGAAATTGATACAGTTGGAAAATAGTAACCGTACATTCCACAAATGTGATTTTTTGAAAATCGTTTTTTTGGTCATTTTTCGGTCTCAAAGACCAGTGTCCCCCCTTAATTATTGCAGCATTGAAAGATGTGTGTGCAACACTGTTGGAAGACTACAAGTGGTTAGGAGCTTGGGCTCTGCCGTTCAGAAAACCTTCTGCTCAATAGTCTCGTAATACATTAATTTGTTGCAGTTTAGGTTATTGTAGTCATAATTGACCATAAATGAAAACTTGCTACATATCAGTGTGCTTAGTGTCATAGCTACCAATGTGCAGACTGCTATAGCTGATGCTAAATGTAGTGTAGGCTGGGCCCCATTCACATTGTGGCCAACTGTTGGTTGACGAAAAGCTGGACTGTTGAATGTTAAAGGTGCACGAAAGAGGAATCTGAACTCGTCTTTTTACCACGGCAAATCGATCTACATGTTCCGAGCATTCTTAGAAACTTCGAATTATTGTCCAGTGTAGCCAATTTCCCTAATTTCAATCGGTTTAAACGTCCCGGCTTCCACCCTTTTTTGAACTTGCCGCAAACGGTAGGAGGAGTCAACTAACGTGTGGAGTGCCTTTCAGGCAGTCGCGTGGCGGCTTCACTTTCGCTTTTGTTTTGCTTTTAGGTTTCCGTGGATAAATAGATTCAGTCAGAGACTACATAGCCGTAAATTAGGCCCACGGAAATAAAAATACACGAAGACTCTTTGCTTTCGCCGATCTTTACGTATCACTCTGCCAATGGCAGAGCGGCAAGCCGCCACTGGACTGGCTGAAAAGTTGGTTGACTCCTCTACCGTCTGTGGCGAGTTCAAAAAAAGGCGGGAGCCGGGACGTTTAATCTGATTTAAATTGTGGAAATCGGCCGCACAGGACAATAATTCGAGGTTTCTAAGAATGCTCGGAACGTGTAGATCGAGTTCCTGCGGTAAAAAGACGAGTTCAGGTTCCTCTTCCTCTTTAGTGCACCTTTAAGTGATACATTAAGCTGCTTTTCTTTAAACTACACTCAGATATTTGTATTTCTCACTGCCCACCTGTTTCTGTTGTACTGTTTAGCTAGACGCATGCTGTTACAAAAAAAAAAAAAAAAGGGAATGTGTACATGTCATTTTTCTTCCTACTGCTTCTGTGCAGACCCATGACATTTTAGTTAATGCTGAGCAAATTGGTGATTGAAAATGATGGCTCAGAAAGGTTTGCTCACATTTAATTATGGCTGTTCATTACTAAGGAACTCTCATCTAGTGCTTGATGGTGTTAGTAACAATTTCGCAATCTCCTAACAGGTAACTGCTGTTTAAGGGCCTAACAATTTTCCAGCTTTATAACATTGGGTGATAAGATGAAAGCTCTTGGTCATACGTGAGTCCATTAGGTGCTGCTTATATGGTTCCTGTCATCTGTACTCCATCATACTGTAGTTTGGCCAACTATAAAAGCTGTAGGCTGGGTGTACCTGTAAGTACTGGAAAATCATAAAAGTGGGAAAATGAGGACAGCAGAACTAAGCAAATTTAAAAAACTGCAGGAACTGGTTTTAACTTCGGTTCCTTTTTTCCGGTTAATCTAT